>NC_136273.1:17615273-17995273 GCF_964187855.1 Myxine glutinosa
TGGCCTGAACAAGTTGGCAGTTGTTTGGAATCTTCTCCACTTGTAAATGATCTTCCGGACAGTCGAATGATTGATTTCAAATTCTTTGGAGATCTTTAAAAATCCCTTCCCAGACTCGTAGGCATCTACAACCTTCTTTCTGAAGGCCTCAGAGAGCTCTTTTGATCTAGGCATGGTGATGCTGCACACTTCAACAACAAAGAGCAAACCAAACTAAATGTCTGAGGTTTAAATAAGACAGGTTCCTCCAAGATCCTCTCTGACGAAGTTCTAATCATTTGCACCTGAGCTGGTGCACCTGATTCTAATTTTAGGTATTTGAAGTAGTGATAAATGTAGGGGTGTACTTACTTTTTCCACATGCGAAATTTGCATTTATGTTTATTTCAATTATACAATGGACTACAAAATGTAAATGTTTCATGATATTTGTTATATTATATCACCTTTATCTATCAATATTATTGAAATGAAGATCAAATAGCTGTATGTTGAAATATGTTGAAAAAGTCAAAACTTTACATGGGGTGTACTTACTTTTTCACGTGACTATATATATGCAATGTCTCCTTCCTACCCGAAAGCTGCATCATGGTTGTTCAAAACTTCATGAGCTAATTACGTACAGTTTCCCTTCCTACACGGATAGCTTCAACGACGTATACTCAGTCTATTTTAAAGACCAGTTCTCAGGTCACGAGTAAAGGACTAGAGTCATCGACCATGGTTTCGCTCTTTTTGGAGCTCATCAGGACGACCTACCACAAAATCGTTTACTCGTGACCATGTAACCCTGTGACCTTAACTGTTATAGCACCTCCGAGCTTGACCAAGCAGCAAGGCTACAGTTCGTGTCCCATAGAGTCAAAACTGCACGAACTGTAAGAAATAATGTCTGTCTGCCACACGAGAACTTTACCCTCTATCTTACTACCTCATCAAACAGGAGGTGAGTTTGTGGTCGGACGTAATAATAAACCAAAATGTGACCTTCCGACCCGATAGCTGCATCATGGCCGTTCAAAACATCATGAGCTAATTACGTACAGCTTCGTTTCCTACACGGATAGCTTCAGTGACGAATACTCAGTCTATTTTAAAGACCGGTTCTCAGGTCACGAGTAAAGGACCATGGAGTCATCGACCACGGTTTTGCTCTTTTGGATATATGGATGTATATATTATATGTAATACGAAGGAAGGATCGGCAGAGGAAAAGAACGAGGTTCTTTGCGAATCCCTTTCGATTTATGAAGGATCTGTTGTAGCAACTGAAGGTACTGAAGGAAGAGTTGGAAGTTCACCTGCGTGTCACATACACAGGCACAAGGAAGAATGAAGTGGTGGAGGACATAGAAGGCTTGGTGATACTGACGGAGCTAGGTGTTCCATTTGATTTGTCGGAGCCAAAGACGTCTGAGGTTGAGGTAGTTTTGAGGAAGGCATGGGTGGCATCGGCTCCGCGATCAAATTGAGTCCCATACGAGGTGTTTAAGAGTTGAGGAGGGATCAGGCAGAATCAGTAGAAGGCTCTGAAGGTGGTGTGGAGGCAAGGAGTGGTGCCCAGTCAATGGATTAGGGCGGAAAGAGTTTATATTCCAAAGCAGGAGGAGGCTGTGACACTCGAGCAATTTAGACCAATGTCATTGCTCGATGTAGATAGGAAGATATTGATGGGTGTCTTTGTGGCACGGCTCTCAGGCTTCATCAGAGAGAATGGTTTTGTGGATGGTTCTGTGCAGAAGGCAGGAACACCAGGATCACCAGGATCACCAGGATCACCAGGATGCTTTAAACACTCGGCAATGGTCTGGCAAGTGTTACAGGAGGCAAATAGGCAAAGGAAGGATGTGGCGGTGGTATGGCTGGATTTGGAGAATGCATATGGGTCAGTGCCGCATGCCTTGATCAGGTATGCCATGGATTTATTTTGGGTGCCATGAAGATTTAGGGATTTTCTGATGGCATATTATGATAAGTTTTGGATGCGGTTTGTGACACAGTCCTACATAACAGAGTGGCAGAAGTTGGAAGTGGCGATCCTGCTTGGATGCATAATCTCCCCTATTCTTTTTGTGCTCGTTATAAAGTTGCTGATACATGTTGTAAGTGGACATGGGAAGGAAGTGGAGCTATCCCCTGGTCAGAGCTTGCCGGCGATGTTCGATTTTCATAGATGACCTGACAGTGGTCCAACAGTCAGCTGATGCAGCAGTAGAGGTACTGGAGCAATTGGAAAGGTTGATGTGCTGGGCAAGGATTGGCTTTAAAGCAAGAAAGTCGAGGAGCGTTGTGGTGAGATTAGGGGTGGTGTATCGCATTCACAGGTTTGAGCTGAGAGCAGAGGCGGATTAAGATTTTTGAGCCTAAAACATCCCCCAAAAAACACGAATGCATGAAAATGCATTAATACAGGAAATCCTTTAAATGTCAAATTTTATGATGCTTAAACTTCCCCACATTCACTTCCTTCCAAATGTCCTCCCATACTGTTATCTGATCTTCCCTTATTCCCTGTTTCACTGCCTAGAAAGCCAGAAAACCTAGGCCCCATCTCCCATCACGTTCATTCACCGCAGTCTTTCTTCATGCCCGAAATCATCCTTCCCACCACCCCATTATGTCTTTGTCTTTTTGGCCTTCAAATTCTCATGCCAAATTCGTTTTGTAATGAGTACAGGATTATGGTGTTAAACCCTTCACAGCAGTACCCTCCCCTACATCATATTCACGACCACGTCCTCCCACCCCCACACCTCCTCTGTGTCCCCCAATTCAGAATCCCTCCACCCCATCTCCCTTTCTCTGTATCCCCATTCACCATCCATCCCATCTTTCCCCTCACCCCATCCCCTCCCATCTTCCCCTCACCCTGTCCCCTCCTATAACTTCTTCCGCACTCCACACCCTCTTAGCTTCCCTCTCACTCCATCTTATGTCCCTTTCCTCATACCCCCCCTCTACATTCCCCCTGCCATCTCCACTTTCCCCCACCCACTCTCCACATTTCTGCACGATACCAACAGCGCTCACTCTCCTGTCCTTTTGGTTAAGGCCACACCAACTAATTTCTTCCATCGCGACCAGGGGCGTATCTATGGAAAATAGCACCGATGGCAAGCACTGAAATTGCGCCCCTGCCCAAACATCTGAAACCCATCTTTTAGATAACTTTACCATAAAATCAGCTCAAAAATACAAGTCAAGCTCGTTATTCTTTTAATTAACAAATTATGGCACTACGTGAAAATTACAACTGCACCTTCCTTGCTTTCGCTGATGCAAATTGGTCTATGATGTGCTCAGTCAGTTTTTTCAGTTTCTTCTCTTTCTACACTCAGCAGAGCAAGATCACAGAGTCTGCCTTGACCCATGGAGGCTCTCAAATACGAAAGTATTCGTTTTTACTTGCTGAATGATCTCTCACAGCTGGCGATGGAAACTGCGATGGTTAGCATTATCTGAATGGCAATGCGAAGATTGGGGAAGACGCTCTCATCTCCATACTGAACAATTAATTCGAGAAGCTCTTCAGGTCTTGATATTTTCATGTTGGCCCGACTTGATAGCAACATTCTGCAATCCAAAATTTCTTCATATAGCTGCTGTCCATCAACATCAGAGCTGTACAATTCGCCCAAATTTTCGCACTTCTTCTTTAGGTCGTTACTGTCGGCGCAGTAACACAGTCCCTCGACATCGAGAAGGAACCCAAACTTGGCGTCAGTGTCGCGCAAACGAGCGAACCTTTCATCCATTTCTCTGTGAAGACGGTCGAGTGTTCCCTTCATGACTCTTTCCATTTCCTCCTTGGCTGTTAACCCAGCGTCTCTTGAGTTCTCATCAGCCATTCGTTTCTTTCGTCTCTGACGTCTTTCAACTTCAATATTCCATTCTTGACAGAGACCGAGTCCTTCTTCGAGTGACTCATGGACCAACACTTCTCTTTCATCATCAAAATGATCTCGGAGGGCTTTCAAATCCAGGGCAGCATCGTGGAAGTTCATGCTAGGATTCTGCAGCCTCTTTTGAATATGGTCAATGCGAATGAGTACTTTGTTCCAAAATCTTAGCAAAGTCAGAAAATCGTAACTCAACATGCGGTTATACAGCTGCCTTGCATCACTTCTTGTTTCACTGGTCTCGTTTTCATTGTCTATCATGTCCTGGAGAACTTGAAGTATCTCCTCAAGGTACTTGTTGACGGGCTTCACTGCTTCTGTCCTTGCACTCCACCTGGTTTCGGACTCCGACTCTTCCGTCCTTTAGCTCCACTTTCCTTCTTGTTCATGAAGAAACGTTTCATGGTCTTCTTACACAATGCTCTGAAATAAGGAAATGGCACTTTTAATAAGAACATTAAATTTCACAGATTTTGCACAAAATTCTAGACTACCTCCCTAGTTTGCGCAGGAGAATGGTCTTACTGCCAGTTGGCACTGAGCAGTGGTACTGTGAGGTATGTGGTCATGTAGCTCCCAGCACTGTATTTTTACCTAATAATTTATATAAGTGGTTTAACAATCTGGCCATCCTAGTGCTTCTCACCCATGATAATCAACGACAGATCATACATCTGGAGAAAATTCTTTTTTCACAATCCGAGGATGGCTTGTCTGACTTTAATAGAAACTGCTCAGTGGCGCCCCCCTTCAAGTGGCGCCCAGGGCACGTGCCATACCTGCCATACCTTAGCAGGGGCGGATCCAGGGGGGGGGGTGCAGAGGGTGCACACCCCCCCCCCCTTCGATCCAGGATGAGGGTGCAGGCAGTGCGAATCTGCTGAACTGTTGGACCAGGGAAGAACACAAGGAACTGCAGAAACTTCCAAGAACGCACGAAATGCTGTTTCTGACGATGAACTTTTTAACATTTCTTGAGGGGAGCCCCAGACCCCCCTATATCCCCCCCCCCCAGCGCTATAGTTTCATGCACGGCCCACCCCCCCCCCCCCTCCCCCGTCTTGAAATTCCTGGATCCGCCGCTGCTTAGGTACGCCACTGATAGCGACACAAATGGACAGTCATGGGATAATCGTAGGAAATCATGGAAAGTTGCTGTGGTGACGATGCACCAGGCCACACCAACAGATGCCAAACGACTGGCTGACATCGGTTCAGCCACTAAAACTAAGAAGGCATCTGACAAATCTCACACTCTTACAATGTCTCTCCGAAAGGACTGACTGGAAAATCCTCCCATCTACTTTCTCAACAATCCTCTCCAAGAAGTTCTGTCGCTCAAGCTTTTGGGTCTCACTATCTGCCATGATCTTTCTTGGGAAATCCACATTTCCAAGCTGGCCTCCAAAGCCAGTCGCCGACTGGGCATCCTCCGTGGTGCGAAGTCCTTCCTTGGCACACCTGAGCTCCTCACCACGTACAAGGCTTTCATCCACAGCTCAATGGAATACTGTTCCCCCCTCTGGGCTGGTGCTCCTGCCTCACACCTAGCTCGGCATCACGCTGTTGAGGCCAAAGCTTTCAGAATCATTGGAATCTCCTGCGATGAAGTCAACTCCGAGGGCCTTTCACTCACTCACCGCAGGCAAGTTGGTGGTCTTTCTGTCTTCTACCGACTCCTCTCCGGCCTTGCTCCCCCAGCTCTCTCTGTGCTCTGTCCCTCCAATATTCCTTCAGGTCGCACAAGATCTGCCTGCAACCCTCTTATGGTTAAACTGCCAAAATCTAGGCTCTCTGCTCACCTTCACTCTTTCATTCCCCTTTTCTCCCACCTCTGGAACAAACTCCCCCACTCCCTTCAATCCCACTCCTCCCTCCAGGTCTTTAAAACAGCTGTTCACCACCATCTCTTATCTTCCCCCATCCAAAACCTTGATCTTTTCTACCCCTGGTAATTCACCCCAGAGTCCTTGCAGTGTTCATATGTTTTATACCTCTCCCACCTCCCCCCAAGTCCTCCCGATGTCCCTGCTCTCAAATGTTGTGTTTGTGTCCTTCCCCCTCTCTCCCCATCTTGTCTGCCGCTCCCCTTGTTTTTTGTGTTTTGTGTGTCGGTTTGACTTTTTGTGTGATTAATGTTAGCTCTTTCACGAGCCTCGATCTCGTATACAAAAAAAAAGAAAGAAAAAAAAAGAAAAGGCGAGCAATGATTGGTACATCTGGCATGTCAAAATACAGTTTGTCACTGGGGAAAGTACAGTAACAGGAAAAGTATGAAATGGCACAGGCAAAAATCTCACCTGAATTAGTTTCTCACAATTTGGCCGTTTTGCGAGTCAGGTGGAAGCCATCTCTCTGAAAGGACCACGTGGAGAATCGTCCATATCATCTCCTTCCTCAACGACCTCCTGAAAATGCCCAGTCACTCAAACCTTTGGGTCTTTTCTCAATCTTTTTTCAGCCATGGCCCCTTATTGGGCAAACCACATATCAAGGTTTGCCTCCAAATCCTGCCACCAACTGGACATCCTCAGTCATGTAAAGTCTTTCCTTGGCACATCTGAACTATCTACTTACAAGATATTAATTCCCAACTTCATGGAATACTGCTCTCCCCTGTGGGGTGCCACCCCTGCCTCACCGCACCTTGCTCAGCTTGATGATGTGGAAGCCAAGGACTTCAATATCATTGATATTTCCTGCGATTAAGCCAAGTCCCTGTGCCTCTTACTTTCACATCACTGAGAGGTTGGTGGTTTCTTAGTGTTCAACTGCCTTGTGGTCTTGCATCCTCTGCCCTTTCTGCGCTCTCTTCCACCCCTCTCTCCTCCCTTCCCCTCAGCCTCCTCTTTATTTAATTTTTCATATATTTTATTTCTACTTCTTTCCCAGTTTTCCCTTCCACATCTGTGTTGAGAATTTATGTCAACGTCCAAAATACAAGGTGACAGGTCATTCCACGTAAACCCAGCAAAATAGCCTCTGAAAAAAATGAGGATGGGGAAAAATTTAAAAAGTGACAAAATCGCCCTTGCCACAAATCATGGCTTTGAACTGTTACATTATTGCCAGCAAAAGTCGTGCAGTTAAATGTCTCCTAATGTTGCGAATTTCCGCAGAGAAGTTGAACTGATTCTCATCTAACTTTACGATGTCGGTTATAAATTTACGACTGGGCACTGCGATCTTCTTTACAAGTTTATAATAAACATCGTGCATGTGTATGATGACCGATTGCCCGGTGGTGTCACTGACCAAAATGTTGGATAACCCGTGCATGTTTGTGGCTTTAAAATAACCACCATTTTCACTGAGTCTTGAAAACTTTTATTCTGCCTATGTTTGTTTTATACTTCTCCCAACCCCTTCCCACGCCTCCTCCCCTCAAGCCCTCTCCCTCCCACAGATCTCCCGATGTCCCTGCTCTCAAATGTTGTTTGTGCTTCCCCTTCTCTCCCCATCTTGTCTACTGCTCCCCTTATTATATGTTTTGTGTGTCTGTTTGATTTTTTTGTGTGATAAATGTTAGCTCTTTCACAAGCCTCGATCCTGTATACAAAAAATAAATGTAAAAAAATGCATGTATAATTCAGAGCAAATAGCAAAAAATATGTATGAAATAATATTCATTCTTTGCTAAAGTAACCATTAATATCCATTAAGGCCCACTTAGCAACTCCTCTTCCTCACAGCACGACGCCCACTAAACGGTCTCTTTCTCCCACATTATCCTTTCCTCCTCTTTCCTTACCTCTCAAGCCTATCTCGTCATCGTGGCATGGCATGAAGACCCCTGCTCTGTACGATGCCAGATGCCCACGCGATGCGCCGAAGTGGCAAATCTACCGCCAAGAAACCATGACTGGAGAGGGTTCATGATGACGTGCGTCCCGTGTATAGCACTGGTACCTCACTAGTATTTTACTTTTCATAAATCATAACACTGAAAAACAAGGGATTTCCTGAGGCATGATATTACTGCGAAAATACTAATATTTGATATCACATTATCATGCACAACACAAAAATCTTTAAAATGATCCATAATTGTATGAGAATAGATAAATTCTGGGCAAACTTGTTAAACTGGTTGTGAATTTGGAACCCCCCCAGCCCGGGAACCCGGCGCTGAGGGGCAAGTGCTCCCTTCTGCACCCACATCAGAACCAGAATGCTACTGCACCACTGGGACATGCCATCAGTCGTTGCTTACATAGAACGGTGGTAAACATCCGTAACACACGGATCGGTGGTAAACAAAAGACTGTTTCAATGTAAAGAACTGGTCAGCTGGTCAGCACGAAAACAGCGGGCACCTTTAACCTGCTTACGGTAAGTAATATTACAATATTGGTGAAGTTGAACGATGTCCCGTTAGTTCCAGGTTAAACAAGCGTTACGCCGAGGTCCCCCATCGTTGAAGTGATGAGAGTTGACAAAGTGGAAGACGCAAGGCGGCCATCTTGGATTTTGACTTGGCGACCCAATTTTCATAGCGTTCTTCCTTATGCTTAGATACACCCACACACCAGATTAGAAGTTGGTACTTCGCTTATTTTTCAAGATATTCCGCTCACAAGGTTCAGACATACATGGCGTCAGACATACATGGTGGTGGCCATCTTGGATTTTGACGTGGCTTGCACCCACACACCAAATTAGAATTCGGTCCTTCACTTACGCACGCACGCAGGGACGCATGCACGCACGTTCGCCTGCACGCACGCACGCACGGACGGAGGGGAAAAACCATAGTCCCCCTTTCGCTCCGCGGTGCGACGGGGGACAATAACCTGATAACGATGATGATGATTTTAGTGATAGGGATTCATTACTATTGTGTGGTACGACAGTCACTGAACCATCAATGATCACAAATTGTTATTAAATGTGTGCAAAAGAACTTGAGTATGACAGTGTGTGCTTCACGGTGTACAAAAACAAAAGAAAAGTTAATGATAAAAAGTCGCCCACAAACAATTTCAAGGGTGTGATTTTTAGGGGGGGGGAGGGAGGATTATAATTATTTTTTCAAACCCTGATTTGCTATGTCATAGTCCTTTCTGTCTCCGGGGTACGCCATGAGCATCGCCTCGGTATACAAAAAAAAGTACAAGTATGAGAGATCGTGAAGTCTGGAATTTCGTCATACAGAAAGAAATATATGTACGTTTTTGGGGTAGTGTTGTTAGTTTGGCCAAACCTGGAAGCGTAGGGGACGTTGGAAGACTGCTGGTCCAGAACCTGGCACACGGTACTCAGCCCGGAAACTTGTGGCTGAGATGACACTGTGGCTGAGGCTGGGAACCTGGAATAGCATGAAAACATTCAAATTTTAGCACAAAAAGTCTCAAGTTGACATTCATTAAAATGACGATTTCAATTTATTACAACGATAATCCACCATTAACCAAGGGTGTGATTTTGAAAAACTTAAAATTCCTCACCCCCTGTCATTGCATTTAATATTTAAAATTGAAAAACAAATCAAATTTCACAATCTAACAATTACTAGATCTCACCTTTATCACAATGACTGTAACATCCTGATCTGAACAACGATCTTAAAACAGTTTCAGGTAATTCCCCAGTAAGTGTAGTCTCAGCAGCCACAGATGTAATAAGATAACAATGAGGTTCAGTAATTTCACTTTTTAAAACATGACTTTTGTTTCACTTTTTAAAAAATGACGACATATATATATATATATATATATATATATATATATATATATATATATATATGTATGTATGTATGTATGTATGTATGTATGTGTATATATATATATATATATATATATATATATATGTATGTATGTATGTATGTATGTATGTGTATATATATATATATAAATATATATATATATATACACATATATATATATATATATATATATATATATATATATATATATATATATATATATATATATATATATATATATATATATATATAAATAAATATATATATATATATATATACACATATATATATATATATATACATATATATATACATATATATATATATATATATATATATATATATATATATATATATATACATATACATATATATATATATATATATATATATATATATATATATATATATATACGTATATATACTAGGACGTGCCCGTACGTGGGTGCCCGTTCGGAAAAACATTCCAAACCGCGTGGCAGTAACGACCACAGAACCCCCCCCCCCCTCTATTTACATGAAATGGTTTGGTCCATTCGCAAAGCCAAAGCGAACGACCACAGAACCCCCCCCTCTATTTACATGAATGGTTTGGTCCATTCGCAAAGCCAAAGCGAACGGCTTGCGAGTACGGTGACAATCCCCCCCCCCCCCCCCCCCCCTCTATTTACATGAAATGGTTTGGTCCAAAGCGAACGGCTTGCGAGTACGGTGACAATCCCCCCCCTCTATTTACATGAAATGGTTTGGTCCAAAGCGAACGGCTTGCGAGTACGGTGACAATCCCCCCCCCCCCCCCCCCCCTCTATTTACATGAAATGGTTTGGTCCAAAGCGAACGGCTTGCGGAGTTTGGTAAAGATATCGCCATAGCGTGCACAAACGCGCAGGAAAGCGAAAGAATCGCAAATTAGTTTTAATTAGTTTTAAAACATAGTTTAACGCCAACATAGCGGCAACATAGTTTGCCAACGTGAAATAAATGAATACGCTCTCAAATGTGCCGTCCGAGGCAGAGTCTGTTCGGCACGTTCGGCACACGTGATAGCTCACTGCTCTCTTGCCCGTACGTGGGTGCAAAAAAACATGCCTGCAAACAACAACAAAAAAAAACTTTGAAACCACGTGGCAGTAACGACCACAGAACCCCCCCCCCCCCTCTATTTACATGAATGGTTTGGTCCATTCGCAACGACCACAGAACCCCCCCCCCCCCCCTCTATTTACATGAAATGGTTTGGTCCAAAGCGAACGGCTTGCGGAGTTTGGTAAAGAAATCGCCATAGCTCGGTAACTACTTGTCCGATTAATATGAAACCTTGAAAAGGCACATCCTCGGGTCCCCAGCAATATACCTGGCAAGTTAAAAGTATATCGGACCCGTGGTTGTCGAGAAACAGCGGTCACAGACAAACACACAAACACACAAACACACAGACACACAGACACACAGACACACAGACACACAGAGATTACTGGAATTATAGATAGATATATATATAAATAAAAAAATATATATATACACATATATATATATATATATATATATATATATATATATACATATATATATACATATATATATATATATATATATATATATATATATATATATATATATATATATATATATATATATATATATATATATATATATATATATATATATATATATATATATATATATATATATAGTGTTGTGGATATGAGAATGTTTTTTTTATTTTGTTGTTGTGGTAAAATGTTGTTGTAAAAGGTTGTTGTAAAATATCACCCCTCCTCCCTCCGTTTGTGGTTGTATAAAGGTCAAAGGGCGTTTCCGTAGTTAGTCCATAAAACATACATGCAGGACACGATATATCCTTTCTTTTGACAGTTATATCCTTATTATGTGTATTAGCGTAAGGCTGTGTCTTCCATTAATTGAAATACTCCATTGCACCAGTGAAAGAGATAGATTCCCTTCCATTCCCCCCTTTCCGTCAATTGCAATTCAAAGCGCCTTCCGCATTTTGGTCGGTTTTTCCCTCCAATAACCGCCATTGACCACGAGGCTCGAGTCGGGGAAGGAAGGCGTGTCTCCACCTCGTCATAGAGGGGAGGAGTGAGCCCGCCCCACTCGACCAACCATGAGCCAGGGGTTCGGCTAGAGAGGGCGGAGGAAGAGCGATCGGGGAGGGTCGCAAAGGTTGAGGGGCGGGGGCCTATATAACCCAAGGAAGGGCGTGTCCAAAGAGAGATGCGTTTTTACAGAGGAGAGCAGAAGACAAAAAGGCCTGGAGTTGGACTTTGAGTTGGTCTGAGTTGGTTGGGAGTCGGTCGTCAAGTGCAGAGTGGTGAAGAGTCAGTCAGTAGAGGTGGTGGTCAAGTGGTTGCGTTGGTTGCGGTGAGGAGTCGGTGGTAAAGAGTGAGGGACCAAGAAAGAGAGAGAAAGAGTCCTGAAGCACGAGAGGAAGTTGTTGGACTGGGTGGGACTAAGGAAGGAGAGAGAACCCGTCACACCAATCCCCCAAGCTCCGCGTTGGCTCCACCAAGCGTTCAGCTCCACCAAGCTCCGCGTTGGCTCCACCAAGCGTTCAGCTCCACCAAGCTCCGCGTTGGCTCCACCAAGCGTTCAGCTCCACCAAGCTCCGCGTTGGCTCCACCAAGCGTTCAGCTCCACCAAGCTCCGCGTTGGCTCCACCAAGCGTTCAGCTCCACCAAGCTCCGCGTTGGCTCCACCAAGCGTTCAGCTCCACCAAGCTCCGCGTTGGCTCCACCAAGCGTTCACCTCCAGCCATCCACCTCCTGCAATTCCCCGCGTGAGTCCGTCTTTTGTTTGTTCTGTCCTGGGTTAATTAAGTCTGAATAAGCTAGTATTTTCCCTGTCACCTGCGTCTTATGTGCTTGTAAATAAACGTGACTGCTTCATTTTGCTTGTGTGTAAATAGTCAATAAATTCAGTCGTATTTCCAAACCTTTCTTTGCCTTCGTTTTCCTCTTTGCATTGCGTCGTTTTCGTCTTTTCCCTCATTGAGCAGCTGGGGTGCGATACGGCCAAAGTCTGGGTGAATCGGGTGAGTTTTGTTAGGTTAGGTCTTACACCACCGCTCGGTCTATAACATCTAACCGCGATCTATAACAATTGGTGTCAGGAGTGGGATTCGAGGCCCGACCAAATTTTTTTTTAAAAACGAATAGAGGAAAAAAAAAAAAAAAAAAAAATTTGGTCAAAATTTGGAGCGGCCGAAATTTGTTTTGTTTTACAAAACCTGAATTTTGAAATCGCGCCATGGCTGTTCAAGGCGACGGGATGCCGGTGGGAGAGATAGACGGGGTAGAATCGACCCAGGACTTAGGAAAAAAAATGGTGGAGGAGAGTAAAGAAGGTGTGGTTGAGGGTGTATCAGGTGCACAAAATGGCGTCCTCACGCATGTGGGTGTAGCGGCACCAAATTTTGCCGCGCCCTTTGTACCAACGGTGGAAGACATGCAATTATTTATGGCTGAAATGGAAGCCCTTAGTGAGCGATTGGGAAACCAAATTGAAGAAATAACGAACGGAGTGAAGGCCAATATGGAGAGAATGGAGCAGAGGGACAGAGACCGCAAGTTGGGCGAGCAGGTCCCACGGGTGCACGAGGAGGTAAAGCGGGTCGAAAAGCGCTGGTTGAGCGAAGCGGAGGAAAGCACGGGTACAATGACGGGGGTAGAAATCGCGACACGGGGTTTGAAAAAGCCGGCGACCGATGAGGTAGAGGGAATTTTATTAAAGCCAACGGTCGTCGAGGTGAACAAAGAAATTATGGGTATAGTTGAAATTGGAGAGACCGGGGACTTAAAGTTAAAAGAGCAACAATCGGAGGAAGGAATGGAAATTGCTCAAAGTCTAAATGCACATCCTGATGCTGTACTCGCTAACCCGAATGGAAGTTTGCAGGTTCGCGTGGAGAAAAGGATCCCCCAGGTGAGTCGTGCTGTATATTGTGCGGGTAGATTTTGCAGGAGGATGTTTAGCGACAAAAGAATTTTCGCGCGCTTGGGATCGAGGAAGCACCCGGGCGTTGGTGAAGGGTCCCGTGTGAGTGGAAATGGCACGCGTGGGAGAAAAAAGTGTGCGTCGGCGAGTGGGTGTGTTATAAAGTGTGGGAGTGAAACCGAGTGCGAGCGCGAATGCACGTCGGTGTGTACGGGGTGTGACACAGGGAGTGAGAGCAATACGGAGTGCACGCCCATGGTGAGTGTTACGGAGGACGTAACGGAGGAGAGGTGTGGACCGAAGTGTGCGCAAGAGGTGTGGTGTGTAACAGAGAGAGCGTTGGTGGAATGTACGGACGGCGTTGGAACGCCAGGTTTTGTGAGGGTGAAAGGGGTAGCGTATGCTTGTAAGCATGCAAGTAAAGCGTCGACGGTAACCAGGGTAGTGGTTAGAGCGACGGATAGCCGATGCGAGCACTCGGTGCGAGGGGTGCTTGGTTGGGTGCGAGGCCCGGCGTCGATCGAAGCTGCGTCGTTTCTCTTCGAAGCGTCGTTGCCGATTCGGGCTTGGCCCCGCCCCGCACGGTCGAGTCCGGGCTTTGTCGGGCGAGGCGACCGGTCCGGTTCGAGGGCGAGTGGGAGGAAGCGGAACGGTGCCCCCTCGTGGGGACGGGGTTCCGACCAGGGGAGATTGAGCCATCGGGCCCGGGACCGCAAGGTGCCGCGCCGAGATGGTGCGTGGAATCTCGGTCCAACCAAACCACCTCCCTTGAACCGAAAGCCGGACGGATTCAACCTGCAGGCAACCAAACCACCCGAATTCATTGCTCGGCTTTGCGAAGCCGAGTTTAATGATGTCATGGCGCACCGAGAGGATGTAATAAGTAGACGGATGATGATGGTAGTGATTTGATACGAAATTAATAATAGTGGGTAGAATTGGCAGTAAATGGAAAATTTTTGAATTGGTTGGAATTTGGTGTGCCAAATTGATAGAGAGACCCCCGATGTGGTGGGATGGCAAATCCACCATCCCTCACAGTGGGGGCAAAGGAGCACTAGATTATGGGGTGTATGGCAGTGAAAACTAGCCCGGGTGGGTTAGGTTATATTGATAGGGATCTAGAGAAGATGACATTAGGTGACGTTAAGTTTAGTTAGTGACTGATACCTGTAGTAGGGACGCAGGTAGATTAGTGTGGATGATAATGACGAGGGAGCGCAATAGTTTAAAGGGACGACTGGGAAGCGCAAGTTTCAGAAGGGAGTAGTTAGCTGAGATGATGCCGTGTTTGTGAGAATTGAACAGGAGTGATTGCACAGGTGTGCAACTGGACAGGTGTGATTGCACAGGTGTGCAACTGGACAGGTGTGATTGCACAGGTGTGCAACTGGACAGGTGTGTGGAGCAGTGTATGAGTAGTGAGTGTGTGGATCAGCGCGAATGCGCTTGGGGAGAGAAGGGTGCAGGTGGCACCAGGTGTGAGAGCACAGGTGTGCAAGTACAGGTGTGTGGAGAGAGTTGGAGTAAGTGGTACGGAGTGGTGTGCATGGTGCGAAGGTGTGGATGGGGAAGAGTGGACCCCTTTCACGAGTACCCGGGGTGGGTAGTGTAAGTGTTAGGTAGAGGGTATAGGTAAATTGTGGTTGGATATTGGCATTTGTGGTGCGGTTGCAGAATGGTATTGTGAATGGGTGCATTAGTGTTGTGAAAATGGCTGGGCGTGTAGCCTGTTAGTGTGTGTAGTTGGTTGGGCACTCCACCACTGTGAGGATGTCGGCCAGGTGAGGCCGCAGGTGGGCTCTGGGAGCCGGTAGAGTTGTGGATGGGGCCCGAGGATCCGGAGGATGGACCCGGGTAGCCCAGTGCCAGAGAGGGCACCGAGTGGGGAGAGTGCCAGAGGGCCTTCCCCAGGTAGTTAGGTTAGGGTAAGGAGCAGGTAAGCTCGGAGGCAACTGCAGTGGTGGAGGTGTGCAGGTGGGTAGACCCACTGGGAGAGGTACACGCCACAGCCCAGAAATTGTGCGAGGGCACCGGGAGATGAATCGGGGGAGTGAGACCCCAAATTGAAAAGCACCACAGTTTGGCCAATGGGAATTGGTTTTTAGAACCCATAGTGTAAGAGGGCCAATGGTTTGGCCGGAGAAAGACCCCGGGTAGTGTAAAGTGTGTTAAAATCATTTAGAGGATAGTTAGGATGAAGGATCTCCTCGCACCATCTGCATCCACTCACCTGAGGTGACAGGTACTCCACACCATGCCATGTTTTGATTATTTTTTATGATGCAAATGTTTGGATTGTGAGACGCATCATGACGTGGGTGTGACATTGTGCTTTGATGTTCCATCTCTGCCTCCTTATGAGGATTGATGATGAATTGATGATGGCAAATTTTTGAAGTAGAGGGATTGTGGAGACGAATTTGATATAGGGGAAATATGGGGAAGACGTGACAGTAGTGACGAATTGGTAATGTGTAGGTTTTGTACATATAGGGTAAGGGCAAGGGTGGGCTAGGTAACAGGGGGGTGACGTACGGTAGGGACGAGCTTTCTCACTTCGCCCTCCGTACGCATTTCGCCTTGCATTGCCTTTTTGATGTGTACCCTTGAGACCTTACCCCTCGCTCATCTGTCTTGTCCCCCCTTTTTGTCTCCCACATGAGGACCTGAGCGCCGTTGGGCGCCGAGGGGAGCGTGCGTGGGTCGGCCATTGTGCGCCCGAAATTCCCAGAACCAGCTGTCTGCATCGATGCACCACATTATGGACCACATGTCAATGGCCGAGCACCACTTATGGACCCCATGGGTTGGGGCATGGCCCCTCTGCTGGAACCGGCCATGAGGGCCCGAAATCTTGCTGGCGGACCTTGGCCACAGGGCACCGATGCCCCACAGGTGAACCACACTAGTCGGCCCTGTGGGCCATAAATACAATAAATAAGAAGGACACATTGGGCACACTTTATTGCAAATAGGCCGCCAGTAAGCAAAGCAAAAGAGAATGACAACATCTGGAAGACAAATAATAATAACCAGCAGAGGGAGCCGAAGAAGCAAGAGATCAGCTGCAGGGTTAGGGGTTGTTGAATTTATTTTATTGATGAACAGTGGTGACTGCACTGATTGGTGCTTGAGGGTGCTTTGGTGCGTTTTTGGGTGCTTTAATGGTGCATTGATGCAGAACAGACTGTCTCCCCCCCAAGAAAGAACAATTACAGGTCCTGGGTTAGTTTTGTAAATAAAAATAGCGTCAGTGTAAATAATGCTTCCCACCGTCAGTGTATAGTTTGAAGACCATTCCGCAATTCGGTTAACTGTGGGCGTAAGTCTGTTAGGCAGGGTGCAATGGAGCAGCGGGACACATTTATTTATGTTTTAAAACTGTCGCACTCAGGGTCAGGTTAAAAGTAGAGGGAACTACACCTACGTGCCACACTAAGGTAAAAGTAATAGGCCCGGGACGTGCCTAAGGGGAGGAGGGTGCAGTGTTGTGGATATGAGAATGTTTTTTTTATTTTGTTGTTGTGGTAAAATGTTGTTGTAAAAGGTTGTTGTAAAATATCACCCCTCCTCCCTCCGTTTGTGGTTGTATAAAGGTCAAAGGGCGTTTCCGTAGTTAGTCCATAAAACATACATGCAGGACACGATATATCCTTTCTTTTGACAGTTATATCCTTATTATGTGTATTAGCGTAAGGCTGTGTCTTCCATTAATTGAAATACTCCATTGCACCAGTGAAAGAGATAGATTCCCTTCCATTCCCCCCTTTCCGTCAATTGCAATTCAAAGCGCCTTCCGCATTTTGGTCGGTTTTTCCCTCCAATAACCGCCATTGACCACGAGGCTCGAGTCGGGGAAGGAAGGCGTGTCTCCACCTCGTCATAGAGGGGAGGAGTGAGCCCGCCCCACTCGACCAACCATGAGCCAGGGGTTCGGCTAGAGAGGGCGGAGGAAGAGCGATCGGGGAGGGTCGCAAAGGTTGAGGGGCGGGGGCCTATATAACCCAAGGAAGGGCGTGTCCAAAGAGAGATGCGTTTTTACAGAGGAGAGCAGAAGACAAAAAGGCCTGGAGTTGGACTTTGAGTTGGTCTGAGTTGGTTGGGAGTCGGTCGTCAAGTGCAGAGTGGTGAAGAGTCAGTCAGTAGAGGTGGTGGTCAAGTGGTTGCGTTGGTTGCGGTGAGGAGTCGGTGGTAAAGAGTGAGGGACCAAGAAAGAGAGAGAAAGAGTCCTGAAGCACGAGAGGAAGTTGTTGGACTGGGTGGGACTAAGGAAGGAGAGAGAACCCGTCACACCAATCCCCCAAGCTCCGCGTTGGCTCCACCAAGCGTTCAGCTCCACCAAGCTCCGCGTTGGCTCCACCAAGCGTTCAGCTCCACCAAGCTCCGCGTTGGCTCCACCAAGCGTTCAGCTCCACCAAGCTCCGCGTTGGCTCCACCAAGCGTTCAGCTCCACCAAGCTCTGCGTTGGCTCCACCAAGCGTTCAGCTCCACCAAGCTCCGCGTTGGCTCCACCAAGCGTTCACCTCCAGCCATCCACCTCCTGCAATTCCCCGCGTGAGTCCGTCTTTTGTTTGTTCTGTCCTGGGTTAATTAAGTCTGAATAAGCTAGTATTTTCCCTGTCACCTGCGTCTTATGTGCTTGTAAATAAACGTGACTGCTTCATTTTGCTTGTGTGTAAATAGTCAATAAATTCAGTCGTATTTCCAAACCTTTCTTTGCCTTCGTTTTCCTCTTTGCATTGCGTCGTTTTCGTCTTTTCCCTCATTGAGCAGCTGGGGTGCGATACGGCCAAAGTCTGGGTGAATCGGGTGAGTTTTGTTAGGTCGCGGTCTTACACCACCGCTCGGTCTATAACATCTAACCGCGATCTATAACAATATATATATATATACATATATATATATATATATATATACATATGTCAGGTCGTAGATTTGTTATTGCTTAATGTTATCTTATAGACGTCGGTTGACTAATGCGTTATGATTTAAATGTTGTTTAAAAATGCGATTTCATAAGTGAATAAAGGGTTTTCCGCTTCACTTTAGTATTAAATGAGAAAATGCTCGCTTCGGTCGTGCTGGACAAATGGTTTTTTTGTATACGTGTGCCCTTTCGAGGCTAGATAAGTCCGGTCGTAAAATCCCTCTTCGATTCGCAGACGGCGCCTCGAGCCGCGGATGGAAGGCGCTTGGAATGTGTAGCTTTATGTAGAATGCTTGGATTGCAGACATAAACCTTTTGATAGATCATTAAAACATTAATTATATTTCATATAATCACAGCGGCGCCTGAGTTACAATAAACATGCTTCGAACTTATGTTTAAAAGAGAAATGTGAACTGAAGGTGCCTTTTGCACCTGGGACCCATCAGAGCAACCTCAGTCACTTTACGGTCTTATCTGGGCCAAGCATGCACTCTCCCTTCAGTGAGTTACATTTTCTGTCACCTCGGAGCCCTGAAACACATCTGGCCCGGATGATAACGGTGCGTGCTGCACTCCCCCAAGATGAAAGAACGGATGACGGTGGGGGCTAGGGATAACGGTGGGAGGAACTCTCGCCAGTTCCTTTGTTCTCTCGGAGATTTTCTGATAAACGTGTTCCTATTTAAGCGGACTGTGAATCAATGCATGCAGGAAGGCTGAACGTGGCATGAGGGCGAGTCGTGCTGTAGAAGTTCGCTTCCTCCGGATCTGTATAAGTGGTATTTTTTAATAAAGCTTCGTCATTCTCAAACTGTTGGTGGAACTTCTTTTAAGAGCCAAGAGCTGTTTCTTGACATTTTGGTACCAGGAGTGGGGTGCAGCAACACGACAGTGACAGTCGAGGCGAATCCTGAACGACCCGAGGGGGGCTGCCTGAGGCCGGGACGCCGGCACGCTGATTTGTTTAAGGTGAGAATTGTTTTTTTATCAGAGGGCAATCCAAATTCGTACCCCCCTCCTCGAACGGGCACAGTTCGTCTCCCCTGTCTTCTGCGCTGCCTGCACTCCGAACAGAAATTGTAAGTAAAGGCTAATTTTCAGGCCTCAGAATGACGTGTCTTTGTTAAATTTACCAGGATAACGTTAAGAGGGTAACAGGAAACGCTAAGGGTAGTATCTTCGCAAGATAACATTAAGAGTAAAAGCTAAGGATAGATTTTGCGCAGGATATCAGTAAGGATATCAGTAAGGTTAACGATACAGTTAGCACCAGGAGGGGAAACGTGAGGTCGGACAGCCATAAAGGTTGAGCCAGGTGGCCAAGATCTTTCCAGGAAGGAACAGCCCAGAGACAAGATGGGGTATGCCATTGCATGCCAGGGAACGAAGGGCTGTGGCTAACTTAGAGGGCCATAGGAACATGGCCAGGAAAAGGAAAACGCGCAGGTACCAGGTAGGCCTGACAGAGGAAGCAAGCAACAGAGGTCCAGATAGAAACAGGCCAGGACCAGGTGAAAAAGAGAAGGGGCCAGGTAACCACAGGTAAGAAGGACAGAAGTGGTTTTTGAAATATTGAAATTTTAAGCATTATAGCTACTAGGGCATTGCCCGTACTATATCTATATCTAAAATTATATCCCCCCCCCTCTATTTACATGAAATGGTTTGGTCCAAAGCGAACGGCTTGCGAGTACGGTGACAATCCCCCCCCTCTATTTACATGCAATGGTTTGGTCCAAAGCGAACGGCTTGCGAGTACGGTGACAATCCCCCCCCTCTATTTACATGAAATGGTTTGGTCCAAAGCGAACGGCTTCCGGAGTTTGGTAAAGAAATCGCCATCGCGTGCACAAACGCGCAGGAAAGCGAATGAATCGCAAATTCGTTTTTATTAGTTTTAAAACATAGTTTAACGCCAACATAGTTTGCAAACGTGAAATAAATGAATACGCTCTCAAATGTGCCATCCGAGGCAGAGTGTGTCCGCCACGTTCGGCACACGCGATAGTTCGCTGCTCTCTGATTGGTTGAATCGTTTTTTGGACATAGCTCGGTAAGTAATTGTCCGATTAATATGAAACCTTGAAAAGGCACATCCTCGGGTCCCCAGCAATATACCTGGCAAGTTAAAAGTATATCGGACCCGTGGTTGTCGAGAAACAGCGGTCACAGACAAACGTACAGACGTACAAACGTACAGAGATTACTGGAATTATAGATAGATGGTTATTGAAGCTACAAGGACAGAGGACAATTAAGTAAGCAGTTAAGCAAGCAAATCAGCGGCTAATGCCGCTCGTCCAAAATCCGGACCAAGACCCCGCGACAGGGGAGGTAGCCACCATGCCTCTACCCCCCCAAGCCCTGAGCCCTGTCCCCGGGCCACAGGCGCCACCTCTCCCACCCCCGCCCCTGTTTCCCCAGGGGTTAGACCCCCAGAAAACTAGACCAGCCGCCCCTCAGGTTCACCTTAGCCCGGGCAATCCATTTAGAGGACAAGAAATTAGTGGGGCGGACAGCGGGTTTGCGGCCCCAGAAGGGCTAGGAGAACTGTACCCCTCATTGGAAGGGTTCACGGAATCGGAGAACCCACAGCCTACAATCGGGATGTGTCCCTTAAAAACCATAGGACTGAGAGCGGGGGGACCCATTAACATCAGGATACCCTGGAGAGAATCAGATTTGGCGTCTATGCAGGAGCGGGTGAGAACCCTGCTGGCTGAACAGCCCGGTCACATACCGGAACTTATGCGTTTGTGGATACAAAATACAGGCGCAGATTGGCGGGACGTCTGCCACATGGGGAAGGCTGTATTGCCCGCGCGGGTGTGGGACCAGGCCAAAGTACACGCACGCTGGCCGAATGTAGCACCAACCCCGGCCCAGACCCTCGCCGATTGGGAGGCCCTGGTTGACCTATTGTTGGCCGGGGTATACACCGCACTGAGACCAACCGACCAATTAGTTGAAGCGGCCGAGCAATGTAACATGGGCGACGATAAGAAGGCCGATGTAAAGGACGACATGTTGCAAATGCTTGTCCAGGAACCCACAAGGGCCCCCTCCCCAAAAATTGGAACCCACAAGGGCCCCCTCCCCAAAACTGGAACATACAAGGGCCCCCTCCACAGCCGCAGAATTGGGCCGTGCAAAACCACCCCCCACCCCCCCCCCCAAGACCTGAGCTCAGTCCCGGGGCTCTAGGCAACACCCCAACACCCCCCGCCCTGCCATACCCGTTCCACCTCAACCCACCCCGTCCAACCCGTCCCAAAAATCCTTTTCCTTGAATGAGAGACGTAACATGAAAGAGCAAAGATTGTACATGGGAGTGGCTGGAGAAAGGCATGATTTGAGTCGATCTGATTTTCGCGCGAAGTCTGGGAGACTCACTGGTATATGAATGAGGAATGAATGTATATTGGGATATTAATTGACGTGTGTATCTGGCCAATGTATTTGTCTGTATGACATATGCAGAGCAGAGGGTTTCGGTGTGAAGCTTTGTAAGTGGTCTGCTTGAAGTGCGGGAAATTCAGGCCGGGAATGTCGATTTTAGCGTCTATCCGAGGGACCAGGTGAGGTCCTTAACTGAGTCGGGATTTTCAGTTGTTTGGGAGTGTTTGGGAGCGATTTGATACAAATCGGGTCAGGAGAGCACTCGGAGTGCCCTTGTCGACCTACTGTTGATATGAAGCGGTTTCTTGGAGATGGTTACAAGATGGGCTGCTTTTGTCTGTCGAGTGGCAGTCGGGCAGAAATTTGGAATTTGTTGAACTAAATTCAGAATTCGAATCGAAATGTGTGTTTGACTTGAATCGAAGAGTTCATTCATTGGCAGATATTGTGTATTGTATGTGTGGGGTAGGCCTATACCCCTGAGGCAGCTCACCTTTAGGATGATGATGTCATGTAGTGCATTTTGGGTCAGAGAGGTCAAGCGTCAGAGATCCTGTTTTTTTGCGATGATTACGAGCTAGGGATGAATTAATGACAGCTGACTGTTCTGACAGCTCACTGTTATGACAGCTCAATGTTATGACAGCCGACTGTATGTCCCGACGTGAGGTAAACCCCGCCGTGAACGCGAATAGGGCGGCGTGCAGTCTGGTGTTAGGATTCGTGTGGAGGCACGAGGGTGCGCGCCAGGACAGGGGGCGGCGTGGCGTCGCCGCGTTGAGTTGGCTGTGCCAGGTCGATCGGCGATCTCTGAATTTAAATCGGATTTTTGTCGTGTGTATTGTGAATTTTAACGTCTATCCGAGGATCCTGGCGATGTTCGTTTAATTAAAGTGTGGTACGAACCTGTGGTTTCCGCCGTGCGGCTCCGTGGAAGTTTGGGTATAGTTATTGTGCGTTCGGGCAGGAGCCGAGCGAGCCGCGAGTCACGTGTGCGCTGTATGGGGGGCTCTCGGTTTTGGGCAGTTGTTGAGTTTGTTGAATTGGGTTCGGAGCATGGGATTTGCTCAGAGTGCCGGCGATAACTTGCCCACTCTCAGAGGGGACGTGTCCCGCACAGGGGGAGAATACTGCTATGAGGTTGCTCGGAGGATGTGTGCCCAAATGCATTGGGGTTGTGGGTCATTGCCTTTGCTGGATGTCGGACGTTCATGTCAGACGTTCATGTCAGACGTTCGTGTGTTTCAGGCAGAGTGCTGTGAGCCATTTGTCCAGCACATTCATGTCAGAATCAGACATGAGTCATGAGCCATGTCAGAATAGTGGGCGCCTGCGACATACATGCCATGCAATGTCACAGGAGGAATACGTTATTTAAGATGGATTCATATAAGGGGAATGCTAAATAAACGGTGATAGTACCAAAGTATATAAAATGAGGTGACTGTCGTAGTCGAATGAAGGATTTCAAGACAGAGTAATTAATTTCCGGTGCCAACAGGAAGTCTTGTTCATACAGTAAGTGAGGTACAGTGCGAATGATAAGATTCAGAGAGATCTCTGATTGAGGTAGATTAGGTTGTCTAGAGCAGTGAGCAGATGAAATATAGAATAGCAGTTGCAAGATCAAGGTGCGGAGTGGCGGCTGGAAGATGCACCGATGCATTTGTGTTGATCGATGCGCCGGACAAAGGGTTTGCTGGCGAGCGATGCTGATAAGGTTAAGTTATTAAAATGCATATGGGTCTGGGGGCAGATAATGTGGGACAAGCTGCCTCACGGGCGCTGCAGGGAGAGTATTGGAAATTCAATAATTCGAGCAGAAATGTCACGTTTTCAACAGAACGCTTATCCGAGGAAGGAGGACGGTCGAGGTTTCAATTGTCGGTATGTGGTGTGGCTTGTGCCAAGGTGTGGGCGTGAGGAGGTTGTGGTTGTGTTTGTCTGTCTGTGGAGTTATATTTCAGGATATATTTTTTCCAGGATATTCAGGATATTTCAGGATATTTCAGGATTATATTTCAGGATGAGGCACGGATTTCAAGGAGGAGGTGTGTGCCCTGAGAAAATTGTGGATCGCGGATTGGGCACTCTGGGTGCGCACTGGGACTGCAGTTGTGTGTGCGCACAGGAGAGAACTCCCACGGAAGTTCCTGGGCGGATTGTGACGGTTGTTGGATTCGTAGGGCGTTAGCATTTTGCAATGTAGAGCCACAATAATGGTCGTTTGTCGGTCCGGATGTGGAGTTCTTGCAAGGCAGGGAATGTCGCCGGACTTGTATTAGTTGTGGGATGACAGCGCTGGTTACCCCAATTTGAAGTTTGACCTTTTAAAATTTATTTGACCTTTGTTCGAGATATGTAAGGGTAAGAGGTCAGAGATAATTCACTAACCCTGGAAGAACGACAGGCTGTCAGTCTACTGGGTGTTGCTTTAACGGCAGGATATAGAACTTAAATCTGGAGAGAATATCGGGACATATATTGTTGGTTAAAACTGAAATTATGTACGTAATTAGTGAACAGAGAATATCGGGACATATATTGTTGGTTAAAACTGAAATCATGTACGTAATTAGTGAACAGAGAATATCGAGTTCTGTTTGTTGTTGTGGTTGTCGTTGACGTCTCAAATAGGTGATTCAGGGGTCTCAAGAAATAAACAGACTTCCGGTGCCGACCGGAAGCGTCAGGTACAGTATGCTTTGTATTTAATTTAACCGGGTTGAGTACAGTGACGCGTTTGATCGAGCTGTGGGGATAGTCATGTTAAATGGAGGATATTTGGGAGGATGAAGAGATGCAAGTAACATGGATTAAGCTGTGGTATCAAGAGGTGGGTGCCGAGGTATATTGCGGTTATTATAACTTACTGATTATGGGGGGCGCACCGAGTACAGATCGGGTTGCATGGTGGAGCATGCGCAGGGTGGAACACCCCGTGTGGTTGGAGGTTGAAATGCAGTGAATATGCCCGATTTTGGCTTTCCGAGGCTCCGGATGGAAGTTGGCATTTCGATACTGTGGATTATATTGTGCCTGTCTGGAGAGGTGATGTCCTGTGCTGAGGCTGGTGACACGCCTCTGTTATTTGTCTGTCTGTCGGTCTGATTGTAAGTCAGTGGTACGATGGAGGGCTAATTGAGTGCTCAGGCGTCATTGTTCCATGGAGGTAAATATGGCAGTGTAAGCTCGCTGAGGAAGAGTTACCTGTAGTAGGGGACGTAACAGATGGGTGGATTATAATGACGGGGGAGCGCAATAGTATAAGAGGCGACTGGGAAGCGCAGGTCTCAGAAGGGAGTAGTCAGCTTCGATGATGCAACAGTGTATGAGTGAGTAATTGTGATCTGTTTAAGTGTAAGAGGCGGTGGAGATGGAAGGAGGTGATGAAAGCATGGATGAGGGTTTCTGCAGCCGTGAAGGAAAGGGATGGACAGAGACGGGCGATGTGTCTAAGGTGAAAGAAGGCCGTCTTTATGATCTGTTTAGTGTAGTATTTGTCAAAGGAGAGGGTTTGGTCAATGAGGATGCCAAGATTCCGGATGTGAGGGAAGGTGGATACTGGAAAACCATCTATGTTGAGGGCAGAGTTATGGGTGGTTGAGGTCGTTGTCGGTTGTGGTTGATCCGAAGCCAGGATTTTATTTCAGTGATGCAGTTTGTCAGGATAGAGCGAATTGTGGTGATTAAGCTGTTGTAGATGCTGTCAATTTTGCTTTGGATGAATGAAAGGAAGGAGATGCAGTTGTCTACTCTGAATGACAGGTGGTGGTATCCAGGGCGCTGAGGAGTTTGTTCACGTTGTAAAGTTTGTTTATTTATTTGTTTATTTAGTTTGTTTATTGTAGAGAAGAGTGCTTTTGGGATTCCGGAGCCAGAGTGGATAATTTGAGAGTAGTAGGCGGAGTAGAGGGCATCTTTGTAGTGCTGTAGGTGGTCCTTGTAGGCTTGGGAGTGAACTGATTTGGGTTTAATAGGCACAAGCTGGTCTAAGCAGGGTGAGGAGGATGGTGTGATTGATGATGTCAAAGGCGGCGCTGAGGTGAGGAGGATGAGAATGTTGAGGTTGCCGGCGTCAGAGGAGAGAGAAGGTCGCTGGTGATTTTGAGGAGAGCAGTTTCAGTACTGTGGCTGGAGCAGAATCCGGATTGGAATGTTTCATATCGATTATTGGCAGAGTGGTGATGTTTGAGTTGAGTGGCCACAGCACGTTCCAAAACTTTTGACAGAAAGGGTAGGTTGGAGATGGGTCTGAAGTTATTTAGGGTGTCAGGGTTTAGTCCAGGGTTTTTCCAGAATGGGGGTGAAGTTTCACGAGTTTTTTGGGGAAATCGGTATGTGAAGCTGGATTAAGTTGGAACCGCTTGGTGAGCCATGGAGATGGATTGGATGTTTTGTTGATTGGTTGTCTGGGAGTTCGGTTGTTGCATTGCCAAAGGTTTCTGTGTGGTGGACACACTCGTTGGCTGTTGTCTTGTGTGACGTGGGTGGAGACGTATGTGGCTGTGTGTGGCTGCCTGGAGTCGGGAAGGCGGCTACAGTGGTTGATATTGGTTGTGGATTGTCCGGGGTGCTTCGATTTGCATAGGGGGTGAAGATTGGGATATTACATTATTTTGAATAAGTATTGGCATGAGTAATTACATAAGTAATTATGAGTTATTATGAGTAATTAGTGGTATGAGTATTAGTTATGAGTAAGTGATTATTTTAGTAAAGTTACATGTTTCGCTGTGTCGTTGATCTGGGGACAAGCTAGTTTGATGGGTACCCTGGGGTCTTCGGCGTGTCTATGTGTTTGTCTGTCTGTTACACCGGACTCTTGAATGGGTTTTCATGAGACGAATTTCAGACATAACAGTGAGAATCTATGTTGAGCGAATCACAGTGGGTGAGAAAAACATTGTGTGTGACCAGACACCAGAACTGACCGGAATTGGAATTGGAATTAGACCAGGTTATTTCTATTATTTGTTTATTCGTGAAAATAAATAAATAATAGGGGGAGGTTCATGGAGGTTAATGGTGGTTTGTTTGTGTTAATGGAGGTTAACGGTGGTTTGTTTGTGTTAATTCTAGTTGAAACTCTAGCTGAAGTAATTTTCGTTTAATTTTTATTTTTATTTATTATTGATGTTGGAAAATTGGATTGGATTAAATTGGATTGAATTTAAAATTGAATATTGGATAAAATTGGATCCACTTGAAAGAAGTGGATTAGGAAATTGGAGACCAGGTGTTCTATGAAACTATGAATTGAATGAATTGAATCTATGAATTGGAGACCTGGAGACCAGGTGTTCCCAGGGCGCTTGTGGACCAGGTGTTCCACCAGAGGAAAAAGACCAGGTGTTCGTGGAGCACTTCACCTGCAAGAACGCCTTGGAACCAAGGTGGAAGGGACCAGTCCAGGTGTTGCTGACTACACCAACGGCAGTCTTTTGCGAGGACAAGACCTCGTGGATCCACGCCACGCACTGTAAGTTGGCCATACAAGCACCAGACACTACACCACAGCAACCACAGTAAGGATGGGCCTAATCATAGGTACGATACTATTGATAGCGACAGCAGCTAGGGGAAGCTCCGATTCCAATAGATGCGAAAACGAAACCCGACACCTCACCGTAACATGGGGACAAAGAGTATCACTACCATGTTTCGAACAGAAAGCCCTGCACACAAATTGGGTAAGCGTAAAATGGCTAGCACTGTCGGCAGGGCCTGGACGCGTTGGCATTGTACTACGAAAGCAACGAGAGTTCCGGGAAAACGGGCAAGCTAGCATTGAGACCTTGGCCCAACCAGGATACAAATGGGGAACCCCTGATTTTAAGCTACAAACACGCACGCGCCTAGAGAAAGGCATGACTATGCAGGTCCGGTGCAGCGTCTGGACCCCTGGAGCGGCCAGTGGCGAAACTAAACACACACCATGCATCGAATACATACTCACGCCACACCCTCAGGATAATGCCCCAAAGAAGGGGGAAAACACATATTGGAAAGTGGCCAGGGAGGTGGCAACAATTCAAAATAGGACACACTGCTGGTCGTGCATGCACTTTCCCCAAGCAGGCACCACAGGAATACACATGATAGTGCTACCTCTGTCCCTCAATGACCTCTGCTCACAACCTATCGATTCCCCATGTTTCGTCACCACGCTGGAAAGAGAAGGGGTTGACAACGGCAAGAGTTGCAATCGACAATTTAATTATCGCCCGTCAATGATTGCCCATGTGGCCGAGAGGCCTGCCCCCGTCTGGGTCAAACCACAGAAAGGGACGGTCTGCCTCCAGGGTTCCGGCCACTTGCGTATGGGAGAATCAGAATGCGCCTACACTCTCCCCGGGAAGCTGGGACAAGGGAGCTCGGAGATTACATTACGAATAGTACTGCAAGATAAACACAACCACAACATAACGGCTATAACATTCTCTAGGGGGGTTAGTAGGATTAATGGGGTGGTAAAGGGACTCCGGTGCTTATCCACCCACCTGGTCCCACCCCATGGGACAATGTTTATATGCGGCGACAAGGCTTACCCCTATTTACCAAATAATTGGGGGGGCACATGTTATCTGGGTTCAGTCCTTCCTGACGTTGAGATACTGGATGAGCTAGACCCAAAGTCCTTGGACAGGCGTTATAAGAGGTCAGTCATGAACGAAGATGGAACCACTAAACTACACGGGAGCCTATGGGAAAAGGTGTTTGGTTTCTTCTTCCCAGGAGCGGGCACAGTCATGGATAGTTTCCGGATAGATAAATTGGCTTTGGCCCGAGAAAAGGTGGCAAACGACACCGCTACGGCTCATGATATACTATTGGACACGGTGATTCACATGCGTACAATGGTGATGCAGAATCGGGTGGCTTTGGACATGCTCTTGGCAGAGAAAGGAGGGGTATGCGGAATAATAGAGGGAAAATGTTGCACTTACATACCCGATCCGTCTGAAGGAGTGTCAGCCGCAATAGTGAGACTAAGGGAAACTAGCCACGCCCTGACGATCGATCGGATCGCGCGCGAGAATTCTTATAAATTTAGCTGGCTCACTGACTGGTTCCGGGGATGGACGGGCACCATAGTGAAGTGGTTATTGACCGCACTGGCTGTGATACTTGGGGTAGTAATTTGGGGGGCACTAATGCAATCTCTAGTCCTCCTCTGTATGAGAAAGTATTTTACAGGATGGAAAGTGAAGAAGCCGCCGACAACGACTATGGTTCTGACCACAGAGGCCGTCGACCTGAATGAGCCCTTCAACAAGGCAGTTGTGACCAGCGCTCCAGAAAATTGCATTGAATTTTGTGATGACTGTGATACTTGTGTTGATCCCATGTGGGAACTGGCTGCTGCCTGTAATGGTGTCTGTGATGACTGTGATACTTGTGCTATAAACCCCTTGCGTGTACTGGCTAACGCTGCTTATGTATTACAAGCTGACAGCTGTACACCCCCTTCCGACCCAACTATGGATCTGATTGCGACGCTGGGTCTGGCGGTCGAGGGACCCGACGTGGATATCCTAGACCCGCAAGCCGACCAGGCGCCCATGGGAGACTTTGACATAAAGGAAGTTCCTCTCTTTGCTTCATATGTTTTAAGTTCAAATGCTTCAAGTGAATCGGATTTTTACGCTCTGTACCCTGACCAGGAAAATGAGACACAAGATACTGACGACATTATGTATTCCCCAGAACAGCAGCACGTGAGAGATCTCATGGGCATGATCGTTGATTAACTTCGAAGATCTGCAAGGACCGCGTCTGCAAAGGGTGGGGGGAGCAAGTTCCGCAGGGGAGGTGGCGGCCCCCTGGCGGGGCAGAACCTCATCTGGACCAGACGCCTTCGTTGTGGATCCGAAACGTTAATGGACTTTCATGTTCTGAGCCCTCAGGCTCCAAGCACGCACCACACGACACGTTCGCCAAATGCACGGGCGAGGCGCTATGGGCTCGGTATGCCCTTGGGAGATACCCGCATTACACAATTATTTTTTCAATAAAGCCCGATGTGGCACGTTGTCTCTTGAGATACTTTGTCTCGACGAGACAAGAGGAAGGAATGTCAGGTCGTAGATTTGTTATTGCTTAATGTTATCTTATAGACGTCGGTTGACTAATGCGTTATGATTTAAATGTTGTTTAAAAATGCGATTTCATAAGTGAATAAAGGGTTTTCCGCTTCGCTTTAGTATTAAATGAGAAAATGCTCGCTTCGGTCGTGCTGGACAAATGGTTTTTTTGTATACGTGTGCCCTTTCGAGGCTAGATAAGTCCGGTCGTAAAATCCCTCTTCGATTCGCAGACGGCGCCTCGAGCCGCGGATGGAAGGCGCTTGGAATGTGTAGCTTTATGTAGAATGCTTGGATTGCAGACATAAACCTTTTGATAGATCATTAAAACATTAATTATATTTCATATAATCACAGCGGCGCCTGAGTTACAATAAACATGCTTCGAACTTATGTTTAAAAGAGAAATGTGAACTGAAGGTGCCTTTTGCACCTGGGACCCATCAGAGCAACCTCAGTCACTTTACGGTCTTATCTGGGCCAAGCATGCACTCTCCCTTCAGTGAGTTACATTTTCTGTCACCTCGGAGCCCTGAAACACATCTGGCCCGGATGATAACGGTGCGTGCTGCACTCCCCCAAGATGAAAGAACGGATGACGGTGGGGGCTAGGGATAACGGTGGGAGGAACTCTCGCCAGTTCCTTTGTTCTCTCGGAGATTTTCTGATAAACGTGTTCCTATTTAAGCGGACTGTGAATCAATGCATGCAGGAAGGCTGAACGTGGCATGAGGGCGAGTCGTGCTGTAGAAGTTCGCTTCCTCCGGATCTGTATAAGTGGTATTTTTTAATAAAGCTTCGTCATTCTCAAACTGTTGGTGGAACTCCTTTTAAGAGCCAAGAGCTGTTTCTTGACACATATATATATATACACATATATATATATACATATATATATATATATATATATAGTTACGGACATGGCTAAAGATGTTGCTTGACCGAGCGGAATGGCCGCCGTTTTCGTACCCCCCCAAGCCCTGAGCCCTGTCCCCGGGCCACAGGCGCCACCTCTCCCACCCCCGCCCCTGTTTCCCCAGGGGTTAGACCCCCAGAAAACTAGACCAGCCGCCCCTCAGGTTCACCTTAGCCCGGGCAATCCATTTAGAGGACAAGAAGTTAGTGGGGCGGACAGCGGGTTCGCGCCTCCAGAAGGGCTAGGAGAACTGTACCCCTCATTGGAAGGGTTCACGTAATCGGAGAACCCACAGCTTACAATCGGGATGTGTCCCTTAAAAGCCATAGGACTGAGAGCGGGGGGACCCATTAACATCAGGGTACCCTGGAGAGAATCAGATTTGGCGTCTATGCAGGAGCGGGTGAGAACCTTGCTGGCTGAAGAGCCCGGTCAGATACCGGAATTTATGCGTTTGTGGATACACGATACAGGCGCAGATTGGCGGGACGTCTGCCATATGGGGAAGGCTGTATTGCCCGCGCGAGTGTGGGACCAGGCCAAAATACACGCACGCTGGCCAAATGTAGCACCAACCCCGGCCCAAACCGCGGCCCAGACCCTCGTCGATTGGAATGCCCTTGTCGACCTATTGTTGACCGGGGTATACACCGCACTGATGCCAGCCGCGGGGCCAGATTGGAATAAAATATACGGCCTAAAACAGAAACATGGCGAAGCAGCCATCGATTGGAGAGAGAGGGTAGAAAGAGCAGTGTTAAAGTGGGGAGGACTGGGCCAGGTGCGGGCACAAGATCTCCCTCGCGCTGTAGTGAACAATCTTTTGGTAGGAGGGATGAGACCGGCAGTTAGGAAGCGCATTCAAACGGCTATGATAGGATGGAGGAACACCTCAACCGACCAACTAGTTGAAGCGGCCGAGCAATGTGGCGACGGCGACGATAAGAAGGCCGATGTAAAGGACGACATGTTGCAAATGCTCGTCCAGGAAAAAAGGGCCCCCTCCCCAAATTTGGAACCCACAAGGGCCCCCTCCCCAAAACTGGACCATGCAGGGGCCCCCTCCACAGCCGCAGAATTGGGCCGTGCAAACCACCCCCCCCCCCCCCCCCCAAGACCTGAGCTCAGTCCCGGGGCTCTAGGCAACACCCCAACACCCCCGCCCTGCCATACCCGTTCCACCTCAACCCACCCCGTCCAACCCGTCCCAAAAATCCTTTTTCCTTGAATGAGAGACGTAATATGAATGAACAAAGATTGTACATGGGAGTGGCTGGAGGAGGGGCATGATTTGAGTCGATCTGATTTTCGCGCGAAGTCTGGGAGACTCACTGGTATACGAATGAGGAATGAATGTATATTGGGATATTAATTGACGTGTGTATCTGGCCAATGTATTTGTCTGTATGACGTATGCAAAACAGAGGGTTTCGGTGTGAAGCTTTGTAAGTGGTCTGCTTGACGTGCGGGAAATCCAGGCCGGGAATGTCGATTTTAGCGTCTATCCGAGGGACCAGGTGAGGTCCTTAACTGAGTCCGGATTTTCATTTGTTTGGGAGTGTTTGGGAGCGATTTGATATAAATCGGGTCAGGAAAGCACTCGGAGGAACGTTGATATGAAGCGGTTTCTTGGAGATGGTTACAAGATGGGCTGCCTTTGTCTTTCAAGTGGCAGTCGGGCAGAAATTTGGAATTTGTTGAACTAAATTCAGAATTTGAATCGAAATGTGTGTTTGACTTGAATTGAAGAGTTCATTCAATGGCAGATTGAAGAATTCAGTCAATTCAACTGAATTCAGAAGTTGAATTTAGAATACGGAGTTTGCTCAGAGTGCAGGTGATAACCTGCCTACTCAAAAAGGATGTGCCCCGCACGGTGGGAGGTCCGTGAATGGTTGGCAAAGGGTTTCTTGAATTTAATGGCAGGAATTATGCGATTAACGATTATATTGTGTATTGGTGACTTGTGGATTGTATGAGTATATCCCTGAGGCCGATGTGACCTTGGGAGTCAATGGGTCGTGTAAAGAGAAAGATTACAGTTTGCTGGTGTGAAATTATGTCATGGTGTGAAATGCGGTCAGAGAAAGAAATACACACCCTTGATCTGGAGAGAGAGCGGAGGTTGTGGTTTCATTGCTGTCTGTTCTGTGGAGTTATATTTCTGAGGCATGGATTTCAAGGAGGAGGTGTGTGCCCCGAGAAGATTGTGGGTCGCAGATTGGGCACTCTGGGTGGGCACGGGGGCTGCAGTTGTATGGGCGCGCAGGAGAGTGCAGGGGGAGTGAGTGGGCGCGAGGAGGTGTGTTGATGAAGTGTGCAAACGAGGAGGGATGTGCGAAAGGTGTGCACCAGGTAGTAAGGGTGCTGCATGGTAGAGCACGTCTCCCACGGAAGTTCCTGGGCGGATTGTTGACGGTTGTTTGATTCGTAGGGTGTTAGCATTTTGCAATGTGGAGCCACAATAATGGTCGTTTGTCTGTCCGGATGTGGAGTTCTTGCAAGGACGGGAATGTCGCCGGACTTGTATTATTTGTGGGATGAAAGTGCTGGTTACCCCAATTCAACGTTTGTACCACCTTTCTTCGTTTGAAGTTTGACCTTTTGAAGTTTATTTGACCTTTGTTCGAGATATGCAAGGGAAAGAGGTCAGAGGTAATTCACTAACCTTGGAAGAACGACAGGCTGAGTCAGTCTACTGGGTGTTGCTTTAACGGCAGGATATAGAACTTAAATCTGGAAAGAAAGGACATATATTGTTGGTTAAAACTGAAATCATGTACGTAATTAGTGAACAGAGAATATCGAGTTCTGTTTGTGTTGTTGTGGTTGTCGTTGACGTCTCAATAGCCGATTCAGGGGACTCAAGAAATAAACAGATTTCCGGTGCCGACCGGAAGCGTCAGGTACAGTATGCTTTGAATTTAATTTAACCGGGCCGAGTACAGTGACGTGTTTGATCGAGCTCTGGGGATAGTCATGTTAAATGGAGGACATTTGGGGGGATGCAAAGAGATGTAAGTAACATGGATTAAGTTGTGGTATCAAGAGGTGGATGCCCAGGGGTATTGTGGTTATTATAACTTGCTGATTATGGGGAGCGCACCAAGTACAGATCGGGTTGCATGGGGGAGCATGCATGCATGGAGCGTGGAGCTTGGAGCATGCATGGAGCATGGAGCAGGGTGGAACACCCCGTGTGGTTGGAGGTTGCAATTGCGTGAAATGCAGTGAACATGCCCGACTTTTGGCTTTGCGAGGCTCCAGATAGAAATTGGCATTTCGATACTGTGGATTATATTGTGCCTGTCTGGAGAGGTGATGTCCTGTGCTGAGGCTGGTGACACGCCTCTGTTATTTGTCTGCCTGTCTGTCTGATTGTAAGTCAGTGGTACGATCCTATGGAGGGCTAATTGAGTGCTCAGGCGTCATTGTTCCATGGAGGTAAGGTGTGAAATATAGCATAAATAAGCTATAGGTAATGGAAATATGGCAGTGTAAGCTCGCCGAGGGAGAGTTACCTGTAGTAGGGGACGTAACAGATTGGTGGATTACAATGACGGGGGAGCGCAATAGTATAAGAGGCGACTGGGAAGCGCAAGTCTCAGAAGGGAGTAGTCAGCTTAAATGATACAGTGTGTGGGAAGGAGGTGATGAAAGCGTGGATGAGGGTTTCTGCAGCCATGGAGGAGAGGGATGGACGGAGACGGGCGATGTTTTTAAGGTGAAAGAAGGCTGTCTTTATGATCTGTTTAGTGTATTTGTCAAAGGAGAGGGTTTGGTCAATGATGATGCCAAGATTCCGGATGTGAGGGAAGGTGGATACTGGGAAACCATCAATGTTGAGGGCAGAGTTATGGGTGGTTGAGGTCGTTGTTGGTTGTTGTTGATCTGAAGCCAGGATTTTATTTCAGTGATGCAGTTTGTCAGAATAGAGCGGGTTGTGGTGATTGAGCCGTTGTAGATGTCATCAATTTTGCTTTGGATGAATGAAAGGAAGGAGATGCAGTTGTCTACTGTGAATGACAGGTGGTGTGTGTTATCGTTGTTGTCTTGGAAGTTCAGTTGTTGACATAGTCCGGAGTGTTCTAATTTGCACAGGGAATGACAATTGGGATGACAATTGAAAAGAAAAAATTGAGTAAGTTACAAGTTTTGTTTTGTTGATCTGGGGACAAGCTAGTTTGATGGGTACCCTGGGGTCTTCAGCGTGTCTATGTGTTTGTCTGTCTGTTACACCGGACTCTTGAATGGGTTTTCATGAGACGAATTTCAGACATAACAACAGTGAGAATCTATTTTGAGCGAATCACAGTGGGTGAGAAAAACATTGTGTGTGACCAGACACCAGAACTGACCAGAATTGGAATTGGAATTAGACCAGGTTATTTCTATTATTTGTTTATTCGTGAAAATAAATAAATAATAGGGGGAGGTTCATGGAGGTTAATGGTGGTTTGTTTGTGTTAATGGAGGTTAATGGTGGTTTGTTTGTGGTAATTCCAGTTGAAACTCTAGCTGAAATAATTTTCGTTTATTTTTATTTATTTTATTGATGTAGGAAACAGGCAAATGGGATGCTGAGAGAAGGATTAGAGAAAATTGGATTGAATTTAAAATCGAATATTGGATAAAATTGGATCCACTTGGAAAAAGTGGATTAGGAAATTGGTGACCAGGTGTTCCCAGGGCGCTTGTGGACCAGGTGTTCCACCAGAGGAAAAAGACCAGGTGTTCGTGGAGCACTTCACCTGCAAGAGCGCCCTGGAAAAGGTGGACGGGACCATTCCAGGTATTGCCGACTACACCAACCGCTGTCTTTTGCGAGGGCAAGACCTCGTGGATCCACACCACACATTGTAAGTTGGCCCTACCCACACCCACCGTCACACAGGATGGGGCAGGAGCTGCACAGACATATAGGACTAATTACACTTGCACTGCTAGGATTATACCACCCCGCCAGCACAGCGCCCACCACCCCACTCCTCACGTGGGCGGACATGGTGGCATATATGGAAGAATTATATCAAAACATAACCTCTAAGTCTCACGTCCATTATCAAAGCGTTACTTGGGGACAGAAGATAAACGTACCATGTTGTCTAATACCACCAAAGGACCCCCCGTGGATATATATAATGTGGAGGGCGTAAAGGACAAATCCAAACGGAACGAAGTCAACACAAGTTGCCCTCTCTCGTCTGAGGCAAGTAAAACGGGGAGGAAAGGTTGGACCAACAGTAAGTTCCGCCAGAGCAGGATTCGAATGGGGAAAAGGTCCGAACACTTTAACCACGGACGCTTTACTAGAAAGAAATACCACCCTGATATTGACATGTGAAGTTACGACCATACAATTATTGACTCCCCGACCACCATGCATCAAATACATACTCACGCCGCACCCCCAGGACAAGGCCCCAAAGAAGGGTGAAAACACATATTGGAAAGTGGCAAGGGAGGTGGCGACAATCCAAAATAGGACACACTGCTGGTCGTGCATGCACTTTCCCCAAGCAGGCACCACAGGAATACACATGATAGTGCTACCTCTGTCCCTCAATGACCTTTGCTCACAACCTATCGATTCCCCATGTTTAGTCACCACGCTGGAAAGAGAAGGGGTTGGCAACGGCAAGAGTTGCAATCGACAATTTAATTATCGCCCGTCAATGATTGCCCATGTGGCCGAGAGGCCTGCCCCCGTCTGGGTCAAACCACAGAAAGGGATGGTCTGCCTCCAGGGTTCCGGCCACTTGCGTATGGGAGAATCAGAATGCGCCTACACTCTCCCCGGGAAGCTGGGACAAGGGAGCTCGGGGATTACATTACGAATAGTACTGCAAGATAAACACAACCACAACATAACGGCTATAACATTCTCTAGGGGGGTTAGTAGGATTAATGGGGTGATAAAGGGACTCCAGTGCTTATCCACCCACCTGGTCCCACCCCATGGGACAATGTTTATATGCGGCGACAAGGCTTACCCCTATTTACCAAATAATTGGGGGGGCACATGTTATCTTGGTTCAGTCCTTCCTGACGTTGAGATACTGGATGAGCTAGACCCAAAGTCCTTGGACAGGCGACATAAGAGGTCAGTCATGAACGAAGATGGAACCACTAAACTACACGGGAGCCTATGGGAAAAGGTGTTAGGTTTCTTCTTCCCAGGTGCGGGCACAGCCATGAACAGCTTCCGGAGAGATAAATTGGCTTTGGCCCTAGAAAAGGTGGCAAACGACACCGCTACGGCTCATGACATACTATTGGACACGGTAGTTCACATGCGTACAATGGTGATGCAGAATCGGGTGGCTTTGGACATGCTCCTGGCAGAGAAAGGAGGGGTATGCGGAATAATAGAGGGAAAATGTTGCACTTACATACCTGATCCATCCGAAGGAGTGTCAGCCGCAATAGTGAGACTAAGGGAAACTAGCCATGCCCTGACGATCGATCGGATCGCGCGCGAGAACTCTTATAAATTTAGCTGGCTCACTGACTGGTTCCGGGGATGGACGGGCACTATAGTGAAGTGGTTATTGACCGCACTGGCCGTGATAATCGGGGTAGTAATTTGGGGGGCACTAATGAAATCTTTAGTCCTCCTCTGTATGAGAAAGTACTTTACAGGATGGAAAGTGAAGAAGCCGCCGACAACGACTATGGTTCTGACCACAGAGGCCGTCGACCTGAATGGGTCCTTCAACAAGGCAGATGTGACCGGCGCTCCAGAAAATTGTATTGATTTTTGTGATGACTGTGATACTTGTGTTGAAAATCCCATGTGGGAACTGGCTGCTGCCTGTATTGATGTTTGTGATGACTGTGATACTTGTGCTGTAAACCCCTTGCGTGTACTGGCTAACGCCTCTTATGTATTACAAGCTCACAGCTGTACACCCCCTTCCGACCCAACTATGGATCTGATTGCGACGCTGGGTCTGGCAGTCGAGGAACCCGACGTGGATATCCTAGACCCGCAAGCCGACCAGGCGTCCATGGGAGACTTTGACATAAAGGAAGTCCCTCTCTTTGCTTCAAAAGTTTTAAGTTCAAATGCTTCAAGTGATTCGGATTTTAACGCTCTGTACCCTGACCAGGAACATGAGACACAAGATACTGACAACATTATGTATTCCCCAGAACAGCAGCACGTGAGAGATCTCATGGGCATGATCGTTGATTAACTTCAAAGATCTGCAAGGACCGCGTCTGCAAAGGGTGGGGGGAGCAAGTTCCGCAGGGGAGGTGATTGGCCCCCTGGCGGGGCAGAACCTCATCTGGACCAGACGCCTTCGTTGTGGATCCGAAACGTTAATGGACTTTCATGTTCTGAGCCCTCAGGTTCCAAGCACGCACCACACGACACGTTCCCCAAATGCACGGGCGAGGCGCTATGGGCGCACGGTATGCCCTTGGGAGATACCCGCATTACACGATTGTCTTTCAATAAAGCCCGATGCGGCATGTTGTCTCTTGAGATACTTTGTCTCGACGAGACAAGAGGAAGGGATGTCAGGTGGCAGATTTGTTACTGCATAAACTCTGTTATAAATGTCATTTGACTGATGTATTACTGTATAAGCTATGTTATAAATGCTGTTTAAAAATGTTATTTCATAAGTTAATAAAAGGTTTTCGCTTTGCTATAGTTTAAAATGAGAAAATACTCGCTTCATCTGTGCTGAACAGATGGCCTCGTTGTATACGTGCGCCCTTTGAAGACCAGATAAGCCTAGTTGTAAACTCTCTCCCTTCTCCGCAGACGGCGCCTCGAGCCGCGGGCAGGAAAGCGGTTTATATGCGTGTGGAATGTGAAACTTTACGTAGGATGCGTGGATTGTAGACATAAACCTTTTGATAAACTGTTAAAACATTAACTATATTTTGTATAATCACAGTGACGCTTGAGTTACAATAAATATGCTCTGGATTTAAGTTTAAATGAGAAAGAGAGCTGGAAGGTACATTCAACACCTGGAACTCATCAGAACGCCCTCATACATTTTATGGTCTTATCAGGACCAAGAATGCAATCCCCCTTCAGTGAGTTATATTTTCTGTCACCTCGGATCCTTGAAACCACATCTGGTCCGGATCCTGACGGTGCGTGCTTCACTCCTCCAAGACGAAAGGACGGATGACGGTGGGGGCTCGGCCCACTGGGGATGACGGTGGGAGGAACCTTTGCCAGTTCCTTTGTCCTCTCGGAGATTCTCTGATAAAGCGTGTCCCTATATAACTGAACTGTGAATCGATGTGTTTTTAGGAAGGTGGACATGGCATGACGGTCATTCGTGCTGTAGACGTCTCCGTTTCCTCCAGATCTGTATTAATTGGTATTTAATAAAGTTCGTCATTCTCAATCTGTTGGTGAACTTCTGTTACGATCAGGGAGTTTTCCCCACATATATATATATATATATATATATATATATATATATATATATATATATATATATTGTTACGGACACGGCTAAAGATGTTGCTTGACCGAGCGGAATGGCCGCCGTGTTCGTACAGTTTACCCGATTACCCCCAACTCACCCGATTCCACTCGAACGTTGGCCAAATCGCGCTACGCTAAATCAATGATTGGAAAGGACACAACGACTGGGATAAATGAAACGACGCAAGGGGTACAGTTCTCAAGACCTCCGGAGGAGGATATAATTAGTGGTGGAGAAAAGGGGTAGATTACAAGGTAGAGTGAGGTAAAAGACACAGAAGAGATAGGCACTTAGATACAATCTTATCTAGCCCAGACAGACCACAGACAAACGGAACAAGACTGACTTACACAGGGATTGATGGCAGGGAAGGACAGGTCGGTTGATAGCACAAGGTGCACCTTGGCTCGGGGACAGGCTCAAGCACGGTCCAAAAGATGCAGGGAGGCCTCACAGCGCTTGGAGGTGGCGTCTCTCTTGCTTCAAGCTCAGTGCGCATCTGACGTCACCTCCCTCTTCCTGTGCATACTCAGCGGGGAGTGACACGCCCTCGGCTGGTTGACTCCGCCCCAGATGGGACCAGTCCGCCGCTTCTATTGGGTGCGGGGGTTACCGGGCTCCGCCCTTGACGAGGAGCTGACAGCGAGCCCCTACGTGGTAACCCCGTCGAGCACATGTTCGATGGCGGCTCGCTGGGAAGGCCTCATGCCCTCCCAACACCCCCTACCAACCAAGCCGGAGTGAGGACGCGCACTCCCCGCGCCGCCGCCGTTGTTGTTGTTGTTGCTGAACCGTGAGGAAGAGTTGCGGGGAGGTATTGGGAGGTCCTAAACTTCCTAACGGTGCCACACAATCACATTCTGGTGCAACGAAGAGTCAGAATTAATGGAAACTAGTCCTTAACTGACATAGACTAAGAATAACTAGCAAGATGTCCTATAGTTGTCTACGTGAGATGCGGTGGACCTGGATGCGACATTTAATGGGGGAAATAGGGGGAGGTCGGGTCTACAGAGTGTTGTTTACAGAAAATGGGACTAGGGAATTGGGGATAGTTGAGAAGTATTGAGGAAATAGGGGAATATTTACAAGCGGATATGGATGGATCCAAATCCCATATCCGCAACAATATATATATATATATATATATATATATATATATATATATATATATATTGTTACAGATCGCGGTTTAGATGTTATGATGACCGAGCGGTGGTGTATTTAACCGCGACCTAACAGGATCCCTGACTCACCCGATTCACCCAGAACCTTGGCCGTATCGCACCACAGCTGCTCAATGAGGGAAAAGACAAAAACGACGCAATGCAAGAGGAAAAAGGAATAAAACAAGAAGACGTACAGACGAGTAATGGGGTTTATTATTTACACACACAAGCAAAAAGGACCAATCAAGTTTTATTTACAACACATAAGACGCAGGTGACACAGTGCAAATACTAGCTTATCTACAGACTTAACTTATTCCCAGGACAGAACAAACAGAACAAACTCACGTCCACAAGAAGGGTGGAAAAGCAGGAGGTGGATGGCTGGAGGGAGAGGGAGGTCCAAAGGGGGTCCCGCAGCACAACCGGCGCGTTTAGCAGCCGCCGTTCAGGCCAGGCCCCACGCTGCTGTTTTGGCTGCTGTGTACTTCGCGTGCTTTGCCAGGCCTTGTCCCACTCGTCTGGTCCAAACCCTCAACTCCTTCTTGGTTCACTCACTCCTCACCACCGACTCCTCACCGCAACCAACTGACCACCGACTCCTTACCACCGCAACCAACGCAACCACTGACCCTCCTCTGGCAACCGACTCAGACCAACTCCTTGTGACCAACTCAGACCAACTCAGACCAACTCCTTGTGACCAACTCAGACCAACTCAGACCAACTCACTACTCACTTCCGTTTGCGCCTTTTATAGCGCCTCCAGCGATTACGCCGCCGGCGTTTTGGACACGCCCATCGGGGTGCTCACCTCGGCCCTGGTTGGTCGCGCGACCCTCGGGCTCCGCCCTGGATGACGACGGGCGGGCACGCCCCTCCTCCCCTCTGACGAGGTGGAGACACGCCTTTCTTCTCCGACTCAAAGCACATGGTCAATGGTGGTTATTGGAGGGGAGGTGATTGGGAATCGAGGGCTCAGCAGTGACGAGAGGGGATGTAATATGGAAATGGAGGTTTTGGGGATGGGAAGGAAAGGGGATCTATTCTCTTTCACTGGTGCAATGGAGTATTTCAATTAATGGAAGACACAGCCTTACACTAATACACATAATAAGGATATAACTGTCAAAAAAGATATATCGTGTCCTGCATGTATGTTTTATGGACTAACTACGGGAACGCCCTTTGACCTTTATACAACCACAAACGGAGGGAGGAGGGGTGATATTTTACAACAACCTTTTACAACAACATTTTACCACAACAATAAAATAAAAAAACATTCTCATATCCACAACAATATATATATATATATATATATATACATATATACATATATATGGCTTTGATGTCCCCCTCCCCCCTTGTGTTTTCAATGTTTACCAATTACCAAGTATAAACAAGTATATGTTCTGTTTTTGATTGATTTCTGTATACTCATAATACTTTCATGTTCTTTGGAAACCTGTTATCCCAGTATTAGGCTAAAGATGTTGCTCAATTACCAAAAATAACTAATTTGTATATGTTGCTTTGTAAACCTTATCCATTATATTTCCTGTTAAAGAATTAAGTTACTGTGATGGCATGTTCTCTTACTGTCGAAATATTCCTTTGGAAACTTGTTATAAGAAGTTATATGTCTTGTGAAAACCAGGCCCTGATAGTATAATCCTTCACTCTGTGAAGACCAAACCGTATCTTCCCAGTCCCCCTTAAGGGACTGCGTTAGATCACTTTCATGTTTGACTTTTTTTACGACCTGCTGAACTTTCCCCCCAAAAACCAGGACTCTGGAAAGTCGTCAACATGTTGTTTGACTCTTGAATGACCTCGGCCGAATCAAGGAGACCACTGGGTCGTTCTCTTTGTCTTGAGAGCTAAAACCACATCCCAATATTCCCTTTATAAAGTGAGAGCTTGACCGAATTATTTTAGAGCATCTTGTTGGAATTCTGGTCCTTGTGGGCCTCCGTTTTAAGCATTTTGCTTTCCACAAGCTTGTGTGTTTTACGAATCAAAGAAATATATCAGTTGTTCTTTCTCTCTGTCATGAGTCTTGAGTCCTAAGTCAACGGATCCCGTCCAATGGCGAGCCAGGCAGGAGTCAGCTCGGGCAGACTCGGGACGCGGCTCCAGGCGCGAGTGAGTGGGAAAAAACACCAGCTGGTTTGATCGGTCTGGGTGAGGTGAGCCTTGGGTTTATTTTGTTATAGACTGGGATTTTAGGCTAAATTGGAACTCACTCTGTCGCTCGGTGCCGTTTGCCCGTTCCCTGCTCGAGCCTGATCCTCGAACAAAATTTAAGAACGAGCCGTTTTGGGGCTCCGGAGCAACTGGCTGTTTATGGATTCGTCAGGGTAACGTTACGGGACGGGAGTAAGGTGCCCCAAGAGGGTGCCGAGGATAGGGAATAGATTGGTTTCGTAAGTGACGTTAGAAGCGTCATAAGGACGCCGGCAAAAGTAAGGTACGGTTAGCATATAAAGGGAGCATATATGCGGGAGAGATCTCTGATTAGGCGGCTATATGCGGGAGAGATCTCTCGGGAATAAGGAGTAAGGTTGCCTGGTTACCTGGTGGTTACCTGGACAGGTAAGATACGGTTAGCACACAGAGAGCTGAGATGAGGTGGGCGAACCTCTTCAGGAGTTAGGTTAGAGAGCTGAGATGAGGCGGGCGAGCCTCTCGGAGTTAGGTTAGAATCTGTGAAGGCAGTGTGAGCCTCTCAGAAATATCCCAGCATTTTATGTTTAAAAGGCATGGCTATGCCGCTGTGAGACCAAGAGAAGGCCGGCGAGCCTTCGGCTCTCGATGGCCTGAGGAAGCAGGCAAACTAATTGCAGGTGCAGAATAAGGCGGGAATGAGGAGTAAGGAATAAGATAGATACGCAAGCTAACGCGTGACTAATGCCGCTCGTTGAATATCAAGACCTGTGGAAAGGTTAGGTAGATCGATCCCCTACCCTCCAAGCCCTAAGCTCTGTCCCGGGGCTTCAGGCAATACCCCCCTGCGCAGCGAGCCCCCCCTGCACCCCCCCCCCCCCCCCCCCACCCTGCCTCACCCTTCTCACCCCAACTCACCCCGTCCCAAAACCCCTTTTCTCCCCTTGTCCCAAAATCCCTCTTTTTCCTTTGAATGAAGTGAGACATATAAATGAATGGGGATTGTTGCACAAGATGCTCTGAATGTACGTGGTTAGTGTCAAGTTGGTCGGATATAAGGAAACGCATGAAATGCGAGCCGGTTTGTCAGTCACGTGGTATGATTCAAATACGTTGCATCGGGAGACATGGGAGTTTTGTCTGGGAGTTTCAGTTGGGAGGTGCATGGTTGGAGTCGATCCGGTGTTCGCGCGACATCTGAGAGACTCACTCACTGGTATATGAATGAATGAATGAGTAGATGTATTTGCGGATGTCTGTCATAGAAGGGTGCATTCATGTTCATTGTGTGTGTCATTGGGTAAGGATGTGCCCCGCACGGTGGAAGGACCGTGAATGGTTGATGCAATTAACGATTATATTGTGTATTGTATGTGTGGAGTATATCCCTGAGGCAGCTCACCTTTAGGATGATGTTATGTCACGTTTTGATGATGATGATGATGATGATGATGATGATGTCATTGAGTGCATTTGGGTCTGGGGGTCTGATATCCTGTCAGAGGTCAAGGGTCAGATATCCTGTTTTTTTTTGCGATGATTACGAGCTAGGGATGAGTTAATGACCAGATTCGGTTTTATGGAATGACGTAAAGAAAAAACTCAGATGGTGGCAGCGTCAGGTTTTACAGCTGACTGTTTGACAGCTGATTGTTTGACAGCTGACTGTTTGACAGCTGACTGTTTGACAGCTGGCTGTTTTGACAGCTGTCAAACTCATTTGAAAAGACACGTCCCGACGCGAGGTGAACCCCGCCGTGAACGCGAATAGAGCGGCGTGCAGTCTGGTTGCCGCGGCAACGGCCCTCGCAGGAAACCGTGAGGCGGGAGTGTTGGGATTTGTGTGGAAGCACGAGGGTGCGCGCCGGGACGGGGGGCGGCGTGGCGTCGCCGCATTGAGTTGGTAGTGCCAGGTCGATCGGCGATCTCTGAATTTAAATCCGATTTTTGTCGTGTGTATTGTGTATTCGTCATTGACGTGTGTATGTCGATTTTAGCGTCTATCCGAGGATCCTGGCGATGTTCGTTTAATTAAAGTGTGGTACGAACCTGTGGTTTCTGCCGTGCGGCTCCGTGGAAGTTTGGGTATAGTTATTGTGCGTTCGGGCTGGAGCCGAGCGAGCCGCGAGTCACGTGTGCGCTGTACGGGGGGCCCTTGGTTTGGGGCAGTTGTTGTTGTAGTTGGTTTGTTGGGTGGATTGGTCGGGTGCTGCTGCTAATTGGCTGCCGTCTTGGAGTCATGGGTCCTTTGTTTTCCATCTTCATGGTTTGGAGTTTGTTGAATTAAATTCAGAACATGGGATTTGTTCTGAATCCAGAGTGCCGGCGATAACTTGCCTACTCCCAAGAGGAGTGTCGGTGAGCAAGGGAGACGTTCGTGTGCGTTTTATGCGGTGTGCTGGACGCCATGTCAGAATGGTGGGCGCCTGCGACATGCCATGCATTGTCATAAGGAATACGTGATTTAAGATGGATTTATATAAGGGGAATGCTGAATAAACGATGATAGTACGCGAAGTATATAAAATGAGGTGATTGTCGTAGTCGAATGAAGGATTTCAAGACAGAGTAATGAATTTCCGGTGCCAACAGGAAGTCTTGTTCATACAGTAAATGAGGTACAGTGTGAATGATGAGATTCAGAGAGATCTCTGAATGAGGTTGTCTTGAGCAGATGAAATAGAGAATAGCAGTTGCAAGATCGAGGTGCGAATGTGATGCGGAGTGGCGGCTGGAAGATGCATCGATGCATTTGTGTTGATCGATGCGCCGGATGAAGACCTTTTGGCTTTGCATTCGAGCGATGGTGGTAAGATTTAGTTATGAAAATGCAAGTGGTTCTGAGGGCAGATTATGTGGGACAAGCTGCCTCACAGGCGGATGGAGGAAACATTGGAGACGTGGTGGTTTGGAAAATATAATATGGTAGAATGCTCATCCATGGAAGGAGAACGGTCGGGGTTTGATGTGGTTCACGCCGGGCGAATGACAGGTGTTTCGTTTTGTGAAGGGGTGCGTAATGCATCTTTGGGATGCGTCGGGGCGAAGAGACAGGAAGGAGGTGAGAGTGAGACGGAGTACGAGTTGGTTGTCGGAGGTTGAGGTTTTTGGTTGTGTGAAAGGTGGGGCTGAATTAAAGGAATGTGCTGAGCGAGCACACGTGCGAAAGGTGTGCACCAGGTAGGGAAGGTGCTGCATGGTAGAGCACGCCTCCCAATAAAGGCTGTGGGATTTATCCTAAATGATGGTCGTTTATCTGTCCGGATGCGGAGTTCTCGCAGGGGTGGGATATCGGCCGGGCTTGTATTATTTGTGGGATGAAAGCGCTGGTTACCCCAATTTGACGTTTGTACCACCTTTCTTCGTTTGAAGTTTGACCTTTTGAAGTTTATTTGACCTTTGTTCGAGATACGCATGGGAATGAGGTCAGAGTTAGTTCGCTAAAAACCTTGGAAGGACGACAGGCTGAGTCAATCTACTGGGTTATTTGATTCAACGACAGGATATAGGACTTAAATCAGGAAAAAGGAAATATATTGTTGGTTAAAACTGAAATTGTGGACGTAATTTGTGGATAGAAGAATATCGATTTCAGAAATTTGTAAGTTGTTGTGGTGGACGTCTAAATAGGTGATTCAGGGGACTCAGGAAATAAACAGATTTGCGGTGCCGACCGGAAGCGTCCGGTACAGTATGCCGGGAACTTAATTTAATCGTGCTGAGTGAGTACAGTGATGAGTTTGATCGAGCTCTGGGGATAGTCATGTTAAATGGAGGACATTTGGGAGGATGCAAGGAGATGCAAGATGCATGGCCCAAGTCGTGGTATCAAGAGGGTTGGTACCCTCTTGAAGAAGGTGGGTGCCCAGGTGCATTGTGGGTTATCATAACTTGCCGATTATGGGGGCGCGCACCAAGTAGAGATCGGGCTGCATGGTGGAGCATGCAAGGTGGAGAGATGATGTCCTTTGCTGGGGCTTGTGATACGCCTCTGTTATCTGTCTGTCTGTCTGTCAGTTACAGTATGTCTGGAGAGGAGATCAGTCAGGTAGGATGGGGCCAAGTTATGGAGGGCTTTGTAGGTCAAGAGGAGGATTTTGTACGGGATTCTCTGGGGAATGGGGAGCCAGTGAAGATTATAATGACGGGGGTGATGTGGTCACAGGTCCGGGAATGGGTGAGTAGACGGGCAGCGGAGTTCTGACTGTATTGGATTATTGAGGTTTGGTGATTATTGATGATTATTGAGGGTGAACAAGAGGAGGCGGTTGCAGTAGTCCAGACGGGCGATGTTTTTCAGGTGAAAGAAGGCTGTTTCGTGTATTCCGTGTATTGTATTGTGATTGCGTGATTATTATCGTGATTATTGTTTAGTGTATTGTGATCTGTTTAGTGTATTTGTCCAAGATTAGGGTGGCCATGATGCCAAAATTCTGGATGTGAGTGGAGGCGTATACTGGGAAACCGTCGATGTTGAGGGCAAAGTTATGGGTGGATTTGGTGAGTATTTTTGGGTCAATGATGATTATTTCAGATTTATCATAGTTAAGTTTGAGGAAGTTGATTTGAAGCCAGAATTTTATTTCAGTTATGCAGTTTGTCAGGATAGAGTGGGTGGCAGAGGAGATGGATTTGGTGGAGATGAAAAACTGGATGTCATTGGTGAAGCAGTGGAATTGGAGACCATGGTGCATTGGTCATGGTGCACGACAGATTAAGTGACCGAGGGGGGATAGGTACAGGATGAAGAGGAGGGGGCCAAGAACTGAACCTTGGGGGACACCTTGAGGGGGAGCGAATTGTGGTGATTAAGCTGGTGTAGATGCTGTCAATTTTGCTTTGGATGAATGAAAGGAAGGAAATGCAGTGTCTACTGTGAATGACTGGGTGGTGGCGTTCAGGGAGTTGAGGAGTTTGTTCATAGTTGTATTTGAGGTTGTTTGTTCACGTTGTAGAGTTTGTTTATGTATTTGTTTGTTTATTTAGTTTGTTTATTGTAGAGAAGAGTGCTTTTGGGTTTTCTGGAGCCAGAGTGGATAATTTGAGTAGCAGGCGGAGCGGAAGGGGGCATCTTTGTAGTGCTGTAGGTGGTCCTTGTAGGCTTGGGAGTGAATTGTGAGACCTGTTTTATTGCGGAGTCTTTCAAGTTGGCAAGTACGAGTTTTCATCAGGCGGAGTTCAGGGGTAAACCAGGGGGCAGAATGGGTGAAAGAAACGGATTTGGGTTTTTTTATAGGCGCAAGCTGGTCAAGGCAGGATGAGGAGGATGGTGTGATTGATGGTGTCAAAGGCGGCGTTGAGGTCGAGGAGGATGAGAATGTTGAGGTTGCCGGCGTCAGAGGAGAGAGAAGGTCGTTGGTGATTTTGAGGAGAGCAGTTTCAGTACTGTGGTTGGAGCGGAATCCGGATTGGAATGTTACATACAGGTTATTGGCAGAGAGGTGATGTTTGAGTTGTGGCCACAGAGCGTTCCAAAACTTTGACAGAAAGGGTAGGTTGGAGATGGGTCTGAAATTATTTAGGGTGTCAGGGTCGAGTCCAGGTTTTTTCCAGAATGGGGGTGAAGTTTCACGAGGTTTTTGGGAAATCGGTATGTGAAGCTGGATTAAGTTTGAGTGGTTATTACATATGCTCTGGGTCCATGTGGTTAATGTGATGTGACTTAAAAAATGAATTGGACTCGCTGTAAACAGTGTAGATGAAAAAAACAGATAGATAGGGACACAATGAGCTGCTTGGTGAGCCATGGAGATGGATTGGATGTTTTGTTGTTGGTTGTCTGGGAGTTCGGTTGTTGCATTGCCAAAGGTTTCTGTGTGGTGGACACACCTGTTGTCTTGTTGTCTGTTGTCTTGTGTGACGTGGGTGGAGATGTATGTGGCTGTGTGTGGCTGCCTGGAGTCGGGAAGGCGGCTTCAGTGGTTGATATTGGTTGTGGGTTGTTCGGGGTACTTTGATACAGGTTGTGTGTATCTTAGAGGTTTCTGAGGTTTATGGACAAATCTTAGAGGTATCTTAGAGGGTTGTGGAGTGAGTATGGTGGACAACGTGAAGTAGCAGGTGTGAAGGAAGTGGTTGGGAAAGGTGGACCCCTTCACGAATACCCGGTAGGGTAGCTTAAAAGTAGGTAGAGGGAATAGGTAAATGGTGGTGGATATTGGCATTGGATATTGTGGTGGATTGGTGGATATTGGTGGATATTTTGAGTAAGTCATAGTGGGTGAGAAAAATTGACCAGACGGTAAGACATATGAGAACTATTGTATTATTTTATTTTTATTTTTATATTTTTATTATTCTATTTTTATTTTCAATATTTATTTCCACTATTTTTATAAATAGACCAGGTTATTTTTATTATTTGTTTATTTACGAAAATAAATAAATAATAGGGGGAGGTTAATGGTGGTGTGTTGGCGGAAAAAAGTCGTCGTCATTGAAAGTCGAGTTGAAACAATTTGTATGGGATTTATATTGGGATTTACATTGGGATATTGGGACAGCCATTGGGCCAGAGGCTGAAATAACCTTGTAGGAAATTTGGACAAGTATAACCATTGTAGATGGGTAGATATTGTAGATATTGTAGGGAATTTGGAAAACATCCGCAGGTTCGATGATAAAGAGATAAAGAATTTGGAGGCCACCAAAGGGCGGACACTGATGTTGCTCGGGGCAACGCAAGGGCGGAGGGTGCTGCAGGGTGGAGCATGCCCCCCCCCCCCATGAAGGGCTGTGAAATGACAACGTGTGAGCTCGGGTGCCGGGTGCACCTGTGGTGACCTAGGGTGGTCTGGGACGAATGTTTTACTGGAAGGTGGTGTGGTGTGAGATGTCGACCACAACCTGACGATGTTGTTTGTGGTGGAGGTCTTGTGTCAAAGTTGGGACGCGTTGCTAGGGATCTGGGTGGCTGGCTCATTGGTTGACCATTGGTCATTGGTTGGTCATTGGTCATTGGTCATTGGTCATTGGTTGACCATGACCAATGCATGCAGACGTGAACGACTACTTAAAGGAAGTTTCTCTCTTTTTTCATGGAATGTAAGGCTCTGACTGCTGGCTGTCCAGGCCGCAGGTCTAAGCCACTTGATACTGACGTTGATATGTACTCCCCGGCAGAACGCACATTCAAGGCTTTATGGACACTAGGGCGTGCCCGCACGTACGTGCTTGCCCGTACGTGCTTGCCCGTACGTGCGTGCAAAAAAACATGCGTGCAAACAACAACAACAAAAAAAACTTTGAAACCACGTGGCAGTAACGACCACAGAACCCCCCCCCCCCCCCTCTATTTACATGAAATGGTTTGGTCCATTCGCAAAGCCAAAGCGAACGGCTTGCGAGTACGGTGACCATACCTTGGGAACCACTTGTCCGATTAATTTCAAACCTTGAAAAGGCACATCCTCGGGTCCCCAACAATATACCTGGCAAGTTTCAAGTATATCGGACGGGTAGTTGTCGAGAAACAGCGGTCGCATACAGACAGACACACACACACACACACACAGAGATTGCTGGAATTATATAGAGATGAATATCGACTGAGCGCCAAAGATCTACAAGGACTGCACCTGGGGATGCTTGGGCGAGCTCCAGCTAGGGAGGGGTCTCGGTTGCACCTTTGAGGCCAAAGGGTGAGCCGGGAGATCCTCTCGGGTGTGGACCCCTGCTGAACCAGTCGCCTTCGTTGTGGATCCGACGCGCTATTGGATAGCCATGTCTCTATGGCCAGCACACTTAACACACGCACACACGCACACACACACACGCGAATCGTCCTGCTGGGTGCTATGCTAGGTGCTTTGGGTACGGGGCATGCCCACTGGGGCCGCATTCGCGTGGTCTTTCGGTTCAGTTTTGGTTTTTCATTGACTGTCTTCCTAATAAAGGCCTCTGATTGGCTCGTAGATAACATTGTATCTTAGATCCAAAAGGGCGGTATGTGGGGCTTTGATGTCCCCCTCCCCCCTTGTGTTTTCAATGTTTACCAATTACCAAGTATAAACAAGTATATGTTCTGTTTTTGATTGATTTCTGTATACTCATAATACTTTCATGTTCTTTGGAAACCTGTTATCCCAGTATTAGGCTAAAGATGTTGCTCAATTACCAAAAATAACTAATTTGTATATGTTGCTTTGTAAACCTTATCCATTATATTTCCTGTTAAAGAATTAAGTTACTGTGATGGCATGTTCTCTTACTGTCAAAATATTCCTTTGGAAACTTGTTATAAGAAGTTATATGTCTTGTGAAAACCAGGCCCTGATAGTATATATCCTTCACTCTGTGTCTGTGAAGACCAAACCGTATCTTCCCAGTCCCCCTTAAGGGACTGCGTTAGATCACTTTCATGTTTGACATTTTTACGACCTGCTGAACTTTCCCCCAAAAACCAGGACTCTGGAAAGTCGTCAACATGTTGTTTGACTCTTGAATGACCTCGGCCGAATCAAGGAGACCGCTGGGTCGTTCTCTTGTCTTGAGAGCTAAAACCACACCCCAATATTCCCTTTATAAAGTGAGAGCTTGACCGAATTATTTTAGAGCATCTTGTTGGAATTCTGGTCCTTGTGGGCCTCCGTTTTAAGCATTTTGCTTTCCACAAGCTTGTGTGTTTGACGAATCAAAGAAATATATCAGTTGTTCTTTCTCTCTGTCATGAGTCTTGAGTCCTAAGTCAACAGATCCCGTATGTGTGTGTGTGTGTGTGTGTGTGTGTGTGTGTGTGTGTGTGTGTGTGTGTGTGTGTGTGTGTGTGTGTGTGTGTGTGTGCGTGTGTGTGTGTGTATATATATATACACACTAGCAGAAGTACCCGGCATTGCCGGGCGGGGGAGGAGGAGGGGAGAGGGAAGAGGAGGGGAGGGGAATGGGGGGGGGGGAGGGAGGGGGGGAGGGGAAGAGGGGAAGGGGGAGGGGAGGATGTGGGGGTGCCTGGGGGAAGAAGGGCCCTCCCCCCTCCCCCTCCCCCCCTCACCCACCCTTCCCCCTCCCGCCCCTCCCTCCCCCCCGTTCTCCTCCCCTCCTCTTCCCCCTCCCCTCCTCCTCCCCCTTAACACCAGGGCAGTTGACTCAGCCTGTCATCCTACCGAGGTCGGCAAATTGAGTACCAGTTCACTGGTAATTCCCTGTGTGCCGCAAGAGGCGCCTAACAGGGTTGGCGGCACGAACCCGGAAGTCGGAACTCATTGTCGTCAAATAAATGTAGCATGTATGTTTCACTCTCTGTCACATGCCGTTGGTCCCATGTCAATCGGATTAAGTTGAAAAATTAACATTATGAAGTTTCTCTGGGACGTACTGATTCCGAATAATGAAGTTGAAAATAAACGTTCTGAAATACGCTAATTACGCTAACAGAAGCACTGGCGCTGCAAAGCGCTAGAGGGAGCGCTGCGCTCCTTCCCTTCAATTCCCTCCCTCTCTGCTAGCGCTTCTGCGCTAATACGCTAATTTTAAAACCTGAAGTTTTTTCAAATTTTAAGGTGTGCTGTAGTTGCTCTGAGATGTACTGATTCCGAATATTCCTTTGGTGTTTCTCTGCGATGAGTAGTTCTCGAGTTATAAGAGGACAAACAAACATACTTTACTGCTTTATTTATATATATATATATATATCTATATATATATATATACTATATATACTATATATAGTATATATATAATATATATATTGTTGCGGATACTGGGATTTGGCCTCCATTCATATCCGCTTGTAAATATTCCCCTATTTCCCCAATACTCCCACAACTATCCACCAATCCCCCATTCCTAGTCCCATTGTCCTGTAAACAACACTCTGTAGAAACGACCTTCCCCTTTTTCCCCCATTAAATGTCGTGCCCAGGTTCACCGCATCTCACGTAGACAACTATAGGACATCTTGCTAGTTATTCTAGTCTATGTCAGTTAAGGACTCGTTTCCATTAATTCTGACTCTTCGTTGCCACCAGGATGTGATTGTATGGCACCAGTAGTGAGTTTTAGGACCTCCCCATACCTCCTCCCATCTTCCCCATGAAACAACAACAACCACAACAACCTACCTACAACAGCGCGCGGGGAGTGTGCGTCCTCACTCCGGCTCGGTTAGCCGCCATTGCCCAATGTGCGCCGACGGGGTTACCACGAAGGGGCTGCCTGTCGGCCCCTCGTCAAGGGCGGAGCCCGGTAACCCCCCGCACCCAATAAGAAGCAACGGGCCGATTCCATCTGGGGCGGAGCTAACGAGCCGAGGGCGTGTCACTCCCCCGCCGGATATACGCAGCGACTTAACGGACGTGACGTCAGATGCGCCCCGAGCTTGAAGTGAAGAGAACCAGACGCCACACGTCCGAGCGCTGAGAGACCTCCCTGCATCTTTTGGGCCGCGCTATCCTGTCCCTGAGCACAAGGTGCACCTTGTGCTGTCCACACGACTACCTGCCACTTCCTTGCCATCAATCCCCAGTGTGAGTCAGTCTTGTCCCTGTTTATCTGTGGTCTGTCGGGGTTACTATAAGACCGTGATTAAGTGCCTACCTTCCTATGCTGTACCTCTTGTCCTTGTAATCTCAACGTTCCGAAATATTATAGAACCTCCTCCGGAGGTCTTGAGAAACTGTACCCCTGGTGTCGTGTCATTAACCCAGCCGTTGTGTCCTTTCCTCAATTGATTTAGCGTAGCGCGACGTCGGCCAACGTTCGAGTATAATCGGGCTAAACTGTGCAGACGCGGTCATACCAAACCGCTCGGTAAACCAACATCCACAACCGCATCTGTAACAATATATATATATACATATATATATATATATATATATACTATATATATATATATATATATATATATATATATATATATATATATATATATAATATATATACTATATATATATATATATACAGTGGAACCTTGACTTACGAGTTTAATTCGTTCCGTGACCGAGCTCGTAACTCAAATTGCTCGTATCTCAAATCAAATTTCCCCATTGAAATGCATTGAAATGCTATTAATCCGTTCCAGCCCGCCAAAAACCACACCAATTTTTTTTTTAATATACAGTATATATAAAAATATCTCGCGCTTTATATTTCACCTGTATGCAGCATACAAGTGTGGCAGGAGGCCTGGACTGGAGGTACGCACACTTGACTCTAAAGTCTAAACTGTCCAGCCTGGGTTTGAATCCCGACCCAGCTATAACCTGTCATGGGTGAATCACAGGCAGGGTGATTCATCAATGTGTGTACCGCTAAACTGGGCGCCCCGTTTGCGTCCCATTAGTTGTTGGATGTTAAGGATCTCACCGTGTTTTCCACAAAGAGAAGGCGAGCTATCGCCGGCACTCTGAACAAGTTGTGGCCTGGCATGGCATGAACATGAAAACATGAACATGAACATGAAATGTTCGACATGAACATGAAATTTTCCGAAATAACCAAAATGCGAAAACTAAAATGCATCGCTATACGACAGAGATACGTACTGTACTTGAACGGCAAGATAACCACGTGACCAGAACCCACCTGGCGGCGTGAACTCGAAATAACCAAAATGCGAAAACTAAAATGCATCGCTATACGACAGAGATACGTACTGTACTTGAACGGCAAGATAACCACGTGACCAGAACCTACCTGGCAGCGTAAACTCGAAATAACCAAAATGCGAAAACTAAAATGCATCGCTATACGACAGAGATACGTACTGTACTTGAACGGCAAGATAACCACGTGACCAGAACCTACCTGGCGGCGTAAACTCGAAATAACCAAAATGCGAAAACTAAAATGCATCGCTATACGACAGAGATACGTACTGTACTTGATACGGCAAGATAACCACGTGACCAGAACCCACCTGGCGGCGTGAACTCGAAATAACCAAAATGCGAAAAAAAAAAATGCAGCGCTATACGACAGAGATACGTACTTGAACGGCAAGATAACCACGTGACCGGGTGGCGAAAGCTCGTAACTCGGATCTCGGCTCGCATCTCAAAGCAATAAACTGCTGGAGCGACGGCTCGTATCTCGAAAAACTCGTAAGTTGGGGCACTCGTAAGTCAAGGTTCCACTGTACATATATATATATATATAATATACATATATATATACATACATACATACATACATACATACACACATACATACATTACATGACCAAAAGTATGCGGCCACCCCTTCTAATTAGGGGATTTGGTTATTTCAGCCACTCCCATTGCTGACAGGTGTATATAAAATTAATCAAGCACACACCCATTGCTGACAGGTATATATAATCACAGCCATGCAATCTCCATAGACAAACATTGGCAGTAGAATGGGCCGTACTGAAGAGCTCAGTGACTTTCAACGTAGCATTGTCATACGCAAAGTCTTTTTGCAAAATAAATCGCAAAGTCGTTTTTCTACCGTTTCTAGGGCTCATGGAAGAGGTGTTACACACACTGGGCAATGGGGGTGGTATGTAGCAGCAGCCCTTTCTGTCCAAAGCCAGCGGCGCATTTGTCGGGAAACCCCATCCCCCCCTCCTAGTCTCACATGAGAGGCCAACCAACCCACGTGCTTTATCCGTGCTCTGTCCTCCAAATGATAAACATCAAGCAGGACGCCCCATCCAAAAAGTCTTTCGTATGAATCGGCTGGGGTCAAAATCAAACTGTTACACGATGCAGTGTTCAAGTACAGACTTGGCATTTAATATGGAATTTTTTTTTTCCTTGACTTAAGTTTACTTTCTGAACTCAGTATATCAATCTGGTGAGTTTCTTTTACCCTTCGGTGATGTCTTTGTTGAAAGAACCATGTCATGATTGTCTTTCGCAGCAAGAAGTCAATAACAGGATTATATCACAGGTGGCGTGACAAAATGTAAGGACAGGTACATTTGACGATTGGCTTCACAATCGGGTATATAAGGGTTGTTGCGTTTTGTATTTGTGGAAAACAACTGCTGCACGTCTACAAAAGTTATTGCCGCTTCCTCTGGAGATGGTCCGTCAACTTGACAATGCTGTTTGTCATGGAGTGGTGACTTTACGAAATTCTGGCATGAAACAGCGTGCTATTGCTCGGCAGTATGGCATCACTCAAGGTCAGGTGTCAAAGATCCTGAAACGAAATGCTCAGAGGGGGTGTCCCTACTCCAATACCGAGGCCAGGACGTTCACGCAGAACCACAAGGAGAGATGATCGCCAGCTGCACCGGTTAGTCTGCAATGGCCGTACCAAGTCAGCTAATCGGCTTAGGGCTGAGTGGCAGCAACTGACAAATGTGCCTGTATTCAGAAGGCTAGTCAACCAACGACTGATTCAACCAGGCTATCGTGCCAGGCGTCCCCTGAGAAAGCCACGCCTGACCAGACAACACAGCCAGCGCCGATTGCAGTGGGCCAGAGAGCACCGTCAATGGCAGCCAGGACACTGGAATCACGTGACCTTCAGTGACGAGTCTAGATTTCTGGTCTATCGTCAAGATGGCCGCGTCCGAATGCGCAGACAAGTGCATGAAGCCCACAACAAAGATTGTATAGTGCCAAGAGTCCAAGCTGGAGGTGGTGGGGTGACCGTTTGGGCTGCTTTTCATGCAGGGGGAAAAACTGACCTGGTTGTTCTGAATGGAAACCTGAACCAGTTGAACGACAGGGTCATTCTGGAAGAAACATTGCTTCCATTTGCTCGTGCAGCCTTTCGAGGAAACTTTGTCTTCCAAGATGACAATGAACGGCCTCATCGTGCTCTCATGATCCAACACTTTTTTGCTGACCGTGGTGTAGAGCATATGGAGTGGCCTGCCATGTCCCCGGATATGAATCCGATAGAGAACTTGTGGGCAGAATTAACACGTCAAATCGACAACTTGGACCAGCAGCCTGCCTCTGTGCGTGAATTGCAGCAGACTATTGCCACTGCATGGCAAGCGATTCCTGTCCAAACCTTGGCAAATCTCGTGAACAGCACGCCTCGACGTGTACGTGCTCTCCTGAATGCTCGTGGGGGTTACATGAAGTACTGAACTGTAAATTTACTGTCCGTAATCCCAGTCATAATTTAGCTTTTGTTTTTGTTGAAATTTTTTTTGGCTAATGTGCAAAATAAAGAGATACTTCTGGAAAACGCACAGAAGTTTAACACAGTACTGTCCGTGAATTGAGTTCGATATCAGTTTACATCACTTTCAAGGATCAATTTATTTGCTTCGAAATGTCAAATGTGGTTTTTGTTTCTTTTAAAGGTCACATTAACAAAATCTGGAATAATTTCAACATAATTCCAATGAACTTTTGGTTCTAAGTCATCTTGAAAAGTAAGTTCACTCCCACACAAAAAAATATTCCATATTAAATGCCAAGTCTGTATATACCTCAAATATAATCAAATATTTTGGAAATGTAGCGCTATTGAAGCAGTTGTTTAATTCTGTGTTTCACCACCATTTTCCCAGTGACTATTACACCACCCTATCTAACACGTTATTTAGTTATTCGTGCCTGTTGTTTGTGTCCTTTACAACGTCCTTAAAAACAGTGTGTTTCCTGTTTGGAATGATCTCCAATTTTGATTGACTGCCAATCTGGTAGACAGAGTAAAAGTAATACCTCACTCCACTCTGCGCATGTGCGATCGGGATGAATTCAGAGTTAAATTACTACTAAACTACAGGTTTGTATTCTGATTCTTGTTCAAAATACCCTCGGACCCCGCTATTCGCAGGGGATACGTTCCTGGAAAATCTGCGAATAACGAAACCGTGAATAGTGGGGCATCGTTTCAATGAAAAAGGGGCGATAGGTTCCCAAGTCACGAAAATCTGTGAATGGAGAGGACCAAACTGCGAATGGCGAGGCAAAATCCATGAATGGTGAGGCAAATACAGAGAATGTCGATGATAATCTGCGAAGGCCGATGAAAATCTCGCAAATGTATGCCGCGGCATTGTTTCAATTCCCCTGAAAAACCACGAATTCGTGGAACACGGCCACGAATAGGAAAACAATAAAACCGCGATTTCGCAGAACACGGCCGTGTATAGTAAAAAAAAAAAACGCAAATACGCAGGTCACTTTTCCGCGAATAGAGAAACAGGTCACATTCTATCACCCACGAATAGCGGAACCACGAATAGCGGGGTCTGACGGTATAAGTCAATTTAAATTAAGTTATTCCTCGATTATATAAACTGACATTTGTAGACAGAGAGACGCAATTGCTTAACCCCGCTTTTCACTTCGCTTACGCGGGGTAAAAGTCATAGCACGGATAGGAATATTGGGGATGAGAAGGGGTGTTTGGGGACATACAGAGTACGCTTGTGGAATCCTTGTTTTGTTTTGTTTTGTTTTTGTTTCGTTTAACGGTCTTTATTAACCACAATACTGCTGGTTTCAGCTCCGGTTAAATCGGTTTTTCTTTCAACTTCGCCACTGAACAGAATACAAGGAAATGAAGATTCAGGTAAAGTTACTGCCCCCTTCTACTGTGCATGACATCCAACTCCACTGGAAACACCAATAATTAACTCACATGCATATCGGAGATCAAACACATGACTGTGGCCTTACCGAGAGGAAGGCATGCACAATGTCTGCCTTTATGGAGCCAATTGGACGTCCATGAACGTGGACCACAACTGGGTCCTCACGCTCTGCTCCTCCACCCACAAGACCACCAAACCAGGAACGCTTAGCCAGTCTAGGTGAGATGTGCGAAGTGGAGAAATATTCTCAAAAACAATGGAGGCTGAATCGTGGTACGGTATGCATCTTTTAAAAAGGACAGTTATAAAATGCATAGAGACAAAGAAACACCTTACTCTGGTGACGTATCCGGATGTAATCCTGCCACTTCCTCCTGGGTAGGCACTGAGATAAGGAAAGGCTAAACATTAAAACATTGTCAATAATTTATAATAACAATAATAATAATTATAATAATTGTTATTATAATCGTAATGTAAACTACATCACGACATTAGCAGCGACTTCGACTACTAAACTATTTTAGTTTGCAGAGGATCTCGAGGTTCAGCAACCGATATACCAACGATTCAAACCATTTCACCATCCAACGTTCAGATGCTGACCATGCATTTTGCGCCGATGGAATCGCGGAGAGCCCATGAGGTTCTTGAAGGAACTGAGGCGGCTGCGCCAAGGAGAAGCACCGCCGGCTCCTCCGGGTGGTGGCGTTGAAGGGCTACCGGGGGAATCCCAAGGATTAGGAGATGGAGGACCTTTGGGAGAAGAGTGTGGAGTTGTCTGAGGAAAACAAGAGGACCAGCATTGATTAAAGAGATTGAGGAAGAAGTGATAACGCACGAAAAATAAAGGGCAGAGAGTGTTGGTTAAAAAAACAACAACAAGCCAATATCAAAGTAGAAATGTACAAAGATGAACAACTGACTCTTGGGCTTTCTCCTGGACTGGAGGACAGACAACTGGAAGCACCACTCACAGACCGGGACCTGCAAATTGACAAACAGAAAAAGAAAACGCAGAGATAATAAATATGAGATTAGTCTGTTATGATGGAGTACTCAGTGTCAGACAAACGATGGACGATACACACATTATTGTGCATTATCCTTTTGCACCAGGAAATGGTCGAGACATTAAATTTTCAGGATATTAAAAAGTTCAACTGCAATTTCCGCATTTAATTTAAATCTGTGAAAGACCCATTGTTATGGGTAGCAGTGCACAGCGGGCACTGCTTTTAGCAGTGGATGGATCTACGTCTTTCCCAGAATGCAGCAAAAGCTGAAAGATGCATTTTGACTTCAATAAATTATTTCCTGGATACAATTAAAAATAACTTTGTTAACTGTGTAACGGATGCCTAAACAAGGTGGATATGTGTGACAGGCATTCTATGCTTGTCAATACCCTTGCAGCAAGTGCTGGAAGTCACCATTTTTTTAATGCCTCCGCTCACGAAGGTGGCCGGAGGTATGTTTTCGGGTTGTCCATCCGTCCGAGCGTCCATCCGTCCATACGTCCGTCCGTATAGGCTAAACCTCGTTTTTCTCAACAACCACATGTCCAACAACAACAACAACATGCATTTTAAGGCCATTTTCCCTGCGAGAGCGGGGGTCAGCCTTGCGGTCCCCATGACAATCTTCTCCATTTTGCCCTATTTTCTGCATCTGCACTTCTTCCAAACTGCCAAAGTCTAGGCTCTCTGCTCACCTTCACTCTTTCATTCCCCTTTTCTCCCGCCTCTGGAACAAACTCCCCCACTCCATTCAATCCCACTCCTCCCTCCAGGTCTTTAAAACAGCTGTTCACCACCATCTCTTATCTTCCCCCATCGAAAACCTTGATCTTTTCTACCCCCGGTAATTCACCCCAGAGTCCTTGCAGCGTTCATATGTTTTATTCCTCTCCCACTTCCCCCCAAGTCCTCCCGATGTCCCTGCTCTCAAATGTTGTGTTTGTGTCCTTCCCCCTCTCTCCCCATCTTGTCTGCCGCTCCCCTTGTTTTTTTGTGTTTTGTGTGTCGGTTTGTCTTTTTTGTGATTATTGTTAGCTCTTTCACGAGCCTCGATCTTGTATACAAAAAAAAAAAAAAAAAAAAAAAAAAAAAAATCTCTCCTTGTTAACCCCCTTGCCCGCATTTCTTCTTCGACCATCTTTAGCCAAGTCTTTCTCGGTCTTCCCCGTCCTCTACTTCCTTCTACATTCATTTCCATCACTCTTCCCAACCAGTCACTTTCATCCTTCCTCAACACATGACCAAACCATCTCAACCTGTTCCTCTTCACAGCATCAATCACAGGCTCTATTCCCATCATCTTTCGCAATTCATCATTTGTCTTCCTCTCTCTCAACGATACTCCGCACATCCACCGAACCATTTGCATTTCCACCCTTTCCAGCCTTCGTTGCTGCTCTACGTTCATTACCCATGTCTCGCTCCCATAAATCATAACAATTCTCACACATGCAGCATACACCTTTCCCTTCAGCTTCAACGACACTCCCCTCCTCATCAGCGCGCCACTCAGTTCCCGAAACTTCTTCCATGCACATCTCACTCCAGCAACCGTTGCCGTGTCTGATCCACCTTCTCCATTCAGCATGTCTCCGAGGTAGCAAAATGTGTTCACACCTTCCAGCTTCACACCGTCTCCAACATCCAACTCAACATTTCCTCCATCTGCAGCTCCCTCTGTGCACACCTTACATTTGAATGTAGCTGCCACACTGGTTAATGACCCTCTCAGACCACTACATTTTTGATGAACCCACTCAGCGCACATTGTACATTGAATGGAGTTCACTCCGACACCCATCCTACACACACACAGCACAGGGCCACTTCCCAGTTATTTCCACCTCACAACATGCTTTACCACTTGCCATCACCTTCGTCTTTCCGATATTCACCTTCAGACCTTTTGTCTCCATACATTCCTTCCACTTGTTCATCTTTTCCTTCAGTCCATCCATACTTTCCGCAATCAACACCAGATCATCTGCATACAACAACTCCCACGGTAAACCCTCCTTTACGTTCTGAGCCAGCACCTCCATCACAGCTCTAAATAGTAGTGGACTTAGTACCGACCCCTGATGCACGCCCACCTTCACCTCAAACTCACCACTGTTCCAGTCCTTCGTCCTTACAGCTGTGCGCACTCTTTTGTGCATTGCCATCACCACTCTGATCAACCATTCCTCCACTCCTAACTTCCTCATTGCCCATGTCAATACTTTGCGTGGAACCCTATCGAATGCTTTCTCCAGATCAACAAACCCAAGATACAACTTCTTCCTCTTCTCCATGTACTTCTCCTGCAACTGCCTCACAATAAAGAGCGTGTCTGTCGTTCCTCTTCCTGGCATAAATCCAAACTACATTTCGTCGATCTTCACTTTCTTCCTTATCCTCCTCTCCAACACCCTTTCCAATACCTTCATTCCATGCTCCAATAACTTTGTCGCTCGGTACGAGCCACACTCCAGAGGGTCACCTTTCCCCTTGTATAGAGGGACGAGGGTACTCAGTTCCCAATCCACTGGAATGCGGCCTTCTTACACCACCAGATTACAGATCTCTGTCATTCTCTTCACACCCCAACTTCCTGCTGCCTTCAACATATCTCGCACAACTCCCGTCGGCCCTCCCGCTTTTCTACTCTTCATTGCTTTTATCGCTTCCTCAACTTCCTTCTCAGTTATCTTCTCAGCCAGTCCTAAAACTGGGTTACTCTCTCTCTATGTTGCCATCCCATTCATTCTCTGTATTCAACAGTATTTCCATATATCTTTTCCATCTTCCTTTAATTCCATCTAGGTCCACAACGATTTGTCCCACTTCATCCTTCAAGCAACTCACCCCCATCACATCACACCTCTCTTTCGCTATCTGCTTTGCAATCCTGAATACCGCTCTCTGACCCTCTTCCGAATCCAAGCGTCTCCGAACATTTTCCTGCATGCCTCCTGCGCCTTTGCTACCTCTTTCTTTGCAGCCTTCCTGGCTGCCTTATAACTTTCATGCTCTGCTGTTTCTGCTCCCGTACCCTTCGCCTTCTGCCACTCCTTGAACTTCTTCCTCTTCTCATCAATCCTCTTTCCAACTTCATCATCCCACCTTCATATATATATATATATATATATATATATATATATATATATATATATATATATATATATATATATATATATATATATATATACACACATACACACACACACACACACACACACACACACACACACACACACACACACACACACACACACACACACACATATCTTGGTGATGTCTGTACTTGCCCTACTCCTCCACCCCCCACCACTCAGTTCCCCAGTAAATTTAACTTGATAAACTTAGATTTGATCAATGTAGTGTAGATGTAATGCAAATGGCCTCATCCTACCAAATGGTCTCCTCCTGCATCCAAGGTCCTTGTGTATCTTTGTGTATGTGTCAAGCAAACAACAGAAGTGTTGCAACAAATAGGATCACCAGTCAGCAAATGCAACTGAAGAAAACTATGACATGAAACGGGAAACCATGAGACCTCAAAGTTGTGCAAACACTCTGAAAGTCAAGCAAGGAAGAAACCTTTGATATATATATTGAAAACTTAAAATTTTGATTTTAGAGGCATAATCATGTGACTAGCAATTTTTTACACTTACTTAGATGACCTACACTCTTACCTTAGATGGCCATGGATACCCAAGTAATCTTGCAGTGGCAAATCATTAAATAGATAAATCGCTCGGACATCATTTTCATTTTGAGCAATAAAGTCAGTTACCACCCTGGGACATGTCTCAACACCTGCAAAGAATGTTGTTGTTTTAGGATCAGGTTGTTCATTGTCGTTCCCATGCAGTAAAGGAAATTATTTTGTCTATCTGACAGAAAAAAAAGCGGATTCGGATCTTCAACATAATAAAACGAATTTGTCCTTGTCAGACACCCAACCTGTCCACAAAGTTTTGTCTAAATCCGTCCACAACTTTTTGAGATATCCTGCTCACAGACGGACAGACAGACGGGTGAAACATAACCTTTTAAGTCTATTTGTCCCCCGTCGCACCGCTGAGCGAAAGGGGGACTATGGTTTTCCCCTCCGTCCGTGCGTGCAGGCGTGCGTGCATGCGTGTGTGCGTGCGTGCGTAAGCGAAGGACCAAATTCTAATTTGGTGTGTGGGTGCAAACCAAATCAAAATCCAAGATGGCCGCCGCCATGTATGTCTGACGCCATGAATGTCTGAACCTTGTGAGCGGAATATCTTGAAAAATAAGCAAAGTACCAACTTCTAATCTGGTGTGTGGGTGTACCTAGGCATAAGGAAGAACGCTATTGAAAATTGGGTCGCCACGTCAAACTCCAAGATGGCCGCCGCCATATATATGTCTGAACCTTGTGAGCGAAATATCTTGAAAACTAAATGAACTACTAACTTCTAATCTGGTGTGTGGGTGTATCTACGCATAAGGGAGAACGCTATTGCAAATTGGGTCGCCACGTCAAAATTCAAGATGGCCGCCCTGCGTCTTCCACTTTGTCAACTCACATTACTTCACCGACGGGGGACCTAGGCGTAACGCTTGTTTGTATGTTGGAATGGATAGATGAAGTACTAAAACTATGGCCTAAAACGTCAAATGTGATGGAACTCATGGTGCCAGGTGTATAGCGATGGAGTATAAATCAGTCTCACCTGCCATGTGGAGGGTTGTCTGGTGCTCTACGGGTAGACCCAGGAGATCCTCCTTCCGTAACCGTAAGTGCCTCCAGGGACTTCCTCTCTGGCCTCTGCTTCCCATGTCGGCCAAGCAGGGGAGAGTCAACACGCTTTCTCGGTGGATCTGCGATGAGTGAAAGATTGGAAGTGAAGACAACAGGTCACCACCAACATGGAATGCAAATCACCATCACCATGGAATGCAAATCACAATCACCAGTTTCACGTGACTAGTTAAAAGAAATTTTTTATCCATATCAGGAATACTCAATTTTGCTCTCCTATCTATTGTACTAAATTCCTTAAATATGTATTAAATATATTAAATATGTACCAAATTGTGTGCTTCCCTCTCTCTCCCCATCTTGTCTCCTGCTCCCTTTATTGTATGTTTTGTGTGTCCATTTGTCTTTTTTGTGATTGATGTTAGCTCTTTCACGAGCCTCGATCTTGTATACAAAAAAAAAAAAAAAAAAAGTAAAATTTTCTAAAATTAAGGATTATTTGTTCTTTTTTGCTGCATGAAAGAAAAACTACCAACTAGTATGTTGTCAATGTATTTCAACTTAATTTATTCCACGTCCATAAATGTCGGCATGTTCCTAATTGTCTCTCAAAATAAGAACTGCCATGACCAAAAGAAAAGGTTTCTGGAGTCATCACTGTAACCACAAACCACAGATGTTACCACTGCTGTCCTACCATCGCCCTCCTCCCCCATTTCCCCGAGTCCCACCAGAATCGTGTCTGGGAGGAGGTATTTCATCCTCGTAGCTTGGGTGCCTCTCCTTCCGATCTAAAAGCAGGAAATAGATGGTTTTCTCCTGAGTATCCCTGAAAGACAAAGGAAATTGCGAGCAAGTTGCCTGACTTCTACATCGACATGCCCTGAACAATAATAACCTGGAAGAATGGCTCAATGTTGAGCAGGCACTCATTACTCCACTAATGCTTAATGCAGTGGTTTCTTACTTTCCCAAGCAAGGATAGACGGGAGTTCATGAAAGCTCCTTCATTAAACTTGCATAATAATGAAACAAATATTACTGTGGCTACCTGTCACAGATGAGCTGGCGGTGCAAGAGTGGGCGATCCTGGAAGCAACCAAGACTGTGCATTAATTCCAGCACATCTGGGTCGAGTTCCTCAGCACCAGCCAAAGGGTGAGGAGTTATGACACGCGGAGCAACTCTTGAAACATCTGCCTCATTACGGCCACCTCTGCACCAAACATGGGAAGACATAAGAATCTCGTCGCTCATTGTAACATCCGACCTTGTCAGCTCACAGATGAAAGAAAAGGATAATGAAGAGGATAAGGTACAGCAAGATGGAAGAATGGAGTCAGCGAAGGTAGAGCTGGAATGAAAGGCAAGGGTATGAGGATGAAGCAGACTTGGGGTTGGTAAGTACCAGTCAACTGAGTTGAGCTGAGTAAACCAGAAATGCAAAAAGGGAGAGATAAGTTAGCAAGGCTTGCATTATCCTTGAGGAACCACAAAACTATTGGCCATTTTCAGGATATTAGAAACTTAAATCGCAACATCTGGCTTTTGTTAATATCTGTGAAAGACTTTAATAGTGCAACAGTGGACCATGGGGTGGGGACGTGGTCAAGTCTTCCACCGAGAAAATCACCAATTTAGTGACAGGTTGTCCCCAGAGACCATACGCTGTCCACCAGGAATGCTGAACAGATCTTTTCTTTGGTTTCCGACGTACAAAACCTCGAACAAGATCTGCCGCTTATGGTAATTTCCTTGTTTACAAAAGCATTGGGGAGCAAGCAATGCTTGTTGGGGAAAAATATCGCGATGTCACAACCTCAATTTCCAACAGACATGACGTAGCTATAATTGCCAAATGCGAATTGTGCATCACGCAGACGCACTCCATTGTTGAGAAAAGGGTTTAATAAATATTCAAAAATAAAGAGGGATGGGGAGAACAAGGAGAAGGCAGACATATCACAATTATTCTTCATTATAAAACAAATCGTGAAATCGTGCATGCTTACGATATCTCGACGGCTGACACATTATCTTAAACCATTCACACCATGAGGATTTAGAAAGGACGAGGTCACAAGATAATGAAAGAAAGAACCTGATCCCCACGTGATGCCTGTGAGGGCTTGGCATTGGTTGGGTCAATGGAGAGTGAGATGACGAGGCTCTTTGGCTGGAAAGAGAGATGTGTCTACTGTGGCGCGTCTGGGTCCCATAGTCTCGGGGCACCTATGCACTTGTCTGGTGTTGTCGACTCATCTCCCTCTGGGTCTGCCGCATGCACTAGTTGAACTCCATGGGACATCTCTCACTACCATGCTGCCCTTTGGTCTACATCTATTGGGCTCTTAACCACTCATCTGATCAGTGCAATCTCTTGTGAGTGGTTTTAGGCAGGACCAGCGGTTATCAGTACGGCTGTAGTTTTTACCTTCGCGCACGGTTGCAAGGCATTTCATTTGCCGTCCTCGAGGGGGGGGGGGGGGGCAGGGAGGAATTGCGTGAGTCTTGCTGAGTTGGTGGAAACGGCTATTAAAACAAACAGAGATTAAAAGGTGATGAGTCAAGTTCTTAATGAGGGGGAACAGTAATGGAGCTTGTAGACACATTACAGTGGGAAAAGGTCATGGTTATGAGCTCCGAAACAAACTTCGAAACTCTATTGTTTTCACACAGAGACCACACACTTATGCTAAACATGTATTAATGGTATAACTATTCTATTTTACACCTGTTGCCCCCTAACACCGTTTCCGCAACAATATCTTGTTCCCTGCCTATATTTGAAAAACGTTGTTAACAATCCTGCTGCTCAAATCCTCTGCAGCTCTTGCTTCTCCCCGTCTGCTTTATTACCCTGCACTCGGGAAGCGCAAAGCGGGGTTCAGCGATTGGTCGCATACGTACGTCATACGTATGTGCCTGCATTTTTAAAATTTATTTTCTCGGCAACCGTTTGTCCGATTCACACAAGTTTTTCACCATGGTATGCATCTACTCATGTAGATTTTTGTAGTGATAATTATGACATCATAGGTCACGTGGTATGGGCGCCAGATTTGAAAAACCGAAAAAAATTTGGACCTCTATATCTCCGAAACGGCTCCATGGAAATTTTTTGGAAACATGGCTTATTGTAAAGAACTCCGCATGGAGAATAATTGTTGTTAACGATGATGTCATTGGTGCCTTCAATATGATGTTGTACAAGTACAATGCTTAGTCCGATCAGTATTACAGTTCTTGAGCGTGATCTACGCAATAATTATATTGGAGAATGTAAATTTGTGATGTCATCGGTCACGTGGTCTGACAGCCATATTGGATCAAAGAAAAAAAAACAACCTTAAAAACCAGAAGAGTTGGCTCGCACCAAGTCGACTGCATGGGGTAAGTATTCCATGAATACCATATAGTTTAGCCTGTGCTCCATTGGCTGCCCCCATTTACTTGGAAGTTAGCAAACATCATTCCCATCCACAAGAAGGATACAAAAACTTATCCTGTCAACTACAGACCAGTGAGCTTACTTCCAATTAAAAAGCAAAGTCATGGAATCCAACATTGCTATCGGAGTCAGGTCTTTTCTGTTTTCAAAACTCCGACTTCCTGCCTGAACTCCGACCAAAAGCTTAGATTTTGGCCTCATCACTCAATGCTCGACAGGCTACTGCCCCTCTCTCAGAAATGGTTAGAGGCGCTAAGTTTCAAACAAGAGGTGAGAACCATTTTATTGAACTTATCTCGAGCATTCGGCACAGTCTGGAATCCTGCTTTGCTTGCCAAGCATCTTTCTGTGGCACACATGGCCATCTGAATTTTTAACTTCCTCCACTCATGCAATCAATGCATTAATTCATAGCACAATGGAGTACTTCTCTCACCTAAGGATGGGGCCCCAGCACAACAAGTCTCTCCTAGATTCTGTGGAATCTAAAGCTCTCAACACTTATTGAACTCCAATAATGAGGACAAAGCACAAGGTCTGAATCACATTCAGGTCGGTGGCCTCTCTCTTATTTGAACCACCCGTCTTGTGGTTTACTTCCCTCTGCTCTCTCGCCCTCCGACACTCCCCAAAAACTCCAGGATATATAATATATAACCACCTTTAGAGGCCATTTTTCCCCGCCAAGCGGGGGTTGGCCTTTTTCGGGAACCGTGGTTGTTGTTGTTTTTTGGTCCCCTTTTTTGAAGCAATGTTTTACGGCCGGATGCCCTTCCTGACGCCAACCCTTTTTGCCGCCTTTAACGACAAACAGGGAATTACCAGTGAACTGGTACTCAATTTGCCGACCTCGGAAGGATGACAGGCTGAGTCAACCCCCCTGGCGTTAATTCAGCGATCGACCGGGATTCAAACCCAGGATCCTCGGATCCTAAGCCGGCACCCTAGCCACGAGCCCAACACCAGGGCTTCTGGTGTTGACCAACACCATCGACCAGGATGTACTCGTTATTCCAGCCACATACTCCTGATTAAATTTCAATAATGCAGGCTGACTGCACACTTCAAATATTTTATTCCTCACTTCTCCGATGTGTGGAACCATCTTCCAGAGATTGTGCTATCGCACTCTTCCCTCTAAGGTTTCAAGTAAGTGGTGCACCACCATCTCATGTCATCCCCCATCCTTACAATCTTTATTACCACCCATTAACACTTCGTAACCCAACCATCTTACTTGCGGGTTTCAGCGTTTCCTTCCCTCCTCTGTCTTCATTCACCCTCTTTGTTCTTGCCATTACTTAGTGTGCAAGAGTTGCTCCACTGCCCTACTGCTAGTCCATTGCCTTCATCACCTCGCACTCCCAGAAGCCTCGATCTTATAGAGAAAACAAGCATTCTGAGTATTGCGCTGCAATACATGTCCCCATACATACAATACCAAAGTTCAAAGTGCCATAACTTTGTCAAAAATGATCGAATATGCAAATTTATGCACGGTTGATGCTGGTTTTCAAACTTGATCTGCGTTATGCTGAGACACGTGTGTACAAAATTTTGTTGAAATCAGCCAATGTTTGGTGGAGTTATCGCACGAAACCAAAGTGTGACATACGAACCTCATTAAATATGCAAATTTATGCACGGTTGAATGTGGGCGCGGATGATGTGAGACCGGGTTATCCTGACCGTGTTATCCGCGGACCGTGGAAGCTAGGTTACTTCTGACGCGTATTGTGTATACTGCTAAGAGGGCAGAGTATCAGATACATATTTAAAGAAGTATTCACGCAGATTATACGCACAGAAGCATATGGTAAAGTGACACTCCAACCTCCCTAGATGTATTGTTGATTTATTGGTAAACTATGTGAATTCAATGTATTCTTGCCTGATATGAAGAATTGTGTCAATGGAAACAAAATTCAGTGAAAACGTTTTTAACTTGATGTTTATTCTAGGAAAGCATTTTAAAGAACAGTCCACGATTACAGCATATTGTACACAAGGAATATTAACAGCTTTGACTTACCGCACTCCAAATTAAAGTCCGGAAAACTGTTGGGGAAATTACCAAAGTTCAAAGTGCCATAACTTTGTCAAAAATGATCGAAACGTCGTGAAGTTCGAACTTGATCTGTAACTTATCATGAGGAAACCATGTACCTAGTTTGAAATCATTAGCATTAAGAGTTTAGAAAAAAAGTCCGGAAAACTGTTCTTTGCATGACGGACTGACAGACGGACAGACGGAGGGACGGAGTGCAAACCTATAGTCCCCTCCGGTGTACATCGGTAGGGGACTAATAAAGCACGAGTAGTGATCCAAAGTTTCAAGGGGTAACCCCTCCTGGGAGCCCCCATGATCCAAAATCGAAAAATATTAAATTGGAAAATGTAAGATGGAGCGGTTGTGCAGACCATCAAGTAGAAAGGCTGTATCGGGTTTCAGAGGATTTGGTTGGTAAATAAGGTATGAGTATGGATCCGAAGTTTCAGGGGTGATCCCCCCTTGGGAGCCCCCAATATCCAATGTGGAAAAATTGAAGCCTGAGCGATTGCGTGGGCTACTGTCTTGTATTCATGTGTCAAGTTTCAGAATACTCAGCCGGGTGATAATGGAGGAGTAGCAAAAATAGCGAAAATTAACAGAAGACCAGACAGACAGACATCTGGACATCACGACCCATTTTATAAGTTTGTCTCTTCGAGAATCGAGAAGAGATGACCTAAAACAGTAAGTTTCCTGTTTCGAATGATTTTTAATGTTGTTTGACTGACAGGCAGGCAGATATAGTAGAAATATTATCTCACTCCTCACTGCTCATGTGCGATCGGGAGGACTTCAGAGCCAGAGCACTTCGTTTCAGATTTATGTCCAAAACACAACATTCAATTTAAATAAGTTGTGCCTCGATCATAAACTGACGATCATAAACTGATAAGACAGACGAACGGATGGACGGACGGATAGAAGGATGGATGAACGGACGGACATGAACCAATTGCTTAGCCCCGTTTGTCAATTTGTGTGTGTGGGGTAATGAAGAGAGATATTTTTTAAAAGTGAGGAAGGATAAGATTACTTACGCAGTTACCCACGGATGTTGTTGGACCTGCTCCAGCTTTGTATGATAGGTGGAGAGTGCCAAAGGTAAGAAAAAAGGTTTGGGCAGAAAACAGTGGGGAAGAATGATGACAAAGGAATAAGTATGACTTTAAGACTTTGGCCTTTGGTTGCCATGTTTTAGCTTTAAATCTCGCAAGATGCAGCGTGATTTACCGTGAGTCGAGCTGCGGGATCCGTATGAATCATTCCACGTAGCAGCTCAGAACACTCAGCACTCACAAAGTGTGGAACATGAAAAACTCCTCGCTTCACCTTCTCAAGAAGCTGTCGAAGATTGTCATCATCGAAGGGCAACGCACCCTACAAGTACCAATGGAACCACACATTAAAATGAGCACTTTTACGAGCACACTCAATGAGCACATTTTAAAACGAGGTACAGGAACTTACACAGACATAAAATGATCGTTTACAGTAAATTCATTCCACCAAACCTTTTTTTCTTTCCATGCCCAATACCTTGCTCACTACTCACCACAAGAAGGGCATACAAGATAACTCCACAACTCCATACATCCGCTCTCCTTCCATCATACTTCTCCCCCTAAAAAGATGGACATCAAGATTATTGCTCACTAATGAGTGAATCACTTGGTAATTATGAGCGTGAAAGCAAACTTACCCGGATAACTTCTGGACAGGCATAGTGGGGAGACCTGAGAGAGACAGTGATGGATGGAAAAATGAAAAGAGTAGTAGTGAGTGACAAGGGGGGAAGAGCGCATTAAGGGTTGATGAGATAATACGTCGAGAAAAGAAATATTAATCCATTATAAGAATTAAAATCAGAATAAAAATGCATTAACGGAAGGGAAGACTTACCCACAGCTTGTGTCCAGCAGACTGTCGCCAACCTGTAAGGAAGCCATCCCAAAATCTGCCACACGGATCTCATTCCACTCATCCAACAACAGATTCTCTGGCTTCAAATCTCTGTGGCTGCAGAAGCGAAAATAGTTCCCGGCTTACAATATGCTGGTAAGTTATAACCTGTAACATTCCACTCAGACTTCAGAATCATTTCATCAACAACTGTAAGCAGCTCAAATTCAGGATCTTGTTTATTTTACTCTTCAACATTCAAACAACTAACTTTTATTCTTACCCTTTCTACGTTATACCCGAACCACCCTTCCACAACCCATCCTCTCTTCTTCCACAAGCATACACAACAACCTTCATTTCCGTATAAACACTTCCATTCCTCCAGCCTCCCTGACCCCAAGTTCCTCCAGCCTCTCTGCATAATCCTACAACTTCCTTTTGCTCCACTACATACCAGATGGAATGCAAATGGCAGAAGTGCAGTGCGGATACGATCTGGCGAAAGAATTTTCGTGCCTCGCGGGGAGAGAGACGTCCCTTCCGCACTAAGTAATCAAACAACTCACCCCCAGCAACATGCTCCAGAACCAGGTATCTAAACAAACAAGGACAGACCGAAAAAGAAAGCGGGGAGTCTGGGTGCTGTCAGATTAAAATAAAAGAAGGTTTAAGAAAATAAATAGAAGGATAGACAATTTATAATGCAGATGGAAACTGAAATTGCATGCTGAAGGCACGGACATACGAACAAGCACAGGAAAGTCAAAGGAAGTCTATAAGGGTAGACGATGAGGGTAAGGGAAAGGATGAAAGACAAAAGGTGATAAAAAGACTAAGGTAAGTTTTACTTCTGCAGTTTTATCATCACCTAGGCATAAAACATTTAAAAAAAAGAGATCAAAACCTGGCTTCTTATCGACAGTTTTGAACCCAGAGTGCTTACAGGTGCCTCTTGTTCTCGTAGACATCATACAACTTGAGAACATGAGGGTGCTCAATCAGCTTCAGGATGGCTATCTCGCGCTCCACCTAATTACAGCAACCATTTCAGTGTTAACGTATGAACAATTCTATACTTGCAAATAACTTTATCAACATGACAATACACACAATAAGGAAGAATGAAAATACACACAACTTTCAAAATCGGTTTCTCGATTTCAATGTTTGAATCGACGCAAGGTTTATTTTTTGTTTTTTTTAGTTCAAACAAAAAAAGCCAGTGTTGGTTTATAAAATAATATGCTGTGCGATAAAAAAACAAAATATTCAAAATCATAACCAATTAAAATGCAAAAAACAAAATGCAAATCGCCCTTCGTTTCATGGTTGTTGGGCATCAGCGGAAGTTTTCATAGACAATGAGGAAATTAAAGGAATTTTATCAACTTCCAGGGGACTACGGCCGGAAACGTTTTATCCACATGGAGATGGGATGGCCTTCTTTAAGGAGCTTGTACACAAATTACGTGTTTAGGATGTTGAGATGAGGAAACAATTTTACTTTTAGATTAATTACAAGGACATTATTGGGCGCAATGAAAAAACAAACAAGGTATATTGGTTTCGAACAAGCCCATAATCATAAGCTATGTGGTCAGATTTGGTGAGCCAAACACTGCAACCCACGACCTAAAGATCCTCGATCCTTCTATTTCATCTTTTCAATGTCATAACTCAACGTTTCCAGAACTTACAAATGTTATCTTACTCCATGTTAGTCTTTTCCGAAGCTCACCTTGGTAAGAACAGCAGGACTTAAAGCTCCACGGTTGATGATCTTAACAGCAACTTTCCTCCCAGTAACACAGTGAACACCCAACCGCACCAAACCTGACAGGGACAAAAACAGGTCCATGGGTTAACAAAGCACAAATCGTTTTTAACATGAAGACACTTCGAGCTGAGAGAACGATGTCATATACTGTTGAAAGCAGCGGCAGCCAGGGAGTGTAAAAAAGGTGATGCCAGTGAGAGACAAACATTGATCTCTCATGGTCATTTTGCTTGTGGAGTCTTCCCTTTTACAAGCCTTGAATTTGGGACCATAGCACAAGTCATCAAAACCCTATGGCAAAGAAAACAAAAATACTGTACGAAGAAAGGATTGCGAAACATACACAAGAAAGTTTCAGAATAGCATGTGTGTGTGTATATATGTGAAGCTGATTAATTAAGTTCTCCAACCTGGACGAAGGCCATGATGACGCAGTCACAAGGACGTCATGACTGCAACCCCAGAAGGGCAAATATGCTAAAATCAAATGTTACCTCGATGGCAGAAGAAAAGTGAAGTTACCGAGATATGCACACACACACACACACACACACACACACACACACACACACACATATATATGTATATATATATTATATATATATATTTATTTATTTATATATATATATATATATATGTATATATATATATATATCTATATATATATATATATATATATATATATATATATATATATATATATATATATAGTAACGGTTTTGAGAAGTGGGTAACGAATTTGAGAAGTGTAACGGTTTTTGAGAAGTGTAACAATTTTGAAGGAAGTGTAACGAATGTGAAAAGTATGGTTTTGTTATGTGTAACACCCTCGTAATGTAAATAATGGTCGCAGCCGTCCTCCTAGTTAATTCCATGACACTTACACGCAGGCCACGATATATCTTTTTAAATAGTGTATTTCCTTATTCTATGTAGGCTAAATATGTGTTTCCCACGAGATTGACTTTGCATTGTATCAAACAAAATAAGCGTAGGCCCTTGCAATTTCCCCAATCATCTCCGCTCTCCAAAGTTCCTTTCAAAAGGGGTGCGAGTGGTGTTCAATCCCGCAAGCCGCCATTGCCCATGTGCTAATCTCGGAGAAGAAAGGCGTGTCTCCACCTCGTCATAGAGGGGAGGAGTGAGCCAACCCCACTTGGCCAATCAGCACCGCGGTGAGCGACCCGGTAGGCGTGCCCTCGCAGCCGGCGGCTTGATTCCGCCCGGGGTAATAAAAGCGACGGGAAGGGACTGCTTCAACAGATGACCTGGGAGATGAGCGAAGAGGCGACACCAAGAGGAGCGGTGAGATGCGAAACGCTCCAAGCCAAAGAGGAGAGGTACTCGGAAAGGAAACCAGCTTTGGAGAGACGCGCTGAAAGGAGGGAGACGGCTCCACCAGAAGGAGAGGAGCAGGTGTGCCCGAGCCAGCGCGTGACGTCTACAGCATCGGCAGCGGATACGCGACGAAGGGTTTTCCCGCCAAAAACCGCGAGGAATTGAGAGCTGCTGCCTCCGACCCTGCCTCCCTCTCCAGCAATCCACCTCAAGCCCTACCTGCCTGCAATATCCCCCGTGTAAGTGTGAACGTCGTCTGTCCTACTCGTTGTCTTGGGGTTAAGTAAATTGAATAGAATAAGCTAACGATGCACTGTGTGACTGCTTTCTCCATCCATTGCTTGTAAATAATTTTGGTCGCTCTTCCTTTTTGCTTGTGTGTGTATATAATAAATCTGTTCTTCCTCCGTACTCTGTCTTCTTCTCTTTTCCTTCTCTTTCGGTCGCTTTAGAGGTTTCCCGATTGAATATCTGCGGTGCGATCTGGTCAACGTCGGGTGGAATCGGGTTCTAATCGGGGAGTAACTGTTCGGACGCGGTAATACCAACCGCTCGGTAAAATAACATCTAAACCGCGTCTGCTACAATATATATATATATATATATATATATATATATATATATATATATATATTGTTGCGAATATGGAATTTGACCTCCATATCCGCTTGTAAATATTCCCCTATCTTCTCCGATACTCCCCAACTCTCCCCTTACCCCATTCCCTAGTCCCATTGTCTGTAAACAACACCCATTAGAGCCGATCTTCCCCTTCATTCCCCCATTAAATGTCGTGCCCAGGTCCCCCGCACCACACGTAGACAATTATAGGACATCTTGCTAGTTATTCTTAATCTATGTCAGTTAAGGACTTGTTTCCATTAATTATGACTCTTCGTTGCACCAGAATGTGATGATATGGCACCAGTAGGAGTTTAGGACCTTCCCATACCTCCCCGCATCTCTTCCCATCATCTCAAGCTCCAACAACAACCACAACAACAGCGGCTTTGCGTCCTCACTCCGGCTCGGTTGGCCGCCATTGAACATGTGCTCGACGGGGTTACCCAGAAGGGGGCTCCCTGTCGGCCCCTCGTCAAGGGCGGAGCCGGTAACCCCCGCACCCAATGAGAAGCCATGGGCCGATGCCATATGGGGCGGAGCTAACGAGCGAGGGCGTGACTCCCCGCCGGATATACGCGGCCCCGCGCCGGACGTGACGGGAGATGCGCCCCGAGCTTGGAAGGACAAGACGCCACCCTCCCGAGCGCTGAGCGACCTCCCCGGCATCTCCACCAAAGACGCCACCCTCCCGAGCGCTGAGCGACCTCCCCGGCATCTCCACCAAAGTCGCGACCCACGAGCGCTGAGCGACCTCCCCGCATCTGCTGGACACCACCGTACGTGATTCTGTCCCGGAGCCAGGTGCACCTGAGCCATCGACTGCCGCTTTCCTTGCCATCAAATCCCGTGTGAGTCAGCGTTGTCCCGTTTATCTGTGGTCTGTCTAGGGTTAATATAAGGTTGTGTCTAAGTGCCCACCTTCCTATGTTTCCCTCTTGTCCCTGTAATCTAACCTTTTCCGCCTTAATATAACCTCCTCCGGAGGTCTTGAGAACTGAACCCCTGGTGTCGTATTGTGTCATTATAGCCCAGCCGGGTGTCTTCTCTTTCCTATTGAGCCAGCGTAGCGCGATTAGTCAACATTCGGGCACAATCGGGTAACTTGTACGGATACGGCGGCCATCCCGCTCGGCCCACCATACCATCAAAGTCGTATCTGTAACAATTGGTGTCGAGGAGTGGAATTCGAACCCGGGACTAAATTAGTTAGGCCCAAATTTTGGGAGGGAAAATCGATTCGGAGCGCGTTTCCCGCGCGAAATTATAACGGCGAAATTTCAATTTGTTTTACGAAAATAAAAAATAAAAACCGAATTTTGAAAGTCGCGCTATGGCGGATCAAGACGGCTGGGGTCCGGTAGGGGAGAGTGAAGCAGGGTCGGTCCAGGACCAAATTGAGGGACATGAGGGACATGAGGAGAGCGAAACAGCGGGGGTAGCAGACGCGCGAAATTGCGCCTCGCACATAGCTACGGCGGCCGCACCCGCTGCACAAGTGGGAGGGATGGCCCAGATGCAGGTCCTCATGGAGCAATTTATGGCGCAAATGCAGGCGTCCCTCAAACTGCAGAGTAACCAATTGGGGAACCGGATGGATGCTCAGAGTGAGCAAATGAGGGTTGATAGTGAGCGGTTGGGAAACCAAATGGGGGTAATGAGGGACGAAGCGAGGGCTCAGAGTGAGCAAATGGGGGTGATGAGGGACGAAGCGAGGGGTACCAGTGAGGGATTAGACAATAATTTTAAGGGATTAGACAATAATTTTAAGGGATTAGACATGAAATTTGGGGAATTAGACGATAGATTAGGGGAAATACAGGAGGGGTTAACGGGGGTAGAAAACAGAATGGCCGCTCAAGAGAATCAAATGGAAGGGATGCAAAAAGGGTTAGAGGGGTTAGAAAACACCATGGAAGGCAAATTGAGGGACATGAGGGACCAAGCGGAAAGGGAAGTTAACCAAATGGGGCAGCAGATAGAGGGGGTCAGAATGGGGGTAGAAACCAAACTGGATGCTCACAGGGAGGAAATGGAGCAGATGAGGGTGGCATCTGGGCAGGAGATGCAAGTGATGGGAGAGGAGATCAGAAGAGGAGTGAGTGAGGAGGTCGGAGGAGTGCGCGAGGAGGTGAGGCACTGTAAGGAGCGCATGGAGAAAGAGGTGAGAAAGGGGACTGTAAAATTGCAAGGTGGTATAGAGGAGTTGACGCTGGGAGTAGAACAACTGACAGTGGGACAAAAGGAGTTGGGGGACCAGGTAAAGAAGAACACAGCGGTAATAGAGGGTTTAAAATCGACACAGAAGGAGATGAAAAAGGACGTAGGGGTAATTAAAAAAGAGTGTCAGACGGTACATGAGGACCTGACGAGGAAAATGGACAAGGTGGTAGAGGTAATGGAGGTTAAAGAGCGGGAGGTGCGGGAGCACATAGAAAAAAATAAAGTGGAGTTAGAGGAAGAACTTAAAGGGGCGCACGAAGAGATGAAGGAGATGAAGCAAAAATTAGAAGAAGTGGAAGAAGGGGTGAGCGAAATTAAAAAGCGACGGAGAGAGGATAAGAAAGAGATAAAAGAGGAGGTAAAAGAATTGGTCCAGAGTCTGTGTTCGGATCGTGATGATGTGCTCATTAACCGGATGAGGGATTCGCAGGTGATGGAGGAGAAGCGAAGAGAAAGAGGACCCGGTGTAAGTGGTGACCAATATGGTCGTGCGTATGATGCGCCAGGTGATTTAATAAGCTTGGGGGTCGAGATAGACCCGGGTGTTCGTGAGAGGCCGTTGGTGAAGTGTGCGACAGGTCTGGTGTGCGAAAGAGGAGGTGTGCGAGAAAGTCCGACTCTGGGGTGTGTGAGGAAAAAGTGCGTGCCAAGGAGTGAGTGTGCTGGCGAGAGTGAGTCGGTCGTAGCACATGTGCGAGGGAGCACATGGAAGCGTGGTGTGGTGAGTGTTACAGAGGGTGTGACGGGAGAGTGTGCGCGAGAAAGGTGTGTGACGGACAGGTGCATGAGGAAAGAGTGCGCTGTCAGAAGTAAGGAAGAGTGTCCACCTGTGGTGAGTGTTACAGAGGGTGTAACGGGAGAGTGTGCGCGAGAAAGGTGTGTGACGGACAGGTGCATGAGGAAAGAGTGCGCTGTCAGAAGTAAGGAAGAGTGTCCACCTGTGGTGAGTGTTACAGAGGGTGTAACGGGAGAGTGTGCGCGAGAAAGGTGTGTGACGGACAGGTGCATGAGGAAAGAGTGCGCTGTCAGAAGTAAGGAAGAGTGTCCACCTGTGGTGAGTGTTACAGAGGGTGTAACGGGAGAGTGTGCGCGAGAAAGGTGTGTGACGGACAGGTGCATGGGGAAAGAGTGTGCTGTCAAGAGTAAGGGTGAGTGCGTTGTCACGAGTGGAGGTGAAAGTAGTGAGAGTGACATGGAGCGTGAGTTAGTTGTGACAGGTGAGCGAGGATGTACACCTGGGATGGAAGGATGCACACCTGGAATGGTAGAGCGTGAGTGGGAATGCACGCTGGAGTTGGTGGTGAGGCACGTGGTTGGGTGTGCGAATGAGGGCACACCTGTGATTGTCACAGAGGAGGTGACCGAGAAGGGGGCGCGAAGAGGTGTTTTGGTGAGGTGTGCTACGAACGAATGTGTGCCAAAATGTTCGGTGGTCAGGTGTATGACCAAGGCTGTGAGTGGAATGGGTGTACCTGGGTGTGTAAGGAAAGGTACGAGGAGCATGGGCACGGCTGGATGTGTGAGCAAGGAACGGGCTGCGGGATGTAAGCATGCAGGTGAAGCATCGACGTTAGACGGGGTAGAGTTTAGAACGACTTTTAGCCGAAGCAGGCCCTCGGTGCGTGCCGGGCCTCGCTTTGAACGGCCGCGTCCAGGCTCCACTAGGCGGAGCTGGCAGCCCGATAGAAAGGGTCGTCATGGCGACCACTTTTTGGTGAGACGTGCCGGCAGGTCGAGAGCGGGGCATTGGATGGCTCCGTGCCGAGGTGGTGCGTGGGATCTCGGCACGGGTAAGCCCCCGTCCCTGCACCGAGTGCCGGACGCATCCAGCCGCTGGCACAAAACAACCAGCATCCATTGCTTGGCTTTACGAAGCCGGGCTTTGGACAGGAATTGGCGCACCGAGAGGCAGTAGTGAGTAGACTGGGTGATGAGGTTAGTGTTTTGGCCCCGAAATTAGAAAAAGGCGAAATTTGATGATTGGCAAAGGATTGGCAGAGTGATGATTGGTAATGGTACAGTGATTGGCAGATGATTGGCAAATTTTGGATTTGTTGAAATTTGATGTGCAAAATTGGTAGTGAGAGACCCCCGATGTGGTGGGATGGCAAATCCACCATCCTTCCCATGAGGGGGGGCAAAGGAGCAATAGCTTGTGGGGTGTATGGCAGTGAAAACTAGCCCGGGTGGGTTAGGATATGGTGTGTAGGGATCTAGCGAAGATGACCTTAGGTAACGTTAAGGTTAGTTAGTGACTGATACCTGTAGTGGGGACGCAGGCAGATTAGTGTGGATTATAATGACGAGGGAGCGCAATAGTTTAAAGGGACGACTGGGAAGCGCAAAGTTCAGAAGGGAGTAGTTAGCTGAGATGATGCCGTGTTTGTGAGAATTGAACAGGTGTGATTGCACAGGTGTGCAACTGGACAGGTGTGTGGAGCAGTGTATGAGTAGTGAGTGTGTGGATCAGCGCGAATGCGCTTGGGGAGAGAAGGGTGCCGGTGGCACCAGGTGTGAGAGCACAGGTGTGCAGGTACAGGTGTGTGGAGAGAGTTGGAGTGAGTGGTACGGAGTGGTGTGCATGGTGCGAAGGTGTGGATGGGGGAAGAGTAGACCCCTTTCACGAGTACCCGGGGCGGGTAGTGTAAGTGTTAGGTAGAGGGTGCAGGTAAATTGTGGTTGGATATTGGCATTTGTGGTGCGGTTGCAGAATGGTGTTGTGGATGGGTGCATTAGTGTTGTGGAAATGGCTGGGCGTGTAGCCTGTTAGTGTGTGTAGTTGGTTGGGCACTCCACCACTGTGAGGATGTCGGCCAGGTGAGGCCGCAGGTGGGCTCTGGGAGCCGGTAGAGTTGTGGATGGGGCCCGAGGATCCGGAGGATGGACCCGGGTAGCCCAGTGCCAGAGAGGGCACCGAGTGGGGAGAGTGCCAGAGGGCCTTCCCCAGGTAGTTAGGTTAGGGCAAGGAGCAGGTAAGCTCGGAGGCAACTGCAGTGGTGGAGGTGTGCAGGTGGGTAGACCCACTGGGAGAGGTACACGCCACAGCCCAGAAATTGTACGAGGGCACCGGGAGATGAATCGGGGGAGTGAGACCCCAAATTGAAGAGCACCACAGTTTGGCCAATGGGAATTGGTTTTTAGAACCCATAGTGTAAGAGGGCCAATGGTTTGGCCGGAGGAAGCCCCCGGGTAGTGTAAAGTTGTTAAAGTCATTTAGGAGATAGTTAGGATTGATGAGCCTGTCGCACCATACGCAGCCACTTGCCTGTGGTGATGATGATGACTCCACACCTGTGTTTTCTTTGTTTGTGTTGCAGAAATGAGAATTGCTGTTGGATTTGTGAGACGCATCACGACGTGGATGAGACATTGGGGTGATTCCATCTCTCCCTCCCTAGGAGGGACTGATGATGAATTGGTGATGGCAAATTTTGATGTTGAGTTGAAAATGGCAAATTTTGATGAGAGTTGAAAATGGCAAATTTGATTGGTTAGGAGGGAGAGAAGACGAATTTGGTATATGGGAGGAACGGGGAAGACAGTAGGGATGTTTGTGGATTTGTAAAGTAGATGTTTATGGGTAGTGTTGTGTTTTGTTGATACAGTAAGGGGTAAGGGAGGGGCCATGTAGGTTACCTGGTGGGGGGGGCGTACGGTAGGAACGTACCTGTCTCACCTGGTTCCCATGTGCCCCCAGTGTGCATCACCTTGCATTGCGTGCACTTTTGCGCCCTTACCACCTTGCTCACTTGTCTTGTTTTTGTCTCCCACCTCCGAGGATCTGGCTTTGGGGTAGAGAGAGAGGAGAGAGAGGTGCTGGCTGCGCAGTTGTGGGCCTGCACTTTCGCTGTTCGCTGCCTGGATCGGTACACCATATGGACCGCAATGTTTGTGGCCACCCACAATGGACCGCAGTTCGTTTGCGGCCAAGCACCACCCGGGGATGGACCTATGGATCAACGTGGCACCTATGCCATACAGGTGAACCACTTTTAGTTGACACCACCAAGTGCACCACAAGAAGAGCAAGAGACACCTGCAGGGTTAGGGGTTGTTGAAGTTATTTTTATTCCAATGAACAATGGTGACTGCACCGATTGGTGGTGGGGTGGTGCTGTTGATGCTCAGGAAAGGGTGCTCTGCACGTTATTAAAGGCCGTCGGCCACAGAGCACTCGTGGGTTGGTGTATCGATGTTGGCAAGCGCGCTCTCTCTATGCATAACATCTGCATGTGTTCCTCCAAAAACAGGTCCTGGATCGTAGTGTAAATAGCAGCGTAGTCTTGTAAATAATGCTCCCTACCGGCTGTATGTTTAGTTTGAGAATTCTTTCCGGATTCGGTTATCCTGTGGGTGTGTTTCTGTGAGGAGAAGGGTGCAACGTCGCAGGGGGACATATTTACTCATTTGTGAATATCTGTAAAACTGTCGCACTCAGGGTAGAGTTAATAGTAGAGGGAACTACATTGCGTGCCACACTAAAGTAGGTAAAAATTTATCGGGTCGGGACGCCCCGAGGGTAGAGAAGGGTGCAATGTTGCGAATATGGAATTTGACCTCCATATCCGCTTGTAAATATTCCCCTATCTTCTCCGATACTCCCCAACTCTCCCCTTACCCCATTCCCTAGTCCCATTGTCTGTAAACAACACCCATTAGAGCCGATCTTCCCCTTCATTCCCCCATTAAATGTCGTGCCCAGGTCCCCCGCACCACACGTAGACAATTATAGGACATCTTGCTAGTTATTCTTAATCTATGTCAGTTAAGGACTTGTTTCCATTAATTATGACTCTTCGTTGCACCAGAATGTGATGATATGGCACCAGTAGGAGTTTAGGACCTTCCCATACCTCCCCGCATCTCTTCCCATCATCTCAAGCTCCAACAACAACCACAACAACAGCGGCTTTGCGTCCTCACTCCGGCTCGGTTGGCCGCCATTGAACATGTGCTCGACGGGGTTACCCAGAAGGGGGCTCCCTGTCGGCCCCTCGTCAAGGGCGGAGCCGGTAACCCCCGCACCCAATGAGAAGCCATGGGCCGATGCCATATGGGGCGGAGCTAACGAGCGAGGGCGTGACTCCCCGCCGGATATACGCGGCCCCGCGCCGGACGTGACGGGAGATGCGCCCCGAGCTTGGAAGGACAAGACGCCACCCTCCCGAGCGCTGAGCGACCTCCCCGGCATCTCCACCAAAGACGCCACCCTCCCGAGCGCTGAGCGACCTCCCCGGCATCTCCACCAAAGTCGCGACCCACGAGCGCTGAGCGACCTCCCCGCATCTGCTGGACACCACCGTACGTGATTCTGTCCCGGAGCCAGGTGCACCTGAGCCATCGACTGCCGCTTTCCTTGCCATCAAATCCCGTGTGAGTCAGCGTTGTCCCGTTTATCTGTGGTCTGTCTAGGGTTAATATAAGGTTGTGTCTAAGTGCCCACCTTCCTATGTTTCCCTCTTGTCCCTGTAATCTAACCTTTTCCGCCTTAATATAACCTCCTCCGGAGGTCTTGAGAACTGAACCCCTGGTGTCGTATTGTGTCATTATAGCCCAGCCGGGTGTCTTCTCTTTCCTATTGAGCCAGCGTAGCGCGATTAGTCAACATTCGGGCACAATCGGGTAACTTGTACGGATACGGCGGCCATCCCGCTCGGCCCACCATACCATCAAAGTCGTATCTGTAACAATATATATGTATATATATATATATATATATATATATATATATATATATATATATATATATATATATATATATACATATATATATATATACATATATATATATATATATACATATATATATATACACATATATACAGTCACATGAAAAAGCAAGTACACCCCATATAAAGTTTTGACTTTTTCAACATATTTCAACATACAGCTATTTGATCTTCATTTCAACAATATTGATAGATAAAGGTGATATAATATAACAAATATCATGAAACATTTAGATTTTGTAGTCCATTGTATAATTTAAATAAACAAATGCAAATTTTGCATGTGGAAAAAGTAAGTACACCCCGACATTTATCACGACATCAAATACCTAAAATTAGAATCAGGTGCACCAGTTCAGGTGCAAATGATTAGAACATTGTTAGAGAGGATCTTGGAGGAGCCTGTCTTATTTAAACCTCAGACATTTAGTTTGGTTTGCTCTTTGTTGTTGAAGTATGCGGCGTCACCATGCCGAGATCAAAAGAGCTCTCTAAGGCCTTCAGAAAGGACGTTATAGATGCCTAAGATTCTGGGAAGGGATTTAAAAAGATCTCCAAACAATTTGAAATCAATCATTCGACTGTCCGGAAAATCATCTACAAGTGGAGTAGATTCCAAACAACTGCCAACTTGTTCAGGCCAGGCCGCCCCAGCAAGTTCAGCCCGAGAGCAGGCCGCAAGATGCTGAAAGAAGTCTCTAAGAACCCTAGAATGTCATCACGGGACCATCAGGTAGCTCTTGCCACTGTTGATGTCAAAGTGCACGAGTCTACCATCAGAAAGAGGCTGCACAAATTTGATCTACATGGGAGGTGTGCCAGGAGGAAACCTTTGCTGTCCAGAAAGAACATCAGGGCAAGACTAAAGTTTGCCAATGAACACCGAGGCAAAGACCAGTACTTCTGGAACAATGTGCTCTGGACAGATGAGTCAAAGGTAGAGCTATTTGGCCACAGTACCAGAAGACATGTTTAGCGAAAACCAAAGACAGCATTTGACCACAAGAACCTGATACCAACAACATTTGACCACAAGAACCTGATACCAACTCCCCGGTGTGTACCCTGGTTAGAATAGGTACACCGTATCCCTGCGTGTCGTAAGAGGCGACTAAGAGGGTTGGCGTCAGGAAGGGCATCCGGCCATAAAAACATTGCCTCAAAAAAAGAGAGAAAAAAGAACCTGATACCAACTGTAAAGCATGGTGTTGGAAATATTATGGTTTTTTTTTTGTTTGTTTTTTTGTTTTTTGTATACTGAATCGAGGCTCGTGAAAGAGCTAACATTTATTTCACAAACAAATCAACCAGACAAACAACATATATAAAAAGAGGGAGCGGAAGACAAGATGGGAAGAGAAGGGGAAGCACACAAACATAACATTTGAGAGTAGGGAGATGTGTGGGAGGGAGAGGGCTTGGGGGGACGATGCGTGGGAAGGGGGGGGGGCGGCAGAAGTATAAAACACAAGGACACCAAGGACTTCCAAGACAGAAGTTGGTATTTCAAAAAAGTGGATTTGGGGTGAAATTAGCGGGGTAGAAAAGATCAAGGTTTTGGATCGGGGAAGATAAGAGATGGTGGTGAACAGCTGTTTTAAAGACCTGGAGGGTGGAGTGGGATTGAAGAGAGTGAGGGAGTTTGTTCCAGAGGCGGGAGAAAAGAGGAATGAAGGAGTGAAATTGAGCAGAGAGTCTTGATTTTGGCAGTTTAACCATAAGAGGGTTGCAGGCAGATCTTGTGCGACCTGTAGGAATATTTGGGGGACAGAGCCCAGAGAGAGCTGGGGGGGGGCAAGGCCAGAGAGGAGTCGGTAGAAGACGAAAAGACCACCAACCTGCCTGTGGTGAGTGAGTGAAAGGCCCTTGGAGTTTGCTTCATCGTGGGAGATTCCAATGATTCTGAACGCTTTGGTTTCAACAGCATGAAGACGAGCTAGGTGTGAGGCAGGAGCACCAGCCCAGAGGGGAGAGCAGTATTCCTTTCAGCTGTGGATGAAAGCCTTGTATGTGGTGAGGAGCTCAGGTGTGCCAAAGAAGGACTTCGCACAACGGAGGATGCCCAGTTGGCGACTGGCTTTGGAGGCCAGATTTGAAATTTGGTTTTCCCAGGAAAGATCATGGCAGATAGTGAGACCCAAAAGCTTGAGTGACAGAACTTCTTGGAGAGGATTATTCAGAAAGTGGATGAGAGGGTTGTCCAGTCGGTCTTTTTGGAGAGACATCGTAAGAGTGTGAGATTTGTCAGGATTGAAAGACATGTTCCACTTGTTTGCCCAGTCTGTGATTTTGACCAGGTCTGCAGAGAGTGAGGAGCCTGCAGACTGCCGATCTGAGGGATGAGGAATGGAGCGACAGAGAGTGGAGTCATCAGCAAAGACATAGAGAGGATTTTCAAGAGAGTCGGCGAGATCATTGATGAAGACCAGAAAAAGCACAGGGCCCAGAACACTGCCTTGGGGAACTCCAGCCTGAACAGGAAGAGGAGATGAGAGAAACCCATTCAGGGCCACACGTTGACTATGACTAGAGAGGAAGTCCGCCAGCCATGCGTGAAGATTTCCATGGATACCAAAGGAGGAGAGTTTGGTGAGCAGAGCGGGGTGCCAGACCGTATCGAAGGCACGTGATATGTCAAGGGAGACAGCTCTAATTTCCTGTTTGGCATTGAGGACCTCCATCCATTGTTGAGAAAGCAGAAGCAGCATGTCCAGAGTAGAGTGACCAGGTCTGAAACCAAATTGATGATCAGAGATCAAGCCATTGGAGAAGAGGAAAGATTTCATATCTGAAGCAATGATGGATTCCATGACTTTGCTGATAATTGGGAGAAGGCTGATTGGTCTGTAGTTGCTAGAATCTGTTTTTGCACCTTTTTTGTGCAAAGCGGTGATGTTGGCTGATTTCCAAGCAGATGGCAGATGACCTTGAGCAAAAGAGAGGGTGAAGAGAACAGAGAGAGGGAGTGAAAGAGCGGAAGAACAGGATTTTAGGACCCGTGGGCTGATGCCGTCAGGTCCAGTTGCAGAATCAGTCGAGGGTTGACAGAAACCTTTCCACCTTGTCAGGAGGAAAGGACACAGAGTCCAGGAGCAGCTGGGTACGACTGGGTACGGTGGGTACAGAGAGGGATGGGTTTGGGACACAAGATTTAGAGGCAAACACAGAGTTGAGGTATTCAGCTTTTTCACATGCGGAGTCAGCCGTGTAGCCGTTTGAGATGAGGGAGGGGATGGAGGGGGAACAAACACCAGAAACAGATTTGACCAGACGCCACAAGGATTTGGAAGAGGGAGACAGATAAGAGAGTTCGGTCTTGAGAACGGAGAGATATTGTTTCCTGGCTCTCCTGAGGGTAGACACACACTTGTTTCGGGCTTTGTGAAAGGAAATGAGATTTCCTTCCGTTGGATTTGCTTTCCAGGAGACGAAAGCAAGTTGTTTCTGGGCAACAGCCTCACCACAAGATTCCGTGTACCATGGACGGGAGGAAGGGTATGACAACTGAAGACGAGATGGGATAAATGGTTTGGGGCATCTTTGCTGCATCAGGGCCTAGGCAGCTCACCATCATAGAATCCACTATGAATTCTTCATTGTACCAGAGGGTGCTTGAGGATAATGTGAGGCCATCTGTCGGAAAGTTGAAGCTCAACCGATGGTGGACCTTGCAACATGACAATGACCCTAAACATACCAGTGAATCCACCAAGGAATGGCTGAAAAGAAAGAAATGGAGGGTTCTGGAATGGCCAAGTCAAAGCCCGGATCTAAATCCCATCGAGATGTTGCGGGGGGATTTGAAACGAGCTGTGCATGAAAGAAACCCCTCAAACATCGCACAGCTGAAATAATTCTGCATGGAGGAGTGGGCAAAAATTTCTCCCAGTCGATGTCAGAGACTGGTAGACAGTTATAAGAAACGCCTACTTGAGGTTGTTTCTGCCAAAGGGGGCAATACCACCTATTAGAGCCAAGGGTGTCCTTACTTTGTCCACATGCGAAATTTGCATTTATGGTTATTTAAATAATACAATGGACTACAAAATTTAAATGTTTCATGATATTTGTTATATTATATCACCTTTATCTATCAATATTGTTGAAATGAAGATCAAATAGCTGTATGTTGAAATATGTTGAAAAAGTCAAAACTTTACATGGGGTGTACTTACTTTTTCACGTGACTGTATATATGCGGTATTGTTTATTAATCAAAAGTATCGGTGCAAGAAATGAATACGTCGGGTGATAAATTCCCGAACACATTATTCTATGTCATATGGTGTATCACAAACTCTGTTCCAAATTGCGGGCATCAGGTGAAATATTGCACCATTCCTTCTTTCCTCCTTTAGAAACGTGTGGGGTCAGTGCTGGATCATGCACGCTCTTTGATTCTGGCACTTGGGAGGCCTCCGAAGACATCACAAAGGCGTTTGATCGAGTTCAAGTTGCGGCTCTGAGCTGAGCCAGTGCAGATATTCACCATTGTTCTCCTTGGATCAATTCCTGAGCCCACATGCTGTTAACCGTAAGAGAGCCACTCCATAATACAACATAAAAGCCGGAAGTGCGAGCTCTTTTTTCTTCTCTCTTTACAGTGATAAAAGGCTCGAGCTGGAACTTTACATAAATCACGTGCAGGACATAACATCGGGAGACATCGGTGCACTCCGACACAAATCGCAAAGCCATTGAGGAGAGATAACGGACAAATCAACACAGTCTGTGTGGGATTACAACCTGGAATCCTCGCCTCACAAGTCACATGGGTTCAGATGGGAATGCTAAAACAGGCCATCCTGAATACTAAGTGATTACGAGTTTTGTAATACATCACCGACAGAGCTGGGGCTGTTTCCTATGCAGCCTGTGGCTGCTGGTTGCATCATTTCTGGAAGCGTGGCTGTGCCGCTGATGCAGTTCCCCCTATTCCCAGTAACCTGGAACTCATTTTTCCGGCCCTCGGAAGGACGACAGGCTGAATCAGCCCACCTTGTGTTATTTCAATGGCACAACAGGGACCCTAACACAACTGCAGACCCTAACATCTTGAGATATTAACTGTTAATCAAACACCAGACTTGTACATCACAGTAAGACTCGTTTATAAAACACAAATAAACACAAGTAGGTTGGCAGAGTTCATTAAAAGTTTGTTGTGCTGTCTCAAATATGTTACATTTCCTTAAACTTACAGGAAAATTCTTGTCTAACAAGGATTTGAATCATAAAATACATAAAGAAAAAAAGAATGAATAATAAAATAAAAAAATAATTACATTTTGAGAAAATATGAGGGTGGACAAAATAGGTTTTTATACAAAGTCGAGGTAGTCTAGTAGGAAGACTAGGTCCCCCTGCACCCCCCGGAGATATACTTCTAATCAGTGTTTCTAGATTGGAAAAAATGTGTAGAAAATGACTAGCTATGGCCCCAAGCTGAAAAAATGTCCCACATACCATTTTTATGCAAATTACTGCTGCAAATTTTATGCAAAATTATGCAAATTTTATGCAAATTTTTGATGAGGAGTAGAGTTGAGGGGTCTTTGAGGGCTTCATCGAGGTGCTCTCGGTTGCAAGACTGGGTCATTCTGAGAAGCACAGCAGGGTCAGAGATCATGATGTTCTCCTCCTCAGTGAATCTCTCCATCAACAGCCTCTCCATTGCCTCACACACTGTTTTGAGGCAAAAGAGGGACTTTGCGTAGGCCTTTCCACTGAGAACACCTTTGAGAGATCCACTTGTTACTAGTTGTGCCTCAAAGAGAATCTCTGCATATCCAGAACCACGCATCTTGTGTCCAGTGAGCATCCCGATGTAGTTCATGGATGTGTGGAAGGGTCCAATCGTTACTACATGACTAGCAAATTCATTTGGCCAGCGCCAGATGATGGGAAGGGCTTTCATGCAGACACCCAGATCAAATGTATTCAGGACCCATCTCTGACCCACCTCAGCAGTTGCTGCCTCGGAACGCTTCAGTAGCTCACGAACAACTGCGTTGTCTGTGATCGGTCTGTGCCTGGTGCCTGCATGGCATGGCAATGGCCTGCAGCCTGTGCCTGGGCTAGGGGGTTTCACCTCTGCAACTGGTTCTCCCCCACCCAGCAAATCAACAGTCGACTACTGCACGCCTATCCACCAACCGATCACAGACAACGCAGTTGTTCGTGAGCTACTGAAGCGTTCCGAGGCAGCAACTGCTGAGGTGGGTCAGAGATGGGTCCTGAATACATTTGATCTGGGTGTCTGCATGAAAGCCCTTCCCATCATCTGGCGCTGGCCAAATGAATTTGCTAGTCATGTAGTAACGATTGGACCCTTCCACACATCCATGAACTACATCGGGATGCTCACTGGACACAAGATGCGTGGTTCTGGATATGCAGAGATTCTCTTTGAGGCACAACTAGTAACAAGTGGATCTCTCAAAGGTGTTCTCAGTGGAAAGGCCTACGCAAAGTCCCTCTTTTGCCTCAAAACAGTGTGTGAGGCAATGGAGAGGCTGTTGATGGAGAGATTCACTGAGGAGGAGAACATCATGATCTCTGACCCTGCTGTGCTTCTCAGAATGACCCAGTCTTGCAACCGAGAGCACCTCGATGAAGCCCTCAAAGACCCCTCAACTCTACTCCTCATCAAAAATTTGCATAAAATTTGCATAATTTTGCATAAAATTTGCAGCAGTAATTTGCATAAAAATGGTATGTGGGACATTTTTTCAGCTTGGGGCCATAGCTAGTCATTTTCTACACATTTTTTCCAATCTAGAAACACCGATTAGAAGTATATCTCCGGGGGGTGCAGGGGGACCTAGTCTTCCTACTAGACTAAGGCTCATGGAGGACCGAGAACATAGAACAGATCGGGACGTAAACGAATAGATGGAACCGCGGAAGGAAAGGGGACACACCGACAGCAGGGAGGAGGGACAAAATAGAGGGAGACTTGGAGAAACAAGGGAAGATTGAGGACTAGGGGAGGACTCAGAGGATGGACAAGATGGACACAGCCACAGACTCTCAGAGAAGAGTTGGGGAAGAAACTTGGGAAGAGTTAGGCTTGGGGAAGGGTAATGTGGGTAGAAAATATCCTTTGTTCCTCCATCTTGCGGACTCTCCTTCCTCAGTGTGGTCAATCGCAATCTTCCCTCCAGGATTTCAAGTTTGCAGCACACCGCCACCTCGGATCATCCCCCATCCATGTACGCATGATTTTTCTACACTCATGAACCCTCTCTAACACCAACAGGTCGCCGTGTTTCCTTCCATCTCCTCATTCTTCGCCATGTTCGTTCATTCAATTTGCTTGTTGGAGCCCCAGGTTGTCCCTCTACTAACATGTTGCCTTCTCACCTCCACCACCTCACTCGTCCATAACCTTGGAGAAAATGTTTTTCTTAACAATTGTTTATATTTGGAAAAGGAAAATAAATTGTTTTGCCGTTTTCCTTGGACTACATCTCGTAATAAGTATTGTTGCAATGCCCCACATATAACAACCAAGTAACCACCACCACCACCACCACCACCATCACTCCAATGCAGTTCACATCAACACAGCTTAACCGCAATGTGTACAGACAGTGATGGGGAAGGCAGAGGGAATTCCCCAAGGGAGTGCAGGTCATGAAGCATCACTAACCAGGTAAACTAGAACACCTGTCAGGTATGATTGTGTCAACGGCTCAAAGGTAAGTGCGCCACCTGCGCCCCAGGATGGACATAAAAGGCGGAGTACGAGTGCGGTATGTATTAAATAAATAATCAAACGAGGAGTTCATGACAACCCGGGCGGATACGGTTAAATTATTAAATAATGAGCTCGCTGGGCGCTGTCCATTTCAGCACCGAGTCGGTACGCTCACGGCGCTCGAGCCCGGCACCTCGGCTGCACTGTACCATACCAGGGTCAGGGTCCACACTGTACCAGGGATTACTGCATTAACACTGTACCAGCGATCCACACTGTACCAGGGATTACTGCATCCACAATGTACCAGGGATTACTGCATCCACACTGTACCAGGGATTACTGCATCCACAATGTACCAGGGATTACTGCATCCACACTGTACCAGGGATTGCTGCATCCACACTGTACCAGGGATTACTGCATCCACACTGTACCAGGGATTACTGCATCCACACTGTACCAGGGATTACTGCATCCACACTGTACCAGGGATTGCTGCATCCACACTGTACCAGGGAGTACTGCATCCACACTGTACCAGGGAGTACCGCATCCACACTGTACCAGGGAGTGGCGCATCCACACTGTACCAGGGAGTGCTGCATCCACACTGTACCAGGGAGTGGTACATCCACACTGTACCAGGGAGTACTGCATCCACACTGTACCAGGGAGTACTGCATCCACTGTACCAGTGAATATTTCATCCACACTGTACCAGGGAATACTGCAGCCACACTGTACCAGGGAATACTGCATCCACACTGTACCAGGGAATACCGCATCCACACTGTACCAGGGAGTACCGCATCCACACTGTACCAGGGAGTACCGAATCCACACTGTACCAGGGAGTACCGAATCCACACAGTACCAGGGAATACTGCATCCACACTGTACCAGGGAATACTGCATCCACACTGTACCAGAGAGTACCGCATCCACACTGTACCAGGGAGTACCGCATCCACACTGTACCAGGGAGTACCGAATCCACACTGTACCAGGGAATACTGCATCCACCCTGTACCAGGGAATACTGCATCCACCCTGTACCAGGGAGTACCGCATCCACACTGTACCAGGGAGTACCGAATCCACACTGTACCAGGGAGTACCGAATCCACAATGTACCAGGGAATACCGCATCCACACTGTACCAGGGAATACTGCATCCACACTGTACCAGGGAGTACTGCATCCACACTGTACCAGGGAGTACTGCATCCACACTGTACCAGGGAGTACTGCATCCACACTGTACCAGGGAGTACTGCATCCACACTACCAGGGAGTACTGCATCCACACTGTACCAGGGAGTACTGCATCCACACTGTACCATGGAGCACTGCATCCACACTGTACCATGGAGCACTGCATCCACACTGTACCAGGGAGTACTGCATCCACACTGTACCAGGGAGTACTGCATCCACACTGTACCAGGGAGTACTGCATCCACACTGTACCAGGGAGCATCTGCACTGGAGTAAAGTTTCGACCTTTCAAGCTACGTCACAGGACTCCGCACTCCGTACTGCTGCGCTCGGGCTTCGAATCAAACAAAGCAGGCGCCGTACCTGTCTGGCCCTTTCCCAGGGTGCGTTCGAGCCGGTACGGACCCACGTGCTGCGCGTGCGGGGCACCGGATCGTGCCCGGCTACCGGACATGTCGGGAGGGAAGAGCAGAGAGAAACAGGGAGTGCGAGGCCCGGGAATGGATGGCGGGAATACAGTCAACCCACACGATATAAAAAAGCGAGGGAGAGAGGTGGGATCTGTAAACGACAAGGGAGATGTCGATGAAGGAAAGGTAAAAATTGGCAAAGAAAGAAGAGACCAAAGCGAGGAGAGCAAAGTCAGGGGTGGGAGATGGAAGGTCAGACGGCGGGGGAGGAAGAGAGAGCGAGGAAGAGAGAGGAAAATCGGACGGGCGAGGGTGACGGGGTGGGAGGGAGGATGGCTCTCCCAGATTTCTGATGATGCGAGAGAATGGATGAGTCATGAGAGGAAAAAGTAAGCGAAACAGACGATAAGAGAGGAAGAGGGGAAGAGCGAACGAGACGGGGAGTGGGGAGACGGCGCCATACGCAGCGCGTCGCGTCACCGCTGAGGGATGGATTGAAGGGAAGAAGAAGAAGAACGGAGGAGAGATGGGCTCCGAGGGGGGAGGGGTGTGAGTGTGTGTGGGAAGATTGTAGGCGTGGTCTGTCGGAACCCCGAGGCAGAGCAAGGAACGAAAAGAAGGACCAATTGAACTTACAACTTCATGTTTCCTCAACACGAGCATTCGCCGAATGTACAAAGATGTCGGAACCGGTCCACCGAATTACCGGTCCGTCTCGCCGGTTGTCAGGGACACAACTGCCCTGAAGACACATTTCAAGATCTTCATGTAAGCCCACCGTGCTCACCTGACCGTGTCCCACCATGGCCACCTGGTTAGATCTGCTTGCCAGATGTGAAGTTGAAACCCATCTGGATCCACCAGTCCACGATACGAGTCGAGAGATTCTTCTTCTTCTTCAAGTCGCAGCAGTGCTCAAGGCTCTTCTCATGGCCATGGGAATTTGGATATGTTGAAGGAGCTGTGTGGGCTCCAACGCGAGTCGAAAGGATTGACGCGACCAAAGACGGAAATTCGTCCGAGTTGCTTTAATGCACGTATCAAACTCGGGTACTCTGAAAAGCCCGTTTATCGGGCAGCAATATATATACACATTTATGCCGGAGCGTTTGCCCGGGAAAAGCGAGACCGGGCATGCCCGGGTGTCAAGGGCGAGTCCTGGAAAGGCGAGTCTGGACCTGCCCGGATATCCTGGGCGAGCCTTGGAAAAGCGAGACCGGGCATGCCCGGGTGTCAAGGGCGAGTCCTGGAAAGGCGAGTCTGGACCTGCCCGGGCATCCTGGGCGAGCCTGGGAAAGGCGAGAGCGGGCATGCCCGGCGTCCTGGGCGAGCCCTGGAAAGACGAGACTGGGCATGCCCGGGAAAGACGAGACCGGGCGTGCCCGGGAGGTTCGGGCGAGCCCGGGAACAGCGAGTCCGGGCATGCCCGGGAGAGGTGCGTCTGGGCCCGTCTGGACGAGCCCGGCATGGCGATTGCGCCCTGGTCGCGTCCTGGTAGGTGCAAGGCGATTGTGTACACCCAGCGGTAACCGCTACACACGCCCCTCCAGAATCGACCTGCACCGGCAGGGTCAATTTAAGGGGGGTCCGGATGACCCGGCCGAAGCGACCCCTGGAGGGTCGTGGGGGGGGGGGGGTCCGATGTGGTGGTGGGTGGACGAGCGGGGGGAACTGTGGATGGGGGGCGGCCTCGCCGCGGAGGAAGGGCCAACCGTGGTGGTCGGTCGACGTCCACGTGCGCCGGTTTGAGGCGGTCCACAGAAATCCGGTCCGACCGGCCGCCGAAGTCGACGACGAATGACTTGTCGCCCCGTCGCAGGACCCGGAAGGGCCCGTCGTACGGCGGCCGGAGTGGCCCCCGGTGTGCGTCATGACGCACAAAGACGTACTCCGCTGTGCGAAGCGCCGGGGGGACGTAGGACTGGGGGCCACCGTGGCGGGACGTTGGCACGGGGGCAAATCGTCGGGCGGCCTCCTGGAGGTCCGAGCGCTGGCGAGCAGCGGACCAGGGACTGGTAGCGTCGGGCACGAACTCGCCCGGGACGCGGAGCGGCTGGCCGTAGGCGAGCTCGACGGCGGACGCCTGGAGGTCCTCCTTGGGGGCCGTGCGGAGGCCCAAAAGGACCCACGGCAGCCGGTCGGCCCAACCGTCGTCCTGAAGGCCGGCCATGAGCGCGGCCTTCATGGAGCGGTGAAAACGCTCGCACAACCCATTGGCTTGGGGGTGGTAGGCCGTGGTACGGTGGAGCCGGACTCCCAGGTTGCGGGCGACCGCGCCCCACAGCTCGGAGGTGAACTGCGGACCGCGGTCCGAAGAGATGTCCGCTGGCGCGCCGAAACGGGCGACCCAGGTGGCGATAAAAGCCTGTGCCACGTCGGCGGTGGTGGTGGAAACGAGGGGAACGGCCTCCGGCCACCTGGTGGTCCTGTCCACCATGGTGAGCAGGAGTGTGAAACCCCGCGAAGGGGGAAGGGGGCCAACCAGGTCCACGTGGACGTGGTCGAAATGCCGTTCAGGCACGGTGAAAGGTGCCAGTGGGGCCTGGGTGTGGCGGTGGACCTTGGCCCGCTGGCAGGCCGTGCAGGCGTTGGCCCAGTCGCAGACGTCCCGTCGAAGGCCGTGCCAGACGAAACGTGCCGACACCAGCTTCTGAGAAGCTTTCCGGCCCGGGTGAGAAAGGCCGTGGATGGAGGCGAAGATGCGGCGCTGCCAGGTAACGGGCACGATGGGGCGAGGCTGGCCCTGGGAGACGTCGCAAAGCAGGACAGTGTCCGCGAAGGGGATGTCGGCCAGGCGGAGGCCCGTGTCCGCCGCCCGGAGGGCCTGCACCGTGGTGTCGGTGGTCTGGTCGGCCGCCATGAGTGCGAAGTCCACGACGAGGTGGACCGCGTTCGCGCTGGCCCGAGAAAGACAGTCGGCCACGGCGTTGTCTTTGCCGGCGACGTGCCGGATGTCCGTGGTAAATTCCGACACGGCGGAGAGGTGGCGCTGCTGGCGGGCCGACCACGGCTCCGTGACTTTGGCCATTGCGTAAACCAATGGCTTGTGGTCGACGAAAGCCATGAACGGGCGGCCCTCCAGGAGGTGGCGGAAATGGCGAACGGCCAGGAATAGACCGAAGAGCTCGCGGTCGAACGTGCCGTATTTTAACTCGTTCGGCCGGAGTTGCCGGCTGAAAAAAGCGAGTGGCTGCCAAAACCCGTCCACCCATTGTTCATGGACGGCGCCCACCGCGTAGTTGGAGGCGTCCGTAGTGAGGGTGATGGGCGCGTTGAGCACCGGGTGAGCCAGCAGCGTTGCGTCGGCTAGGGCCAGCTTGGCGCTCGTGAATGCCGCGTCCATGGCCGCGGACCAGACGGTGTCATGCTTGGCCGGCTTGCCCCGGAGGGCTTCGTAAAGGGGCCGCATGAGCTGAGCAGCGCGGGTCACGAATCGGTGATAAAAATTCACCATGCCGAGGAACTCTTGCAGGGCCTTGATGGAGCGGGGACGCGGGAACGTGGTGATGGCCTCGACCTTGGTCGGCAGTGGCACGGACCCGGTCGTGGTGATGCGGTGGCCCAAAAAGTCAACGGTCGTCGTGCCGAAGTGGCATTTGGCCGGGTTGACAATTAAGCCGTGCTCGCTGAGGAGACCGAACAGTGTTCAGAGGTGGAGGAGGTGCTCAGCTTGGGACGTGCTCGCGACGAGGATGTCGTCCAGATAGACGAAAAGAAATGGCAGGTCGTGCAGCACGCCGTCCATCAAGCGTTGGAACGTCTGGGCCGCGTTCTTGAGGCCAAACGGCATCCTCAAAAATTCGAACAGGCCGAACGGCGTGATGACGGCCGTCTTCGGGACGTCGGCCGGCCGGGCAGGTACCTGGTGGTATCCCCGTATCAGGTCAATTTTTGAAAATATGACCCGTCCCGCCAAACGGGCGGAAAAGTCTTGGATGTGCGGGATCGGGTACCTGTCGGGGGTGGTAGCGTCGTTGAGGCGGCGGTAGTCGCCACACGGGCGCCATCCGCCCCCCGGCTTTGGCACGATGTGCAGTGGTGAGGCCCACGCACTATCGGAGCGTCGCACGATGCCGAGGCGCTCCAACGCGTCGAACTCGGCCTTTGCCACGGCGAGCTTGGCCGGGTCGAGGCGGCGGGCCCTGGCGTAGACCGGCGGGCCCGTAGTGGGTATGTGGTGCTCGATCCCATGTCGCACTGCGACGGCCGAAAACGTCGGCCGCGTGAGGGCCGGGAATTCCGCGAGCAGGCGAGCGAACTCGTTCGCCGTCGGGAGGGCGCATGCCAGTTCGGTCGGCGCGGAGCTGCTCATTGTACACGCCAGGGAGCTGAAGGTCTCGGCGTTGACAAGGCTACGTCATTGACGTCGACCAGCAGCCCGTGCGTGCAGAGGAAGTCGGCGCCCAGCAAAGCCATGGGGACGCTGGCGGTCACAAAGGTCCACTGAAAGCGCTGGCTGCCGAAGCAGAGGGTGACGATGCGCGGGCCGAAAGTGCGTATGGCCGATCCATTAGCAGCGACCAAAGAGGGGCCGCAAACGGCGCTCCGCCTGTCCTGCTCGGAGGCGGGTATGACGCTCAGTTGGGCGCCGGTGTCACAAAGGAAACGCCGCCCGGACGCTTTGTCCTTAATAAAAAGCAAGTTGCCCGAGTGGCCGGTGCTCATGGCTGGTTACGAACGCCGGCCCGGCCGTTTCCCGACATGCCGAAAGTGCACGGGGGTCGGCATGTCCGAGCCTTGTGTCCGAACCTGGCGTGGTAATAACACCACGCCTGGTCAGGTGGAGGCCCCGGAAGTCGTGTTGGAAGCGGGCGGCGCGGCGTGGCAGCCGCTAGTTGCACCAGCAAGTCGGCCTCCAATCGCGCAGGGCGCTCGGGCGTCGCCTCGGATGGCGGCGGGCTCCAGGTAGCCGCTCCGACGTGCTGGCCTGCCGAGGAGATCTTGTCGGCTTCCCTGGCGAGGGCGCGGGGATCCGTGATCGACGTGCCCGCCAGGGCGAGGCGTACCTGGTTAGGCAGCTGGCGGAGGAACAGCTCTCGGAACAGAAAATCCGGAGAGTGCTCACCGAGCAACGAGAGCATGTAGTCCATTCGCTCGGACGGGCGTGTGTCGCCGAGCTCGGGCAGGTCGAGCAGGCGTCGTGCGCGTTCCGCCGGTGAGAGGGCGAAAGCGTCGAGGAGGAGCGCCTTAATCACGTCATACTTGTCAGCAGCTGGCGGGCATTCGAGGAGGCTCAGGGCGCGGGCCGCGGTGGCGGAGCCAAGCGCTGCCACGACATGGTGGAAGCAGGTGTCGTCGGCGGTGATGCCTCGCAGGGCGAACTGGGAGTCCGCCTGGGCGAACCAAACAGCCGCGTGAGCCTCCCAGAAGGTAGGCAGTTTAAGAGCCACTGCCGTGTCCATGTTCGGGGTCACCAATGAAGGAGCTGTGCTCCAACGCGAGTCGAAAGGATTGACGCGACCAAAGATGGAAATTCGTCCAAGTTGCTTTATTGCACGTATCAAACTCGGGTACTCTGAAAAGCCCGTTTATCGGGCAGCAATATATATACACATTTATGCCGGAGCGTTTGCCCGGGAAAAGCGAGACCGGGCATGCCCGGGTGTCAAGGGCGAGTCCTGGAAAGGCGAGTCTGGACCTGCCTGGGCATCCTGGGCGAGCCCTGGAAAGGCGAGAGCGGGCATGCCCGGACGTTCTGGGCGAGCCCTGGAAAGGCGAGAGCGGGCATGCCCGGGCGTTCTGGGCGAGCCCTGGAAAGGCGAGAGCGGGCGTGCCCGGGAGGTTCGGGCGAGCCCGGGAACAGCAAGTCCGGGCATGCCCGGGAGAGGCGCGTCTGGGCCCGTCTGGACGAGCCCGGCATGGCGATTGCGCCCTGGCCGCGTCCTGGTAGGTGCAAGGCGATTGTGTACACCCAGCGGTAACCGCTACAATGTACCAAATAATTAGCTTAACCTTCCATTGTAGTGAGAGTAACGAGGTGAACGTGCTAGATTGGAGAACTACTGATGCTATCGTTGCCAGGGAAGTGAATATCCAACCAACATGGCGGCGCGCACGGCATTATGGGATAACTCTGAAACCACTCTGTGGAGGGGTCTAGTACCTTAGCGGTGCATTGGACTTCAGTACCTAGCTTCTAGTTACCAACTAACTAGTGGATTGGGAAAGAAGCATTCCTGGCCCCTTATTGTGAGGTTGAGGAACGTGTCTTGCCCCATCTTTCACGAACCAGCTGGCCAGGATGGACATTTCACTGTGGCGGTAATTTGGAATTTGTCCAACGTGACCGACATAACTCAACGACTTTTCCTGAAAGACCCCATGGGATATGTAATGTCCACAAACTACGAGGGCTGGCAGATGGGTCTTTTGGCTTACCATCCTTGATGGCCGGCGTACACGTCACCTGGTGTGACATGGCTGGTCACCTGGCTGGTCACCATCACCTGGCTGGCTCACCTTGTGTGACAAACACCAGGGTGACACTTTGTCCAGTGCCCTGCCTGATTAAAATGATCTCTGATTGGAAGTAAAACACATTCTCATCAATGACAGCCCATACTGCCTAATATAGGACGTGCAGATACATTAAACAAGAGCGAGAATTGATGTCCCCTCCGATGTGATATTTCAAAGTCGAAAAAGGGCATAAATCTGTGGAGAAATGATGAAACACCCTGAAACTGGAACGTGTTCTGTAACGTATCATAATAAAGCCATGTACCAAGTTTCAGTTGAATATGTTAAAGGGTATGAGTAAAAAGTCGAGAAATCCACAGGTGGGACGGACAGACAGAGACAGAGAGCAAACCTATAGTCTCCTCTGGTGAAACCTGTAGGGGACTAATAACCAACTAAACTAATAGTATTGTTATGTCGATGGGGTAGAGATACTTTAGACCAGGTAGATTTGTGTAGATAACATGCTCCGACTGTTGTAAAGAAGAAGAACCACCACCATGTAATAAGTAGAGGGCCTGTTTAGCCCGGATGTCAAATTAAAGTGTATCTTCGTCCCCATTACGAGGAATGGGGCATGTCAACTAGTTATAGCCGGCGAAGCCGGTGTTGTGAATGAGCGCGTACGTATTCCGTATTATGTTGAAAAGCCAGATTTTGCGGAATCCTTTGAGAATTTCGAAGCTTTGACGTACTAAATCTTTCCATGGAGGCCGCCATCTTGCGGATGCAGAAGTATACATAAAAAATTGCGAAAAAGTTCAGTAGGAGTTTGTTTCACCCGTATTTTTTTGATTCACAATCTTATGCACCTCTAATTTGTAATTAAAATACTTTAAGACAAACCTCGTTCCCTGGGCCCGCATGGACCCTGGTTATCTTCAACGAAAATTGTCACCAAACACCTTGAAAATTGTCAGGGCTGACAACCCTGACTTGGCAGGCACACATAGCTCAGGCAGGCCGAGCACCACGCCCAGGACGGTGATTGGGCGGGAGTTGACCAACGGGAAGGCCGGGTAGGAAGGGACTCGCTGATTGGTGAAGGAAGGTCGAGGAGGAAGCAGCGCGCTGATTGGCAAGGTTCAACTGATGACGTCAGAAGCGGCCTGCGTGTGGATTGGTGGAGTGCTGAGCATGCAGTGGTGGCCTGCGGGCATTGGGGGAGAGGCACAGATGACGTCACGAGACAGTCAATAAAAGAACTCTGGACCGACATTTTCTTTCTCTTGCCTTCTTGCTCTCTCTTGCCTTCTTCTTGCCTTCTCTCTCGCTTGCCCCTCACGCCTTACTCTGCCCTTGACTCTCTCCTCTTGGTTCCTGACTCTGGTGGAAGACGGTTGTGCGTGGACGAAGGGCTCCAGGAAGCGATTAGACCGACCGTGTTCAGAGACACCATCGGAGACGTACAGAGGCTGCAGGAACTGCGGTTCTCTGTGCAAACGACGAGTGAAAGGGCGCATCGAGGCCTACTGGGCGTGTTCCCGCACATGGACCTCCGGACCCGTTCACAGACCCTGATGAGATTCCACCAGTGATTGAGCTAAGTGCATGATAACCCCACATATTTATTTTCATTTATTCTTCCCTTCATCTGTGTTCACGTCTGGTGTGGGGGACGTCCCATTTAGGAACTTAGTTTCACCGTCGCGTTTTTCCTGTCACAGGTATTTATTGCGATAAATCGTTTTATTATTCTTCCTGTACATTTTTAATACGCCTGGTTTGAGTTACTTTTTTCTGGTTGAAGACTTCCTGGCGGGATCACTCAGGTAAGCGCTTCAGCTTCCTCCCCTCCCTTTCTTCCTCCGGCGCATATAATAAAAGTCCACATTTGATCAACGCCTCGGAGTTGTTAAAGTTAAAGTTAAAGCTTGCTTTGGCTATCCGTGATCCCTGTGATGTTCACCTGGGGAATCACACAACAGTATTCATAGAATACTTACCCACACAGTCAACTTGATGCGAGCAAACTCTTCCGTTTTTTAAGGGGTTTTTTCTTTGAACAAATATGGCTGCCAGACCACGTGACCAATGACATCATAAATTTACATTCTCCAATATAATTGTTGCGTAGATCACACTTAATAAATTAAAAAGTGATCAGACTGTAAGTGTTGTACGTGTCGAAATATGACGTCATAATGAAGGCACCGATGACATCATCGTTAACATATTGTTACGGTCCGGGGTTTGGGTTTACTACGAGGGGGTTAGCCTGCATTCCCTCCTGAACTCACCAGGCCTGAGGCTGATGTGCACAAATAACTTCGTACTTCGGCAGGTTGCGAGCCGGCAACTACGAACGCCAATTGGACCGTTGCGTGATAGCAGGGTCCATCGTCTAACTCCGCTTACCTGTACCACGTGACGGTTTCAATCGGGGAACGTACCGTACCCTCCGGCGGTGTAACACTTTCTTTTGTTCCTGGATGGAAATTTAGACAGCTGAGCAACCGTTGGTACTCGCCGGGCTAATGCTAATTTTGTTACGACCGATCCCTACTCTGGGTGCGAGCAATGGTGGACCAATGGAAGAAAAGACATTCACAGACAGAGATAGGAAACGTTTAACGATTTGATTTATTTAAAAATACTTATAGTGAAACTTATCGATAGAAAAGAAAAAGGGACAAGAGGCAGAAACTTAGCTTAATTTACACCTTATTACGATCACTAGAATAAACACACGATCACTAGAATAAACACACGATCACTACGAATAGCCACAACAAGGCACCAGCACACATTCAATGGGAAGGGGTAGGGGAAAACGAATGATGGGAACCTGTTGCAAAATGGTTACAAGGTTACCCGATGCTTCTCCTTGCGACGACCTTTGTCTTGGTGTCAACACCGAGCAGCACGAGCAGGTAATGGTGATCCCAGCACAAACACGAGCAGGTGATAAGTGTCGGGAACCGTGCAAAGCGAGTGCGTTGGTAACCGTGCAGAGTGAGTGCCAGAGACACGTGGAGTAAGTATCTCGTGATCTCGTGCTAAGTAAAGTGAGTGTCGTGCACATGTGCAAGAATGAAACCGGCCTAGCGAGTGAATCACGTGCAGGGGCAACGTGAACAATGTCCTAGGCTGAAGAGAGAGTCCAAAAACACGTGTACAGCCAATGGAATCCAAGGCGAAGAGTAATGCAGGCACATACTGAGGCCTGTGAGAGGGCCGGCCAAGAAAGAAGCGCACGTGCTGAGTGAACAATGTCCAAAGCCAAGAGAGTGTGAGAGAATGATCATGCAGGCAAGTGCTGAGTGAGACCGGCAAAAAGAGCAAGAGAAAGAGAGAGCACGTGTGCCAGGCCTTTTTGTCCACCATGGCGAGGGTGGGGCTGCTGTTCGAGGGTGTCCGGGCTCGCGATTGGTGGAGCCTGTGACTCCGCCCCTAACCGTGCGCCCCCCTCCCCCCAAAGTTCCTCAGGCCGTGATTGGTGGAGTGTCGCTTCCCCTTTACAAGCCCTCTTCAAGGGACTTAGGCCCTGATTGGTGCATATCCCAATGGTCTTTGGTCTGTCTTCTGTCCTTCAAGACTTTAAATCAATCTGTGGATGCAATCTTTGTGCATCTGCCTGGTTTATTATCCCTTTATGAGTGGAGGACCTGTCTTTCCCCTCCCCAACGCATAAAGATATACTAACCCAAAATAAAGGGAAGGGGCTAAGATAATGTTCTGCTATGAAATAATTATTCTAAGGGACCTGCATGGTGTTTGTCATTACTTCTTAGTGGTTTCCCAAAACCGCAACACTACCCCCTCTCCAGACTCATCCCGAGTCGTTCACACATGTGAGTTGGGCCATTTACAATTACCTGAAACAAAAAAACACATCATGTGGCAGGTGTTTATCCCCTAACTACTTACGTTTGACTCTTAACCCTACCCCTTGTGTGTGTGACAATTTAAACGAGATATATCCCACCTAATGCATTGGGGAATAACTCACAGACACAAACGACAACCTTACAACAACAAAAAAACAACCGAAATTGCCGGAATTTTTCAAACTAAAACACATAACCGGTGGGTATACACAATCACTCAACTTATTTACAAATACCGACTCAGGACCTGTAAATAAAATTCTGTAAGAGGGGCACCTTCCGGTACATTCACCATTAACACGGCAGGGCGTATGCCATACACAGTTCATTTGAACCGGCCTAAAATGGCAGCGAGGCTGCAGCATAGTGGTTGGTTTGCAGCAAGGTGGGTGGTATGTAAGAAAAAACAAAAATACTGTGGTCCTGGTCGGTCCATGCGCTGGTGCAGCATGGGGCAATCCATAACCATGCATTGTGTCCTGGGGCGACATGACAAGGCAGCAGCAGAAGGCAAGGCAAACAGGCAAAGCAAAGGCATGGCAAAAACATGGCATTGCAGACTGGCAAACTAGGCCGACAGATGATGCTGGCCGGCCTCATGGTGGTCTATTACTCGTCATGGGGGCAGGAACGTGCGGGGCAGCGGATCAGGTGGCCGATTGTGGCCCTAACCTAATCCTAACTATGCCCGCTCAAATCCGCTTACTATCTCTACCCCCATTTTAGTCGCTTTAACCTAACCCTACTCTATTTCAGCTCTTTAACCATTCAAACTAAACCATTCCTCCCAGGTTCATTATTCCCCCCAAACTACACCAATCTCCCGAGAGAACACCAAAACACATACGGTGCCAAATAAATGAGGTGGCGTGGCACCACTAGGCTCGCCGGTGGAGCAGCCCGATGGGGGGCATGCTTACCCCTACTAAACAATTTGGGACACAAAAAGTCCTCGCAAAGGCCAATTAATCAACTCCATTATCCCAGCGGCTGCAGACAAACATAATGGTACCAAGATGGAGCATCCCTTCTCTAACCTAGCATTTCCAAAGACTCATTTCTCTTTTACAATTACAACCCCCCTAGAGTGGTTCTATGCAACCAATGTATCCGTCATCCCACGCATTGGTGCTCTTACAAATATGGGCCCGGCCCTCAATTTTTCACACTGTGCCATCGCACCATATCCTGGCTGGGCAGTGTGGCTCTACTGGCAGGCTTGCCTACCTGCATACTCCACTGTGGCACCCCCGTGATGCTAGAGCCACCTCCGAGCTCACCTGCTCCTCCCTATCTCTGGGGGAAGCCCTCACTGACTTTCCCCCTCGACACAAACCTAACTCTGGGGAAGGCCCTCACTGGCTCTCCCCCCTCGATGCCCACCATGGCACCTAGCGAGCAAGGCCCCTTCCCTTGGGTACCTGTGCCCACGACACTACACTAACTGGTCCCCTGGAGCCCTATGGCCTCACCTGGCCGGCAAGCTCTCAGCGCCTGGGGGTGCCCCCCCTACAAGAGGACACATTGACGTGCCACACTCCCAGCCTCTCAACAACACCATTGCACCTTTGCAAAACAAAACTTTCTACACACAGCAACAACCGCAGAATGACATCCATGTCCGAAACATCTGAACCCCCTCTATTCTAAAGCCAATGCAGGCGAAGATTCGTCTCCATCTGGGGTGTACTCTGCTACACAAACACCCACGTGGTATCATTCATTCAATCTTTTCTTCCACACAAAAAGAAAGAAATTCGCCACGTACCTCATTCACACCTCATCTCACTCACAACAAGCCCCCCCCCCCCCACCCCACACCTCCTTAAGAACAACAATTCAAATATTTACAAATGTTCTTTGGTTCCTCGCTCCTATCTCCTGGGGCGGGTAGAAAAATGGTCAAAAACCTACCTTATTGCCAAACCTTATTGCAAAAACTCAATAACGTTTGTACAATCCCCTTTTTAAAGACCACGTTCCCCGGTGGATGCCATAATTCCCAACGTTACCTGTGGAGCCATCCCAATTTGGCTAATCAAAAATTTTGTGGCCCTGTCCTTCTGGTACAGTTCAGTGATATGGATCAGGTGGACTTTTCCCCCACACACTCACACATTACACCAATAACCAAAGCATTCATTCCAATCCCTGCAAGACCATGGCTTAAATTCTGATTGCACATATGTGTGATCCTCAATTAGGCAGCAGGGAGATCTTGTACAACCAAGATGGCTGGGGTGCTTCAGGCTGTGGTTCCCGCAGTCCAAAAGCAAGTCACTCAACTTCACGACTTCTTCATCACCCGCCCCTTCAACTACTCGTCCCCTGACAGCCAAACAGCTCCTTTGCTGTACGTCCCGCCGGAGAGGGTCTCCACACCATCCAGGCTCCCTTGGCCTCAGGCTCGTTTGGGCGGCCTGCATGCATGCTCCTGTCATTTTTGCTCCCGGCCTGCAAACATTTTTTGTTTCCAAACCGATCCACTTACCCACAATTGGGTCACCCACGCCCGCTCCCATTTCCATGACCCATGTCTCAATTTCTGAGCAAAACTGAACACTTGGGACATTAAACATCAAGGCACCTTACCTTAAGTGCAGGTCGTCGCAGGTTGTTCGGGCCCAAGAGTGTCATCCACCACACCAAGTTTCCTATTTATCCCATTCCAATTGAACGCAGTGCTCTCTTTCCAAACAGAGAGCCCATAAAGTACAGCGGAACATCTGTGGAAGATCATGCTCACACCATCAGGTTCCACAGATGCTCCAATGGTTGTCCGGTGGGCTAGAAATGTACCTGCCGATGCGGTTCGACCCGCGTCCATAGACCAGCACAGCATGGCAGGTAACCACATGCTGGCTGTCCCAGAATCTCAGAGGGAGGCTGCCAGGCCACATGACCGGGCGGTCACCACATCAGGCCCTTATTGGCCGTCCGTGGTGCCGCCACCAAAGCGCGCCCTGCAACACCTCCCTCTAGTGGTCTTCGTGATGCACGATGGTAGGTGCCCGTGAGAAACCAGCTCGGACCCCCGGAGGTCTAAACCACCTCCAGTGTCCGGCGACCCTGCTGGCCCGAGACACGCTCACTCGGGTGGCACCCCGATGGACAAGGGACGCCACACTCCACCAGACTCCCTGTGGGGCCCAGGTCGTACCACAACACCCACGGTCGGACCCCACATACAAAAATCTGCCAGTGCAGCTTCCTAGCTGCCTGGCACAACCCAATTTCCCAGGGGGGAAATTTCCCACGAGGCCAACCCCATTGACCTCCCCTGGTCTGAATTCCACAGCCCGGGAACCAATTCCCTCCAATGCTGCTCCAAATCAAACTCCCACTTCAATTTAAATTTTAAAGTTCTGGCCTGGCATGTCCAACCGCAGCTGCAGGTTAAAACTCTTTTGTCTGGCTTTTCTGCCTCTCCCTGCTGCTGTTCCAAATTTACTAGGGGGATTGCTTTTCCCATGGCTCTTCCCCCCGACTCTCCCATGTCCGAATCCAGCTCGGCGCCAAAACACCCCCCAGCTGGGTACTCAATTTTGGAGCCTCCGGTGCCCAAATGTAGCTCGTGGCAAGGGTCCCCTGGGTAACCTTCATCTTGTCTTGGAGATGCTTAACTCACCTCGTCTCGCAGACTCTGTTGTGCTCGAGCAACCTCTCCCTTGATGGTATTGTCCAAGTCTCCAGCCGCTCCTGTATAAACTCATTCACTCTTTCCCCTGTCAATTGTGACCCCCACAGGCCTTTATCCACCAACACGCGCTCTTGTTCTATAATACGGGCTTCCAACCCTTTTACCTCCTCTGCCAAACCACCTCCCTGGTGCTTTACAAGTCGCCATTCCTCTATCTGCTGGTGCATTCTGGCATCCACACAGGTACGATAACCTTCCAGGTCCTCCTTTACTTTGTGAATCCTTTTATTTGTTGACCCAATTTTGTCGTCCAAATTTCCCCCCATTCGAACAGCCTGCGTTTTACCCTCTTATATTTTTAATTCCATTTCCTCCCGTTTTAGTTCAAATTCCAATGCCATTTCTTTCTCCATTTCCCCAAATCGAGTCTCTAATTTCATCTCAAATTCTCCCAGCCTGTCCTTCATTTGGCCCTCCATTCTTTCTATTCCATCAATACGTTCCCCCAGTTCCTGTTTAATCTCCTCTTTCATTTCATTCATGTAATCTATTATCGGCAATGTCATTACTTGGTAATTTTTTTTTTTTTTTTGCAAGTATGTTGATCACTCTGGTTTGTGTGTTTGTCTGTCCATTCACTTATACTTGCCTACAGGTTACAATTTGAAACCGATCTTCACGAAACTTCACCAAATGGTAGAATAGTATTTACATAGAATAGTATATTGAAATTTGAATAGTATTTACATATCAGCGAACTGAATTCAACCACCGACTATTTTTGAGATCAACTTGGGCCAAAAGGTCAACATAGGCCAAAGGTCAACCACCTTTTTCGAATTTCTAAAATCCTCAATTTTCATCCGATTGACTTGAAATCTGAATAGCATTTGCATATCAGCTTACTGAATCCAACCACCAACTATTTTTGAGGTCAACATAGGCCAAAAGGTCAACATAAGCCAAATTTCTAAAATTGTCAATTTTCATCCGATTATCTTAAACTTTGAAGACGATTTACATATTAGGTCACTGAATTCTGCCACAACTGATTTTTGAGGTCAAAAGATTTTGAGATTTTTGAGAGCGCTCTTTCACCTACCTCATTCTCATCCACCCTCTCTGAAAAAATGTCCACTTCTCCCTTCGTTGACCTCCACACCCCTTCTGACCTCACTGACTACTACAACCACACTCTCTCCTCCTGCCTTGACCAGCTTGCGCCTATAAAAACCAAAACAGTTTCTTTCACCCATCCTGCTCCCTGGTTTACCCCTGAACTCCGCCTGATGAAAACTCGTGCTCGCCAACTTGAAAGACTCCGCAATAAAACAGGTCTCACAATTCACTCCCAAGCCTACAAGGACCACCTACAACACTACAAAGATGCCCTCTCCCGCGCCCGCTCTGCCTACTACTCTCAAATTATCCACTCTGGCTCCGGAAACCCAAAAGCACTCTTCTCTACAATAAACAAACTCCTCCGCCCCCTGAACACCACCACCCAGTCATTCACAGTAAACAACTGCATCTCCTTCCTTTCATTCTTCCAAAGCAAAATTGACAACATCTACAGCAGCTAAACCACCACCGCACCTGCTCCCCTCAAACCACCTGACCCCCCTTATCCTGCCAACCCCTGTCTCAGTTCTCCCCAGTCTCCCCGACTGACCTCTCTGAACTCCTCATAGGAATGAAAACTGCCACCTGCACTCTTGACCCCATCCCCTCCAGCTTTGTCAAGGCCTCCCTTCCTGCTCTCTCTCCACTTATCACTGCAACAATAAACTCCTCCCTGTCTACAGGCATCGTCCCACCATCCCTCAAAATTGCTGCTGTTACCCCCATTCTGAAAAAACCTGGAATCAACCCTGACACCCTAAACAACTTCAGACCCATCTCCAACCTACCCTTTCTGTCAAAAGTTTTGGAACGCGCTGTAGCCACTCAACTCAAACATCACCTCTCTGCCAATAACCTGTATGAAACATTCCAATCCGGATTCCACTCCAACCACAGTACTGAAACTGCTCTCCTCAAAATCACCAACGACCTTCTCCTCTCCTCTGACGCCGGCAACCTCAACATTCTCATCCTCCTCGACCTCAGCGCCGCCTTTGACACCATCGATCACACCATCCTCCTCACCCGACTTGAAACCACCTTTAACATTACCGGCACTGCCCTCTCTTGGATCAAATCATACCTCTCCGACAGACGCCAGTTCATCTCCATCAATAACTGCAAATCCCCCACTGCTCCCCTCCCCCAAGGTTCAGTTCTTGGCCCCCTCCTCTTCATCCTGTACCTGTCCCCCCTTGGTCACTTAATCCGCCGTCATGGTCTCCAATTCCACTGCTTCGCCGATGACATCCAGCTTTTCATCTCCACCAAGTCCATCTCCACCGCCACCCACTCTATCCTGACAAACTGCATCACTGAAATAAAATCTTGGCTTCAAATCAACTTCCTCAAACTTAACTATGATAAATCTGAAATAATCATCATTGGCCCAAAAACGCTCACCAAATCCACCCATAACTTTGCCCTCAACATCGACGGTTTCCCAGTATCCACCTCCCCTCACATCCGGAATCTTGGCATCTTTGACCAAACCCTCTCCTTCGACAAATACACTAAACAGACCACAAAGAAAGCCTTCTTTCACCTGAAAAACATCGCCCGCCTCCATCCATCCCTCTCCTCCACGGCTGCAGAAACCCTCATCCACACCTTCATCACCTCCCGTCTGGACTACTGCAACAGCCTCCTTTTTGGTTCACCCTCAATAATCACCAATAAACTCCAATACATTCAGAACTCCGCTGCCCGTCTACTCACCCATTCCCGGACCCGTGGCCACATCACCCCCATCCTTTACAAGCTTCACTGGCTCCCCATCCCCCAGAGAATCCAGTACAAAATCCTCCTCTTGACCTACAAAGCCCTCCATAACCTTGCCCCATCCTACCTGACTGACCTCCTCTCCAGACACACTCCCACCCGCAACCTCCGCTCTGCTGGTACCAACCTCCTGACCCCCCCCCCCCCCCCCATGCGGACCAAATTCAGATCCTGGGGGGACAGGGCCTTCTCCATCGCTGCTCCCACCCTCTGGAACACACTACCTCACACCATCAGAGACTCCTCCTCACTCACCACATTCAAAACATCACTCAAGACCCACCTGTTCAACACTGCATTCAACATTTAACCCACAGCATTTAACCCCTGACTATCTCTTCTCCTTCTCTTTCCTTTGATTATTTACCTATTGATTTTTGTCTTTTTGCACTTGTTTTTTGTACTCTGTCAAAGCGTCTTTGGGCTTCTTGAAAAGCGCTATATAAAATAAATGTATTATTATTATTATTATTAAAAGGATGCACTACTGAGTGCCATTCTACTTTGTTCTGTTTTGCCAAGTGTCGCTCTACGAGTGATTTTTCATTTATTTTTCCCTCAATTTTTCCCTCCAATGGTTCATTCATTCCCTCAATTTTTCCCTCCAATCAATCATTCATTCCCTTCATTTTACCTCCATTCCATAAATTTTGTTTTCCATTGCATTAATTTTGTTTTCCAATCGTTCACTATTGGCATCAATTTTATTAGTTTGGGCATTACTTTGTTCCATTCATGGTTTAAACATGACCTGCAAAGTCATCGGACCTGTTCCCTTGTCTCAGGTTCCGCCATTGTGGGGGAGGGGGTTCGGACGCTAGGGAAGGGGGACGTTTCTAGCCTATCCTCCAAAAAATCTACCCGTGCCTTGCTTCCTTCGTCATCGTTGCCTTAGCGGCGCTGCACAATTTCGTGCAGATTAGCTTTTCCCCTGCACACTTTTTTATTTACCTCAGAATTTTTTTTTTTTTTTAATTTCCAGGCACTGCTCCTGCGCTCTCCCGACACCAATCAACTATAAATTTGTGCCTCAGTCACTACAACCACCTCTACCTCGATGATAGAGAGGTGATCGTTATCATTTAGATTCCAAATGCTGAGTGCAAGCGGGTGTCGTACTCGCACCCCAGACACCAAGTATCCCAGGGTCCGAATCCCAAACTCCTGACACCAAATGTCCTGTCACCGGCAATTAAGACCACCGGATGACGAATAGCCAAACGTTTTTTACTCCCGAGGCGAACTCCCGAATATGGCGGTTATGATTGCGCGTGAGATGGAGGCTGCGAGGCGTTTACCTGAACGGAACACACGGGTTTATACCGAAACCACAACTAATAAACGAACACAACAAATATAATGCAACAATAATTAATTTAATGAGAATAAACCAAGGAATAAAATTAATACGAAGGTAAACTAAAATTCTCTACTGTGCGGTACCTCCACGCAGTCTCGAACGCGCACATATGGGAAAATATAAAATAAAAAGAAATCCCCTTTGGCCGGCCGGTACTTATCATTGACCTCAATTAGTTATTTTTGAAGACAGTGATGGCGATGAGGCTCAGAGCCTCCCACTCGGGAAGCACACAATATGGCGACGGCGACGAAGGTGCCAAGAGCGTGAAGCAAAGACGGCCCTTTTTCTCTCCTCGATTCCTCCAAGCTCACGATTGCCACCTCTCCTCCACAGTGCACACAATCGATTGGAGCCGTGCTGCACTGGAACACCACACAAAAGACACCAAAACTGGCCAGCTTCTTCTCAAGCACCAAAACCTAAAGATGGCGAAGCCTTACTCTTCGATCTCTTCACCTCACCAACGTCTCGAGAAGCTTCTCCATGGTGTCCCCTCGACGAATCGCCAAGCTCTTTTTCAAATCAACCCATGGCTGTTCCAAGGCTGTTCAAATGTTTGACTTTTTACCTTTTTTCATCGCAAAAAAGGCAGGGCTTCCGTGTGGCCCCAAAACACGTCTTTAAATGACCATGCATTGTGCCCTTTTGCAGTGAGTTAGTCGAGGAAGCAAATGCTTCCATGGAGCAAATAATTGCCAGTGTTGTTGTTGTTGTTTTTACTGATTTTTTTTCTTCTTCTTCTTCTAATCTCCCTGCATTACCTCTCCTGCCCTCCCCTTCCCCCCACCCTCCTGCCATCAGCTCCCCCTCCCCTCAAACCCTTATTGCAGCTTGTCCCAGCTTGTCTCTGCCTTGTCTTTGTACCTTCATCCACCCCTTATTCTTCCCACCCTGTCTTCCGCCCCCCTCCCCTCATTCCTCTGTGCCCCCCCTCACTCCTTCCCTCCATTCATTCCTTTGTGCTCCTGCCTTTCCCCCCCCTCCCTTCTTCCATCTCCCCCAACCACCCTCCCGCTCCCTTTCACCACCTTCCCGCTCTGAAATATGATGTTTTCACCTGTAATTCTTCCTAACAATATACATTTTTCAGGATTTTAATTTTTTCGGCGGCCATCTTGGACAGCTAAATTTTATTCAATTAAGGTAAAAAATGATGAGAGGCGATCCCATGTCACTGAGATGTAGAATTTATAAGAAAAAATCATTGAAGATGCATTTGAAATTTTTATTTGGATTCGGATTATGATAGACACTGAAATCAGGATTGTGTAGTTTTTGCCAGGATTTTTTCTCAGTGATTTTACGATGGCTGTGTTAAAACACACCGACATGATTAAGATTTTATATACTTGCACAGGTGGTGTTGTACCTGTGACGGCAGTTTTCTGTTATTCATATCAACAAATGTAGGGCAAACCAAAATTGTTCTGTGCAGACAGACAATCATATGAGTTTAAATGTAATATCCTCGTTTGATGGAGGTCATAGGATGAGTGGGAAGCATTCTCGCTTCTTGGAGGGCCCGCAGGAAGCGGATTTGTGTTTCCCACTTGTAAATGGGGAATCTGGCTGTATTGAGCTAAATGGTGTTCTATTGAATTTTATTAGGATTATTTTTGGCGGATGGGTTTTGTAATTATGAGCTTGGAACAACACATTATTGTTCCTTTGATAGAGCTTGTGAATTTCCATTCTCTTCCAGGCTCCTTTATAGGATGGATAGGGAAATGGAATAGAATGGACAAATATTTTAAACGGTTAAACCTTTTGGCTGCACTTTTTGAGTTAGTTTTCAAAATTGAAGTTGGACCAAATTGATAAAGGGATTAAGTATGTTGTCTTTTAATTGGTTCGAAAGTGGTCTTAAAGAGGGAGCATTGATGTCCTTGAATTGCAATCGGAACATTGTGATGATTTTTGAGGGCATGATTGTGATTTTTTCTTTTTTTTGTTTTTCATTTCATTTTTTTTCATTTCATTTTTTTCTCTCTTATTATTTTTATTCATTTTTTTTTTGTCTCACCTCTCTTTTCTTTTCCCCCTCTCCCTCAAACCATGGCCCCATAGTGCTAAAGTAATGAGTGCGATGATACGACACAGTTTAAATGGCTAAATGTCACTTTATGAGTGTAACGGTTCGCACAGATAGATCAAGGCAGGGGACAGCATGAACACCAAAATCTCTGAAAGCCTCGTCAGGGAAAAAGATATAAAACATTAAAGTAATGAGTGCGACCAATAATACACAGTTATCTTTAGGATAATAAGATGTGTCGTATTTCGCACAGTATTAATACCCCTAATTGTGGCTTGGTCCTATGTCAAGCTCTCATTTCATTGCTTCTTCTTCTTTATTTTTCAATAAAGGATTGATTTTTGATTTTGATTTGAAAATGAGTGCTTCTTCTTTTTTGTTTTGAAATGCTTATACAGGAAATGTTTGTTCTGTTGAACGGAAGAAATGTTTATTGTATTGGTGTAATTCAGTGTGGTCGGTGGGCGAAATCCACAAAGCATGTAAAGATGCACAAAGCCCTGTATTGGTGTACTACCAATGTATACGCATTTTTCAGCAAGGGTGCCGTGAAATAGTCACAAAGAACCACTAAGAGTTTTTTTTCCTTAGCAAGGGTGCTGGGCTTTCACGAAGAACCACTGATATGGTGTGTTTTTATGATTTTATTCTTGTTTACACATTTTTCAGCAAGGGTGCCGTGAAATAGTCACAAAGAACCACGAAGTTTTTTTTCCTTAGAAAGGGTGCTGGGCTTTCACGAAGAACCACTGATATGGTGTACTGCTGTATAATTATTTTACGATTTTGGTACGACAAAGCGACAGGCGAATTAGACGCGATTTTAATTTTTTTTAATTTTAAAGATTATTCAATATTGCTACGACTTCTTGTCAATAGGTATACTAAGTGGTCAGGAGGTAGCCTTTTGCTATATGCAGTTTTATTTTTTATTGATGATTATACCACATGGATGTGGTGATGCAGGAAATGTTTGTTTTTCAAATAGATGATTCTGATATGACCATGATTATAATAGTGATGATAATTATGATGATGATTTTAATATCATGATGTTATGATTGACAGGAATGAGGTCATGAGGTTTCGGTGTATAATGATTGCACGGGCTTAAAGAACAACTTTTGCGCCCTGTAGGATTGAGATGCATGACAAGTGATAGGGTTAAATAAAGTGTCAAAATTTCAGCATGCTCGGATTACAATTGGCAAATAGTGTGAATTAATTGTCATTTATTGGTAGAACACTTCAGGACTTTTACGAAATTTTAATTGTCAAGCAGTTAGGGTACCATTTAAAATTGGGACATTTTCTCAGTGACCTGTCTCATACCTGTTTGATTGATCTTGGCTGACTATTTCACAAATGGAGGGTTGGGTTACCTTCAGTGGTTGCTAAACTTGAATTTGTGATATAATGACCAGACAAGATTGAAAAATATGTCAGATATGATCCAGAGGCAGAACGGTGATTTGTCAATTGACAAAAGGTATAGGTCAAAGGTGACGACCAATGATCATATATCTCCATCGGTGGATGGGACTGTTCTGGCAACATTGGGAAACGCTTAGGTATAGAGTTATCTGATTGGTTAATGTGATTTATTGATGAATGTTGATGAATTGATTTAATTGAATAAATTGATTGATTGATTGATGAAGGTGAAGTCTCAAGAAAGAAGTTTTGAGATATTTGTGAGACATTAATGTGAAGAAAACCTTGGGAAAAGAGCAAGGTGGTGAGTCTATATATAGATATATGTGCGGTTACTATTCTGTGTGATTTCCCCTCCAACAGCATGGGATATCTGCGGGTTCACCCATTTCATACTGATCCACTTGACCCAACTACAACACTGATCGGTGCGATTGGGGTGTGGACAAGCCACAGGACAGGGAGACTCTCTGGCAATCATTTGAAGTCATCAATTGCAAAGGTGGAGAGATACTTCCTGGGAGACTACGGAGTCGAGCTTATAGGAAATAAGCTAGGAAATCGCGCATGCAACATTGCTCTGTATAAGGTGGAACAAATTTCAGCGATTTTTGCAGTACACACAGTCGATAGTGGGTGCAGGTGTAATCTAAAGTGTAGTCTTGGTAGTTATCTGGTACATTGCGTGCATATAGAGTGTTACTCACACACAGGTGTAATGGGGAGTGGAGTCAGCGAGGAGAAGCAAGGTCAATTGGACTTGTCCCAAAGAGGTGTTTGTATCAATTATATGTATGACCGATATGGTGAAGAGGCTATTAGAGAGGTTGAAAATTGGTATTTGTGGACAAAGGGACATGCTAAGGAGTTTCCAAAAGATGGTACATTTGAGCGAAGTCGATTGGAGAGATTAGGACAAGAATTGAAAGCCAGGAAGCAACAGAATTTCACACTAGACTGGCTTGCATTCCATTATTGGGATGTTGAATCCAGGAAATGGGAACAGCAAGAACGGATGACGGACCTAGAATTTAAACTAAAAAGAATACGGGATACAGTGGAGGAGATAAATGCACAACTGCCCTCGAAAATAGGAATAAAAGTGACAGTTGTCCCATCTGATTCCCAATTGTCTCCCCAAAAAGAACAGTACAGAGAATTTTTTCGTGGTTCAGGAGATAACCAGAGATCGCAGTGGCAACTCAGGGATCTAGAGATGCAGCCCAGCAATACAAGTGCACAGGTGGACAGACCAGTCAACGACAGAAACCGGTGTTTCAATTGTGGAGAAATGGGGCATTGGAAAAGATGTCCGTATGTCAATAAAAGACGATTTCGCAAGGGAAAACCAAGATTAAGGGTACCAGAGTTTACCGGTACCTCAGATGATGATTAGGCCTTCATTGCTGCAGATCCCAAATGACGACTGGCCTCAACAGATTAAATCACTAGCCGAATATGAATAACTGTGGACGCTTCTTGTGTCTGAAAAGTTTTCGGAGCAAGGATGATTTTTTGGCTTGGTAGCGACTTAATAATTAATTGATCAGATGCCAAAACTGGATATTTTTGGAACATGAATTAAAAGATCCAGAGTTAGAGTTCATTCTGGAAGCTTCATATTTGTAAATTATAAATGTGGTTTTAGGGAGCATTTTGGGCAAAACAATTTTTTTAATAAAAATGTGGAACATTGCTTTGCAAGTTTTTGGACGCCAAGTGACAAGCATCACATGATTATAACGTGGGCATTTTGGACTATTCTTTTGCATGATTGATAGGTCAGTGGTCGACTGACATGTAAATGGATGTATTGTCAAATTTGGATACATTATTGTAGGAACCAAAGGGTAATTTCAATGAGACGTTATAGGGGTTTCTGAAAATAAACTTTTTGTCCATGTGTGTGATTAGCGTTAAAACATTAAGGGACAAATTTTACGAAATAAAAAATAAAATTGACACACATCTTGCTCTGTTAATAATGGTTCCAACGTAAACAGATATATACGAGGTGTGTTAAAAAAGTATTTGACCTTTGTTCATAAAAAATACTCGTATCCAGATACAACAAACTTATACTAATGTCCTTCAAAGTAGTCCCCTTGGGCTGCTACACACTTCTCCCAACGGTTCTGCCACTGTCGGAAGCAGCGCTGGAACGCCTCTTTTGGGATGGCGCGCAGCTGGTCCGTCGCATTCCGCATGGTATTCTCTGGACTGAAATCTGGTCCATTTCAGGGGCATTTTCAGCTTGGAGAAAAGCCAGAAGTCACACGGAGCCATGTCATCATGTCACACGGCACAACCATTACCAAGGAGTATTACCAAGAGGTTCTGCGTCGCCTTCGTGATGCTGTGCGACGCAAACGGCGGACCTGTGGGCAGCGGGCAATTGGCAGCTCCATCACGATAACGCACCCGCCCATTCTTCACATTTGATAGAGTTTCTTGGCCAAACACAACACACCTGTGCTTCGTCAGGCTCCCTACTCTCCCGACATGGCTCCGTGTGACTTCTGGCTTTTCTCCAAGCTGAAAATGCCCCTGAAAGGGACCAGATTTCAGTCCAGAGAAGACATCATGCGGAATGCGACGGACCAGCTGCGCGCCATCCCAAAAGAGGCGTTCCAGCGCTGCTTCCGACAGTGGCAGAACCGTTGGGAGAAGTGTGTGGCAGCCCTAGGGGACTACTTTGAAGGACATTAGTATAAGTTTGTTGTATCTGGATACGAGTATTTTTTATGAACAAAGGTCGGATACCTTTTGAACACACCTCATACATAATGCTTGGGTTTGTGTATGTTTGAGTGTCAATGTTTTTGTTTTTTGTGTGTCAATCTTACAAGGTCGTTAAAAACCGACAATGTACTTGTCTGGAGATAGATGGTTTCATGTGGATGGGATCGCATATCCAGAGAATTCGTAAAATAAAATAGAAATATAATTTGATTATGAAAATTATCTCCTTTGTTAAGGGAGATGGAATATGACGATTTGATGTGCTGGGTTATGAGCAGCCAATAATTAATACTACAATTGTATGGAGTTTAGGGATTCCATTTTTAAATAGAATTTATATGAGAATAACAGCTATTTATGGATATGAGCTTCGTAACAAAATGAGGGAGTACAAAATTAGCCAAATTTGGAAGAGGTCTTATACTGACTTCCCAGAGTACTCTGCTCATGGATTTTAACATATATAAACTGGACTTTATCAGCATATAAATTGTGCTGTATGTATGAATATGTCTTAGGCATAGATGATATGGGTAGATAATAAAGAAAATTTTGCTGAATTGAACTATTGTAAGTTTTAAAACGGAATGCATTGTGCATCTTAAAACCAAGGGGCAGACATGAACGCGCTGTTACGTTATTCAACCTCAGAACGCAATGTTACGTGTACCTGCAACATATTTTGTTAATCTGGCACACCTATATTGGCATACAGGTGTTAGTAGTATTCACTAGGTGCATAAAATGGATGAGCAACAGTTAAGAGGGCGTAAAACCACTTATTTGGATATTTTCTACAAAACATAGGGGTTTCCATAAGTGGTAGCTGTCTGTACACATGGGATTTATCAAATTAAGTTATGGAGTCTAAACAAAGTTACTGGTAAACAGAAAGGGAATGAATAGTAAATAAATTCTTCAATGCTGGGTAAATTAAATGAAATATTACAAAGACTTAGAAGAACTATCGTTTTTCCTTATAGCAATAGAAAGAAAATTAGATCTGTTTATAAAATGAATTTGTTGACCCTTTGAAGCTAATTCTTTGAATTGATTGTTTCACTAGTATTTTGAGTTCACATTGGAAATAGTTTGGTAGAGCTTTGGTTAAAACCTTTGGTCGTGGTATTTTGGAACGAATTGATAGACCATAGGAAGTTGATAAGAATAGACACAAATATGGACCCCGGGAGATAGGGGGATCAGGATAAGGCAAGTAATCAGATTTATGTTACATATTGTTGCGGATATGAGGACTGTATTTTTTTGATTGTGTTGTATTGTGGTAAATTGGTGATGAATATTGCTCGAGTCTGCGCCTCCTACCTCCGGAGCTGTGTAAAGGTCAAAAGGGCGTCCCATAATTAGTCCACAAGCATACACGTCAGCCAATCATAGAATACCCCTGTTCGATAGTTATATCTTATTCTGTGTTTTAGGGTAAGGCTGTGTCTCCCATTAATAGAAGTACTCCATTGCACCAAGTGAAAGAGATAGATTCCCTTCATTCCCATTCCCAAAACCTCCATTCCCCCTTTTCATCAATTGGAAACTACCTCCGCTCCAATTGCCGCCATTGACCACGAGGCAGGGTTGGGGAAGAAAGGCGGGTCCCCACCTCGTCATAGAGGGGAGGAGTGAGTCAGCCCCACTCAACCAACCACGAACAAGGGGTTGGACTTGGAGAGGGTGTGGAAAGAAACATCGAGGAGGTTCGCGAAGGTGGAGGGGTGGGGCCTATATAACCCACGGCAGGGCGTTTCCCAGCAGCAGAGAAGGGAGATGAGCTTTGACGACAGAGAAACTGCGAAAGAAGTCCAGGGTTGAACTGCAGCTCGAGCCACCGAAACTGCACTCTCTGCAGCTCGAGCCACTGAAACTGCATTTGCTGCAGCTGGAGCCACCGAAACTGCAGCCACAGCAGCGTGAGGCCTGGACGGCAGTTTGGAGCAGGGCCGCGAAGGAGCGGCGGCTGCCCACGAGTCGATCAGCTGCAGGACCAGTTGGACCTCCCTATCCCACAAGCCATCCATCACCTGCCATCCCTATCATCATTCCCCGCGTAAGTCTGTCCGTGTTTGTTCTGTCCCTGGGTTAATTAAGACTGTAGGTAAGCTAGCGTTGCACTGTGTATCTAATCTCGTCTGTAAATAAACGTGACTACTTTCTTCTTGATTATATGTGTAAATAATAAATCCAATTACTCTTCTGTACGTCTCCTCGTCTTATTCCTTTTCCTCTTTGCATTCGGTCGCTTTAGAGTTTTCCCGATTGAATAGCGGTGGCGCGATCCGGCCAAAGTTTGGGGCAAATCGGGTATTAGTCGGGGAATAACTGTTCGGTCGCGGTAATACCAACCGCTCGGTAAATAACATCTTTAACCGCGTCCGTAACAATTGGTGTCAGGAGTGGGATACGAGGCCCGAAGCGCGCTTAACGCGCTCAAAATTACGAGCTGCTGAAAATTTGTGTTGCAAAGCAAAACCCGAATTTTGAAATCGCGCCATGGCTGGTCAAGGCGACGGGATGCCGGTGGGAGAGATAGACGGGGTGGAATCGACCCAGGACCTCGGGGAAATGTATGTGGGGGAAGGAGAGGAGGAGAACATTGGCAATGTGGTTGAGGGGGTATCAGACGCACAAAATGGCGCTCTCGCGCACGTGGTTGAGGGGGCCACGGCCACGGAACCAATGAGTGCGGCCCAAATACAAGCCTTCATGGCCCTATTCATGGTGGAAATGCAGAAAAAAAACGACAGTATGGAACAAATGGAAAACAGAATAAGGGCTAATAGTGAGAAAATGGAAAACAGAATGATGGGGGCCCTTATGGGACAAATGGGGAACCGGATGGATGCTCAGAGTGAGCAAATGAGGGCTCAGAGTGAGCAATTGCGGGGCAAAATGGGGGGCAAAATGGGAGAAATGGGGGAACGGCTAGAAGCTAAATTTGAGGGGTTAGACAATAATCTTAAGGGATTAGACAAGAAATTTGAGGGGTTAGACAATGGGTTAGAGGGGGTGAAAAATGGGTTAATGGGGTTAGAAAATAGGATGGAAGACAAATTGCGGGAAATAGGGGAGCAATCCGCCCGGGAAATCGAACAGATGGGGAACCAGATAGAGGAGGTGAGAATCGGGGTAGAAACCAAACTGGATGCTCAGAGGGATGAATTGGGACAGATGAGGGTGGCATCTACAAAAGAGAGGGAGGAGATGAAAGAGGAGATACGACGAGGTGTAAGTGAGGAGGTCTCGGGGGTACGCGAGGAGGTAAAGCGAGGTGAAAAGCGTATAGAGAAAGAGGTAAGGAATAATACGGCTAGGTTACAGGGGGGGAATAGAGGGTCTGACGAAGGGAGTAGAACAGCTGACAGTGGGACAAAAGGAACTAGTGGACCAGGTGGAACAGAACACGGCAATAATCGGGGGGTTAAAAGCGACACAAAAAGACATTAAGAACGAATTAATAGCGACACAAAAGGAATGTCAGATGGTACATGAGGGGTTGACGAAGAAGTTGGAGGAGGTGACAGAAGTAATGGAGACGAAGGACCAAGAGGTGAGGATGCACATAGAAACGGTTAAAGTGGCGTTAGAGGAAGAGATAGAGGGGGCGCACAGGGAGATGAAGGAAGTAAAGGAAAAATTAGAGGAGGTGGAAGAAGGGGTGAGTGAAATTAAGAAGAGACGAAGGGAAACTAAAAAGGAAATAAAGGAGGAGGTGATGGAATTGGTACAAGGTCTGTGCTCGAATCGTGATGAGGTGCTCACTAACCAAATAAAGAGTTTGCAGGTGGCAGAGGAGGTGCGGAGACGAGGTGTCAAGGTGAGTGGCGATATATTCGGAAATGTATATGATGTGAGGGGAGCTTCAGTCGGCTTGGGGGTTGATTTAGACCCGGGTGTTCGTGAGGGACCAATGGTGAGGTGTATGACTGGTCCGAAGTGTGTGGAAAGAGGAGGTGTACAAGGAGGTCTGGCTATGGGGAGTGAGGGGGGTGCTGGTGAGCAAGAATGTGCGGTATGGAGTGGGTCCAGGCATCGACACCACGGGGGGTAGTATTTGGAGGGACGGGGGACGCGCGGGAGCCCCCCGGGAATAGCGTACTGTGGGAGCCCGAGCGGTTTGGTCCCGCGTTGATCCCGCAGGGAGTGACGCGCGGGGTCCGACCTTCGGGCACCCACAAAGTCCCACTCTTGCCGTCATACGGCGCGAGTGATTTGAGGGCGTACCTGGCACAGTTTGAGTACGTGTGTAAAGGCAACGGTTGGAATCCGGACGAAGGTGGAGTACACCTGGTAGGGGCACTGCGCGGTGCGGCGGCGGAGGTGCTGACAGCTTTACCACCAGGTGCTCTCACCCTGCCAGCTCTCCGTGCGGCTTTAATTAACCGTTTCGGTATTGAGCAGCAAAGCGAGCTTGTTAAAGCTCAACTTGCGCAGCAAAAACGCAAGCCCCAGGAGACCATCGGGGAACTTGCTCACGATATTCGCCGCGCAGTAGGGATTGCACACGCGGACATGGCAGCGAGTTCCCAGGAAAGCCTGGCGCTGGATCACTTTATTCAGGCCCTTCCGGATCTGGAGCTCCGACAACAGCTCGCCATGTGGCGCCCGCAGACCATGAGTCAGGCGGCCGACGCTGCAGCCCGTTGGGAAGCAGCGAGGCCCCTGGCCCGGGGAGACGAGCGCCATGCAGTGGCGGTGCGTCAGGTGGGGCCCGAGATGGGGGGCGGCCCCCTAAGGGGGCCCGCCCCCGACGGGGGCCCTGACCTGGAGAGCATGGTTCGGAGGCTGGTGGATCGGCGTCTAGCGGGACCTGGACCATGGCAGGCGGCCCCAGTGGTGGCCCCCGGTAGTCCCCGACAGAGTACCCCAATTCGGACATACAGGGGGGGGGAATTTGGAATACCGGAGGCAAGCACCTTACCAGGTGAGGTGCTATAATTGTGCTCGGATGGGTCACCGTGCGTGGGAGTGTCGAGCTCCGCGCCGGGACGTTCCCCACCAACCGATGCCCTCAACTCCGCCCCGTATCGATCGGCCTAGCCGACCTCAGACACCCCCCCGCCAGGGCCCGGGAAACTAGAACGTGCCGGGCATGCAGGGCGGTGTTCGGCAGTAGGGGATGGGGAGAAGCCCTCGTTGACGCGACAGGTCATTCATTGTGGCCAAATTGGAACGGGTAGTTTGACAATTCGGTGCAAAATTGCCGGCGTGGGGGTAGACGCCGTGGTGGACACGGGAGCCAGCGCCACGATCATCAGCCCCATGGTCCTTAATTCGAGTGCAGACGGCTGGGGTAAAATCCAGCGTCTGGAAAATCATAGCTTGCAGCTGGCTACCGGGGCAACGGCTCCGATCATAGGGCGTGGTTTTGTGACCCTCAAGTTGGGATCGGTAAAGCAAGAGATAGAGGTTTGGGTGGCGGAGGTGTGCGACCCGTGCTTAATAGGGTTGGATTTGTTGACTGCCGGCGGTTGTAAAATCGACTTGGGCCGGGGGATCCTGCAATGGGGGGTGGAGGAGCTACCATTGGAGGGGGTGAGCACGGCCGAGAGGGTGGAGCTGGAGGCTCCTGAGGCCGTGACCATCCCTCCGGGGGCCGAGGCCGTAGTGCCGGCCCGATGGTTAGCCCGCCCGACATGGCAGGAATCCTGCTGCCTGGTCGAACCGGTGGCAGTGCGATCCATACCTGGTTTAATCGTGGGCCGCACCCTTGTAAAAATGGACGGGCCGGTAGTGGCCGTCCGAGTAATTAATATTAGCACAGAACCACGCACTATAGTAAGGGGCACGAAGATAGCTGGCTGCACCCCAGTTAGAGAAGTCGCGTCAGTGAGGGGCGAGAACATCCAGCCGAGCCGGCCCCAGGGGGAGCCTTCAATAAGTTCTAGGAATTGGCCCGATCCCATTTGCGAGATGGTAAATCGTAGTAGCATAGAGTTGGGAGGTACCCAGAGGGAGGCCTTACACAAACTGGTTGGGTCCCATTTGGACCTCTTCTCCTTGTCCACCGAGGATATTGGACGTACGGGCCTGGTGAAACATCAGATCCACACCGGTGAGGCCCGGCCTATTCGTCAGGCCGCCCGACGGCTCCCTTGGAGCAAGAGGGCGGAAGCTGACGAGCAGGTTGAAAAAATGTTCGACGCAGGTGTGATCGAGCCCTCGGGAAGTCATTGGATGTCACCTGTTGTGCTGGTCAAAAAGAAGGATGGGACCACGCGGTTCTGCGTGGACTATCGCCAGCTAAACAACGTGACACTCAAGGACTCATATCCCCTGCCAAGGATTGATGACACCCTCGATGCCGTTGCGGGCTCAAATTGGTTCTCAACTTTGGACCTCAAGAGTGGGTATTGGCAGGTGGAGATGGATAGGGCAGGGAAGGAGAAAACGGCATTTTCCACAGGTAAGGGACTGTATCAGTTTACTGTGATGCCGTTTGGTTTGTGTAACGCCCCCGCCACCTTTGAAAGATTGATGGAGCATGTACTAGGCGGCATGCCATGGCAATCATGACTGGTGTACCTGGATGACGCCCTAGTACATGCCAAAACGTTCCCCCAGGCAGTAGCTAATTTGGACCAGGTGTTCGGGTGCCTCAGACAGGCAGGGTTAAAGCTGAACCCGAGTAAGTGCACTTTGTTTGCAAGAGAGGTGGCCTATCTAGGTCACGTGATCGGCCGCGAGGGGGTAAAAACGGACCCAGACAAAATTAAAGCGGTAGAGGAGTGGCCCGCACCACGTACCATCAAAGAGGTGCGGGGATTTTTAGGACTCTGCTCCTACTACCGGCGCTTTGTGGCAAAATTTGCGGAGTTGGCCCGTCCCCTCCACCGGCTTACGGAGAAGGGGACGCGATTTAATTGGACACGGGAGTGCCACGAGGCCTTCCAAAAATTGAAGGGGTGTCTAACATCCGCACCCCTTCTAGCTTACCCCACTAGCAACGGGGCATTTACCCTGGACACGGATGCGAGCCAGGAAGGATTGGGCGCAGTTTTGTCTCAGACACAGGAGGGCGTGGAGAGAGTGATTGGTTACTATAGTCGGGCCTTAAGTCGGCCCAAGCGAAATTATTGCGTCACTCGCAAAGAGTTATTGGCCATGCTGGCTGCCATGAACCATTTCCACCCGTACCTGTACGGGCGGAAATTTTTGGTTAGAACTGACCATTCCTCCTTGCAATGGCTCCTTCGGTTCAAGGAACCGGAGGGCCAAATTGCAAGGTGGTTGGAAAAGTTGCAGCAGTACGATTTTGATGTGGCCCATAGGGCCGGGAAGGCCCATGGTAATGCGGACGCACTCTCTCGGCGTCCTTGTCTGGGGGAAAACTGTAAATTTTGTGCGAGACACGAGGAGAGGGAGCAAATTGGGCGATTCCGCCCCGATTCCCGTCGTCCGGGCAACCCGGGTGAGAGGGCCAATTTTGCCACTAACCGCGGACGAGGAATTTGGAGAGTTGGCTTGGAGCACGGCCCAGCAGGAGGATCCTGTTCTGGGGCCGGTGTTCCAATGGGTCAAATTGGGGCAAAGACCAAAGGGGGAAGAGGTCACCCCCCTCGGGGCGCAAACAAAGGCGTATTGGGCTCAGTGGCAGACCCTGGAATTGAAAGGCAACATCTTGTATCGCAAATGGGTGGAGGTTCCCTCTGATAGAACTTCCTGGCTGGTGATAGTCCCTGACAAATTCAAGAACGTCATATTGCAACAGGTGCATGGTACCCGCTCCGGCGGCCATTTGGGCAGGACAAAGACAATATCTCGGGTCCGCCGGAGGTTCTATTGGGTGAATATGGGGCGTGACATACAGGACTGGTGTCGGAGATGCGACGCCTGTTCTGCCAAAAAGGGACCAGCACGGAGGACGAGGGCCCCCCTTCAATTACATCAGGTGGGGGCCCCCCTTGAGCGGGTGGCTATGGATATTCTAGGACCGCTGCCCCGCACCCGCCAAGGTAATAAGTATATCCTCGTTGTAATGGACTATTTCACCAAGTGGCCGGAGGCCTATGCCCTCCCCAACCAAGAAGCGGGGGTGGTAGCACAGGCCTTCGTAGAAGGATTTGTATGTCGGCACGGGATTCCACAGGAGCTGCACACCGATCAGGGTCGAAATTTTGAGAGCCAATTACTAAAAGATGTGTGCAGACTCCTGTCAATTCGAAAAACCAGGACCACGCCCTTGCGGCCACAATCTGACGGGATGGTGGAAAGGTTCAATCGAACATTGATCCAACAACTGGCATTGTTCACCACCACCCGTCAGGATGACTGGGACGAACATCTCCCGTACCTGTTGATGGCCTACCGAACTAGCCAGCACGGGGCCACCGCATGCAGTCCAGCGTTGCTTATGTATGGGCGGGAGCTACGGGCTCCCGCCGACTTGCTATGCGGTCCCGTGCCAGACACCACGGACACACCGCCGAGGGAGGGCTACGCACGTCACCTGGAGGAAGGCATGGAGCGGGTCCATGCCTTCGCCCACCGCCAGCTCCATCTGGCGGGGGCCAAGATGAAGCGCAGGTACGACGACCGGAGCCAGGGGAGTCAATACGCTCCGGGGATGAAGATTTGGTTCTTTAATCCCCGGAGGCGGAAGGGAAGGTGCCCAAAACTCACCTCCCCCTGGCAAGGCCCGGGAGTCGTCCTGTCGCAAATCTGTGACGTGGTCATTAAGATCAAAATGGGGCCACGGACCCCCCCTCGGATCGTCCATGCCGACCGGATAAGACCTTATGCCGGCGAGCAGGCGCCCTCATGGATCGCCTCGGCTCTAGATGCCGAGGCAGGGCCCAGTACCTCTTGCGACGGGGGCTCGTAGCGTCAGAGGACTGGGGGGATGGTAGTGAGATGCCCCGCTGTGGTGGGATGGCAACGCTGTCATCCCTCACAGAAGGTGGGGCAAATGCGCAATAGTCTATGGGGTGTATGGCAGTGAAAACTAGCCCGGGTGGGTTAGGATATTGATAGGGCCCTAGCGAAGATGACATTAGGTAACGTTAAGTTTAGTTAGTGACTGATACCTGTAGTGGGGACGCAGGTAGATTAGTGTGGATTATAATGACGTGGGAGCGCAATAGTTTAAAGGGACGACTAGGAAGCGCAACTTTCAGAGGGGGGTAGTTAGCTGAGATGATGCCGTGTGTGTGAGGATTGAACAGGTGAGAATGGAACAGGTGTGATTGCACAGGTGTGCAACTGAACAGGTGTGTGGAGCAGTGTATGAGGGAGTAGTGGTGATTGCGTGTTGTGTTGACCAAATGGTCCAGGAAGAAAGGAGGGTGCAGGTGGCACCAGGTGTGAGGGCACAGGTGTGCAACAACAGGTGTATGTGGCTGTGTGGAATAAATGGTAGTGTGGAATATCTGGAGTATTGGAATGGATGGTCATGGAGTGAGAATGGTGGAAATTGTGGAGTGGAGTGGATGGTGCGAAGGTGTGAATGGGGGAAGAGTGGAACCCCATCACGGATACCCGGGGTGGGTAGTGTAAGTGTTAGGTAGAGGGTACAGGTAAATTGTGGTTGGATATTGGCATCTGTGGTGCAGGTGACAGAATGGTATTTGGATGGGTGCATTAGTGTTGCGGAAATGGCTGGGCGTGTAGCCTGTTAGTGTGTGTAGTTGTTTGGGCGCTCCACCACTGTGAGGATGTCGGCCAGGTGAGGCCGCAGGTGGGCTCTGGGAGCCGGTAGTAGTTGTTGTGGATGGGGCCCGAGGATCCGGAGGACGGACCCGGGTAGCCCAGTGCCAGAGGGCACCATGGGGTGACAGAGCCAGGAGAGGGGCTGTCCCCAGTTAGTTAGGTTAGGGTGAGGAGCTAGGTAAGCTCGGGTGGCAACTACAGTGGTGGAGGTGTGCAGGTGGGTAGACCTGTTGGGAGGGCTAGACGTCGCAGCCCAGAAATTGTGCGGGAGCACCGTGAGATGAATCGGGGGAGTGAGACCCCAAATTGAGAGGCACCACAGTTTGGTCAATGGGAATTGGTTTTTAGAACCCAGAGTGTAAGTTGGCCAATGGATTGGCAGGGAGAGACCCCGGGTAGTGTAAAGTGTGTTAAAGTCATTTAGAGGATAGTTAGGATGAAGGATCTCCTCGCACCATCTGCATCCACTCACCTGAGGTGACAGGTACTCCACACCATGCCATGTTTTGATTATTTTTTATGATGCAAATGTTTGGATTGTGAGACGCATCATGACGTGGGTGTGACATTGTGCGTAATTCCATCTCTCCCTCCTTATGAGGATTGATGATGAATTGGTGATGGCAAATTTTGAAGTAAAGGGATTGTGGAGACGAATTTGGTATAGGGAAAATATGGGGAAGACGTGACAGTAGTGACGAATTTGTAAATGGGTAGATTTTTGTACATATGGGGTAAGGGTAGGGTAGGTGACAAGGGGGTGACGTACGGTAGGGACGAGCTTTCTCACTTCGCCCTCCGTACGCATTTCGCCTTGCATTGCCTTATTGACGTGTACCCTTGTGACCTTACCCCTCGCTCAATTGTCTTTCTTTTGTCTCCCACATGACCTGTGCGCCATTGGGTGCCGATGGGGGCGTGCGTGAGGTGGCCATTGTGCGCCCGAGATTCCCAGAACCAGCATGCATTGCGTTGATGTACCACTGTATGGACCGCTGTTCTGCGGCCAAGTACCACTTGATGGACCCCAGGTTCTGGGGCAGGGCACCTCTGTTGGAGACCGGCCATAGTGGCCAGGGAATCTTGCTTGCGGACCTCGGTAAGGTGGCACCTATGCCAAACAGGTGGACCACCCTTAGTTGGCCCCTGAGGCCCTAAATAAAAATGGACACAAGTTGTGCTTTTTATTATTTCCAACTAGGCCGCATGAAGCCAGAAGACGTCGGGAAGAACATCGGCCCAGCAGAGAAAGAGAAGACCACCACCAGTTGTTTTGTTGTGTTTATTATGAACCATGGTGACTGCGCACCGAGTGGTGTTTTTGGTGCTTTGTGGTGCTTTTGGTGCTTTTGGTGCTTTGTGGTGCTTTGGTGCTTTTGGGTGCTTTGGTGGTATTGGTACTGGTGCATCGATGCAATGCGTGCTGTCTCCTCCCTCCCAACAGGAATTTCTTTCTCTTGTTCCCTAAAAAAAGAAAAAAAAAAGAAAAAAAAACACAGGTCCTGGGTTGCGTTGTAAATAAGAAATCACGTCATTGTAAATAATGCTCCCCACCGTAAATGTATAGTTTGAGAATAATTCCGTAATTCGGTTAGCTGTGGGCTTGAGTCTGTTAGACAGGATGCAATGCAATAGGGGGACATACTTATTTGTGTTTTAAGATTGTCACACTCAGGGTCAGGTTAATTGTAGAGGGAATTACACCTACGTGTCACACTAAGTTAAAGTTTAATAGGCCCGAGCACGGGCCTGAAGAAAGGAGGGTGCCGTGTAACGAATGTGGAAACGTTACAATGTGAACGTTACAAAAGTACGGTAACACCCTGTTAATGTAAATAATGGTCGCAGTCGGCGTCCTAGTTAATTCCATGAAACTTACACGCAGGTCACGATATATCTTTTAAATAGTGTATTTCCTTATTCCATGTAGGCTAAATATGTGTTTCCCACTAGATTGACTTTGCATTATATCAAACAAAATAAGCGTAGGCCCTTCCAATTTCCCCAAAACCTCCCTTCCAATTGCCTTCCGCATTTTGGGCGGTTTTCTTCAAACCACCATTGGCCACGAGGTAGGTTTGGGGAAGAAAGGCGTGTCTCCACCTCGTCATAAGAGGGAAGGAGTGAACCAGCCCTAACAGCCAATCAACACCGCGGTGAGCGACCCGGTAGGCGTGCCCTCCGAGCCGGCGGCTTGATTTCGCCCGAGGTGATAAAAGCGACTGTAAGGGACTGCTTTAAGAGATGACACTGGGAGATGAGAAAAGAGGCTGCACCAAGAGAAGCGGTGAGATGTGAAACGCTCCAAGCCAAAGAGGAGAGGTACTCGGCCAGGAAACCAGCTTTGGAGAGACGCGCTGAAAGGAGGGAGACGGCTCCACCCCAAGAAGAGGAGCAGGTGTGCCGAACCAGCGCGTGACGTCTACCGCAGCGGATACACGACGGAGGGTTTCCCGCCAAAACCGCGAGGAATTGCGAACTGCGGCCTCCCGACCTTGCCTCCCTCTCAAGCAATCCATCTCAAGCCCTATCTGCCTGCAATATCCCCTGTGTAAGTGTGAACGTCCTGTCCTACTCGTTGTCTTGGGGCTAAGTAAAAATGAATAGTGTAAGTTAACGATTCGCTGTGTTACTGCTTCTTCCATCCATTGCTTGTGTGTGTATAATAAAATCTGTTCTTCCTCCGTATTCTTCTTCTTCTTCTTTTTCATTCTCTTTCGGTCGCTTTAGAGATTTCCCGATTGAATATCTGTGGGGCGATCTGGTCAACGTCGGGTGGAATCGGGTTTTAATCGGGGAGTAACTGTTCGGACGCGGTTAAATACACCACCGCTCGGTCAATATAACATCTAATGCCGCGTCAGTAACAATACCAATGTCTGAAATCTAGCAAAGATGTAGTAAGTATAGTTAACATGTTTAATTTTCAATATTACTTCCAACAGACAAACGTCTGGCTTTACAATAATAAATAATTGATGCCAAAAGGAAAGAACATGTTTTGCAAGCTGATCCATAAATCATACAGGAATAAAAGTTATTTTGGAGATGGTTTGGAATTGTAAAATTTATCTATGAATCCAGTGATTTATATGAGCCACAAACTGTCAAAATCATGTGTTTAGAACCTACTCACCTCGTGTGCAAGTTTTTTTCTTAAATGACTTCCATCAAGGAGTTTAAATTTGTCTCCAGTAGGTGAATTCCACTGGTCAACAGCCAAATTGGTTCTGACTTATTTTCAACTGTTTTTAACTAATTTGGTGCCCACAAATCCGAATCTGACCTTAACATTTCGCTATCACGTAACCTTGACGTAATACATCATAAATAAAAAAAATAAAAAAACCACCTTTAGAGGCCATTCTTCCCCGCAAGCGGGGGTTGGCCTTTTTCGGGAACTGTGGTTGTTGTTGTTTTTCGGTCCCCTTTTTGAAGCAATGTTTTACGGCCGGATGCCCTTCCTGACGCCAACCCTTTTTGCCGCCTTTAACGACAAGCAGGGAATTACCAGTGAACTGGTACTCAATTTGCCGACCTCGGAAGGATGACAGGCTGAGTCAACCCCCCTGGCGTTAATTCAGCGATTGACCGGGATTACGAACCCAGGATCCTAGGTATCCTAAGCCGGCACCCTAGCCGCTAGCCCAACACCAGGGTCTAAACACAAGTGCGGCACCAGGGTCTAAACACAAGTGCGTCGTTTTCATACCTGTGTACGTAATACATCATAAGTGTGGAAAAAATCTTTAGAGCATGCGAATTTCTTGATTAAGTCTCAATAAGTTTATTTATTGTCACAAAAAATAATATGAACTTAAAGTTTTTATTTACATCACATAAAAAAATGTAAATCTCCAAAAATAATATGAACTTTATAAAATATCACAAAAAATAATATGAACTTAAGTTTTTATTTACATCACATAAAAAAATGTAAATCTCCAAAAATAATATGAACTTTATAAAATATCACAAAAAATAATATGAACTTAAAGTTTTTATTTACATCGCATAAAAAAATGTAAATCTCCAAAAATAATATGAACTTTATAAAATATCACAAAAAATAATATGAACTTAAAGTTTTTATTTACATCATAAAAAAATGTAAATCTCCAAAAATAATATGAACTTTATAAAATATCACAAAAAATAATATGAACTTAAGTTTTTATTTACATCATATAAAAAAATGTAAATCTCCAAAAATAATATGAACTTAAAGTTTTTATTTACATCACATAAAAAATGTAAATCTCCAAAAATAATATGAACTTTATAAAATATCACAAAAAATAATATGAACTTAAAGTTTTCATTTACATCACATAAAAAAATGTAAATCTCCAAAAATAATATGAACTTTATAAAATATCACAAAAAATAATATGAACTTAAAGTTTTTATTTACATCACATAAAAAAATGTAAACCTCCAAAAATAATATGAACTTTATAAAATATCACAAAAAATAATATGAACTTAAAGTTTTTATTTACATCACATAAAAAAATGTAAATCTCCAAAAATAATATGAACTTAAAGTTTTTATTTACATCACATTAAAAGTCTCGCGAGATCACGGTCACGGTCACAAAATCACGGTCACGGTCACAAAAGTAAAGGTCACGATCTCGCGAGATCACGGCGAGGTCACGTCTTTTCGAAGCTGTTCCATGCGCTCACGCTTTCAAAGCTAAGTGATCTTTCACATTTGTGTTTTTGTCGTATCTTTATCTTTCTTTCGGTGTATGTACCTATTGGGGTGACTTTAATAGGTTTCTCGGTGTTGGTTTTTCATACCTGTGTACAGAATCGTCGGTTTTTTCGTATCGTGTATTCTGAGGCCTAGTGTAGTACTAGTCGGCTACCGTGTCCTCAGACCTTGGCTTGAGGCTTTTGTTTTTTGTCTCAGCGGTTCTTCGATCACGCTGCATCTACTTTCGGTCTCTGTTTTTCACGGTCTTTTCACCCATACTCCCTTGTTTTAAAATCTCAAAAAAAACCAAAATTTTTTTTTCCTTCCCTGTTCTTATCCGCTTTTGCGTTCTTATTTGTTCTTTCGTTCTTCGTTCTTTTGCTCTTTCGTTCTTCGTTATTTGTTCTTTCGTTCTTCGACCACGTTGTTCGAGATCACGTGATCAAGTTGTTAATACATGTTTCATCTGTCCCCTGAAGAACTTTATTATTATGTCATATTCTATAACACTTTTTTCTACTTCTTCTATAAAAGGATGCTTTCGACTTGCTCACCAATTCTATTCATTCAAAAAAAAAGTGCATCTTTCTCTTACAGTGCATCTTTCATTCATTCCCTAAACTCTCCAGAACTCCACCCATCCTTCAGCGTCCTCAAACGTATTTTTGACTCGAATGTCTCAAGAAACTCATTTTGCAATAAATGTTCGTTTCCCATAAATCGTACACTTTTCAAAATCCAATCACACCCCTCCCCTCCAAATCTTCCCCATCACCCATCTCTGTCAAATCTTCCCCCTTGCCCCTCCCCCCCAAATCTTCCCAAACACCCATCCCTTTCAAATCTCCCCCGCTGCCCCTTCCCTCCTAAACTCTCCCCACACCCCTCCCCTCCGAGACTCTCCCTCACTCCTCCCCTCCTAGACTCCACTCTCACCCCTCCTCCTCAAAGCGTCCTCCCCGCTTCTTCCCCCTTCCAACTTTCACCTTCATCTTCCTCAACCTTCTGCCTCACTCTTCCCCCTCCTCAAATAACACCTCACTGCGCCTCACCCAAACACCATCAAAGCTTTTGTCCGCCCCATTCTTCCCTTTCTCCAAGCTATTCTGTAATATCTGACACACCTGCAACAGCTCTCCCTACCTCTTCCTCCTCTTCCACATCCTGCCCTACCGCTCCCCCCCCCCCCCCCCTGTTCTGTATCCGATGCTCCCCCTTCCTCTTCCTTAACAGTATGGACCTCAAAGATCCGGGGCCTTCACTCAAACTTAACTGATCTCTCCATACAGGTTGCTTCTGACAAACCAGACGTGATCTGCTTAACAGAAACCTTCCTCCTTCATGATGTCTCTGATTCCTTGGTATCTCTCCCAGGTTACTCCCTCCTCCGGTATGATAGACCTGAGCCTCGTCCTGGAGGTGGGGTTGCTATATTTATAAAAAACTCTCTTCCTCACTCGCCCTGCACTGCCCTCTCTCCACCTCACCCCCAGGAATACCTTTGGCTACGGCTTCCCCTTCGCTCCCACCTTTTGTTCATATGCGTGTTGTACCGTCCACCAAACAGTGATGACTCCATCTACATCTCGCTGTCTGATAATATGGACCAACTTCTATCTACCCATCCCAACTCTCTCTTCCTCATATGTGGTGATTTCAACTGTCACCATGAATTAATCCTCTTTGAGATATCACCTCCCAGTTGAGCCAGACGTTCTGTATAAAGCTTTGTGAGATCGGCTAACTTGAAAGTGTAACTGTCATCTGTACACTTCATTTCTTCCAAATAGGCTATCAATTCGGCCAAAGCTACTGATTCTGGTGGCATATTTTCACTTGAACTGGCTTCCTCATTCTTTCTTACAAATGATCTGTATCGAGTGTGGAGAACAGTCATGCACTTCTTGTGATAAACAGCATCTGATGCCGTCATATCACCTACAGACAATCTAGCCAGGAATTTTGTATCCCTCAATTCTGTTGCCATCAATCGAACATTGGAATCTACATTTTTTGTTGCCGCTCTGTGGACTATTTCTTCATTACTGATAATGCTATCACAAAAGAAACATGTGCTAGCAGTACTCTGTTCAACGGATGGAGATTTGAAACTTGTTCTGAGTCTTTTCTTAACAGGCGAGTAAGTTTCTTCACCAAGTTTAAGGTCTGAACTTTGCTTTCTTTCCCTTGATTCAGCCCTGGCCACACGAGAGCTGCTGCACTGCACATAACAGTTTTTGTGCCATTTGGCAGCATGCGCAGCTAGGGTTTCTGCAATACCGCAACCATCATCTAGTCGGGAAATGTTTATCCCGCAAGGCAAGGCACCTAAATCATTCAATGCCTTGAGATTTTGAGCAAGATTCTCGTAGACGTCTAGACACGACTGATTGCTGCCCTTACGTGCATCTCTTAGTGGTTCATTTTCAGAACGTTTCTGGCAAAGAGCGCAAATGTTCCAGTCTGTTGGCATTGGAATTGTTGACGATGTTTTCTTTGATTTCGACATTGGATCTGAAAGAGAAAAAACATAAAAAAAATAAATTATTGGAATGTCATGTGAATGTTCAGTTCCGGCAGAAAGTGTTAAATTTCACATACAGGGGTATTTTGGGGCGCTGAATTTCCCAAATTTCTACTGCCTTCGACAAAATTACAAACCCATCAGTAGATTTGAGATGCAACAATTTTCCAGTTATCATAATAATGCTCAAATGATTTAACATTATGACATTACCGTACACTGTGCTATTAAAGCAATGAAAACATCGATGTTTGTCTTGGCGGCCATATTGGAATTCAAAATGGCGGCCATACCGTTTGTCAGACATTTCAAATTATTGCATTATTGAACTCAGCATGTCAACATACCCTTGTGTACCAAATTTCAGCACCACAGGTCATTTAGAACCCAAGATAGGGAATTTCAACATTTCGTCTTGGCGGCCATATTGGAATTCAAGATGGCGGCCGATCCATTGGTTAGATCTCTTGGATCCGCCAATTTTTGAAATCAGCGCCCCAAAATACCCCTGTATGCGAAATTTCACACTTTCTGCCGGAAATGAACATCTTTTTCACATATCTGCCCCACTATCTATCTATAATTCCAGTAATCTCTGTTTGTACGTTTGTCTGTGACCGCTGTTTCTCGACAACCACGGGTCCGATATACTTTTAACTTGCCAGGTATATTGCTGGGGACCCGAGGATGTGCCTTTTCAAGGTTTCATATTAATCGGACAATTACTTACCGAGCTATGTCCAAAAAACGATTCAACCAATCAGAGAGCAGCGAACTATCGCGTGTGCCGAACGTGGCGGACACACTCTGCCTCGGATGGCACATTTGAGAGCGTATTCATTTATTTCACGTTTGCAAACTATGTTGGCGTTAAACTATGTTTTAAAACTAATAAAAACGAATTTGCGATTCATTCGCTTTCCTGCGCGTTTGTGCACGCGATGGCGATTTCTTTACCAAACTCCGGAAGCCGTTCGCTTTGGACCAAACCATTTCATGTAAATAGAGGGGGGGGATATAATTTTAGATATAGATATAGTACGGGCAATGCCCTAGTATAGATAAATGACTGTACCCGAGTTGCCGTTTTGTCATGGTTTAAACCAATCATAATTCAAACAATTATTTTGCACAAATGTATTTGTAATATACGTGATATCACATTTTATAAACAATTGAAGTTGAAAAGAAAAGAAAAAATTCCCAAAAAAATTCCCCCCCAAAAAAAAAAATTTGGAAATTTTTTCAAAACAAATACCCTTAGGACATACCGACGGGAGACATATGTGCATTCCAGAAGTTTGGTACGATTTCACAAAAGTTTGAGAAAGTAGTTCAGTGACAACACAGGACAACACAGGACAACACAACACAACACAACACAACACAACACAGGACAGGACAGACGCTGCACAGATATATATACATATATATATATACAGTATATATATATATATATATATATATATATATATATATATATATATATATATATATATATATATATAGATAGATATATATAGATAGATATATATACAGACTTGGCATTTAATATGGAATATTTTTTTTTTTCTTGTCTTGGGTTTACTTTCTGAACTCGGTATATCAATCTGGTGAGTTTCTTTTATGCTTCGGTGATTTATTTGTTAAAAGAACCATGTCACTGATTGTCTGTCACAGCAAGTCAACAACAGGATTATATCACAGGTGGCATGACAAAATGTACGGACAGGTAAATGTGATGATTGGCTTCACAATCGGGTATATAAGGGTTGTTGCGTTCTGTATTAGTGGAAAACAACTGCTGCACATCGACAAAAGTTATTGCCACTTTCCCTGGAGATGGTCCGTCAACTCGACAATGCTGTTTGTCATTTAGTGGTGGCTTTACGAAATTCCGACATGAAACAGCGTGCTATTGCTTGGCAGTATGGCATCACTCAAGGTCAGGTGTCAAATATCCTGGAACGAAATGCTCAGAGGGGTGTCCCTACTCCAATACCGAGGCCAGGACGTCCCCGCAGAACCACAAGGAGGGATGATCGCCAGTTGCACCGGTTAGTCCGCAATGGCCGTACCAAGTCAGCTAATCGGCTTAGGGCTGAGTGGCAGCAACTGACAAATGTGCCTGTATCCAGAAGGCTAGTCAACCAACGACTGGTTCAAGCAGGCTATCATGCCAGGTGTCCCCTGAGAAAGCCACGTCTGACCAGACAACACCGCCAGCGCCGATTGCAGTGGGCCAGAGAGCACCGTCAATGGCAGCCAGGACACTGGAATCACGTGATCTTCAGTGACGAGTCTAGATTTCTGGTCTATCGTCAAGATGGCCGCGTCCGAGTGCGCAGACAAGTGCATGAAGCCGACAACAAAGATTGTATAGTGCCAAGAGTCCAAGCTGGAGGTGGTGGGGTGACCGTTTGGGCTGCTTTTCATGCAGGGGGAAAAACTGACCTGGTTGTTCTGAATGAAAACCTGAACCAGTTCAAGCACAGGGCCATTCTGGAAGAAACATTGCTTCCATTTATTCGTGCAGCCTTTCGAGGAAACGTTGTCTTCCAAGATGACAATGCATGACCTCATCGTGCCTGCATGATCCAACACTTTCTTGCTGACCGTGGTGTAGAGTATATGAAGTGGCCTGCCATGTCTGCGGATATGAATCCGATAGAGAACTTGTGGGCAGAATTAACACGTCAAATCGACAACTTGGACCAGCAGCCTGCCTCTGTGCGTAAATTGCAGCAGGCTATTGTAACTGCATGGCAAGCGATTCCTGTCCAAACCTTGGAAAATCTCGTGAACAGCATGCCTCGACGTGTACTTGCTCTCCTGAATGCTCGTGGGGGTTACACGAAGTACTGAACTGTAATTTTACTGTCCGTAATCCCAGTCGTAATTTAACTTTTGTTTTTGTTAAAAACAATTTTGGCTAATGTGCAAAATAAAGAGATACTTCTGGAAAACGCACAGAAGTTTAACACAGTACTGTCTGTGAATTGAGTTCGATATCAGTTTACATCACTTTCAAGGATCAATTTATTTGCTTCGAAATGTCAAATGTGGTTGTTGTTTCTTTTAAAGGTCACATTAACAAAATCTAGAATAATGTCAACATAATTCCAATGAACTTGTGGTTCTCAGTCATCTTGAAAAGTAAGTTCACCCCCACAAAAAAAAATATTCCATATTAAATGCCAAGTCTGTATATATATATATAGAATATATAGAATATATAGAAGATTAAAAACACCTCACAGCCACGTGATTTAAAAACACCTCACCACCACGTCATTTTACATCTCACCATCACATAATTCAAAATACCTCACCACCACATGATTCAAAACCACCACCACGTTATTAAAAACACTTCACAACCACAGAAACAAAAGTTTCAGGGAGTAGTTCAGTGACAACAGACACTGCCCAGATATGTAGATATATAGATAAATAAACCTGAAAATCGCAGAGCCAGAATTATTTTTTGGTCTGGGAAGCCCATGCGAGGTTTCTTCTTCTTCAGCCTCTCACAACCCTGGGTGAATATGCGATCTTTTTTTAAAAAGTTCGAATTTTGCCAAATCTGTTTTATTCGTTTGTTAATATACCTCAGCCACTGACAAATCTGGAATTATAATTTTATTTGAGGTTCAACTTAACCCGGGAGATTGTGTCAAACGATGCCTGCAAGTCTGTACATGTGATAAATAATTAATCGTCCACAGTCGAAGACTCTTGTTCTTCACGCAATAACAACTTCCAGCTTCCAGACCGTACATCCAATCATCTTCAAATTCTGCACACTTGTTACTCTTCATGACTTCTACTACAGTATGAAGTTGCACGTCGATCAATGAAGTGGTCCAAGAGATATAAATGTTTTTATTATTTGCGTTTAATTAACGATATCTGCCAAACCACGTGACCTATCGCAAATTCCAAAAGGACATTTTAGTAGACTCATATGCTGAACAGATTTCTGAAGTTTTCCCTCGATTGGATCACAAATGAGGGAGGAGCTAGGTTTTAAATGTTTGTGCTTAAAAACGTCATAACTCTGAAACCATGTGATGCATGACGTCATTCTCGCTGACTTTTTTGTTCGTCATGGGTATGCGATTCTGCCTGCAAAGTTTGGCCTCGATCTGTTCAGGCGTTTTGGAGAAAATTGGATTTTAGTGTTTTTCACTCAAAACAATATGGCGGCCGAACCACGTGACCTGTGACGTCATAATTACCATTAAAATATTCTGCCGACCGAGTCCCTCCTATGGTAAAAATTTGCTCTCAATCGGTCCAATTATTGCAGAGAAAATGGTTTTTAAAGGAAAAAAGAAAAAAAAATCCCCAAAAAACTTCCTGGATCCGGAATAATTTCCTGAGCTTCACCAAAAACTAATCAATTCTTCCTTATCCCAAGTGCAATCATCCCACCAACTTTCATCCAAATCCGTTCAGAACTTTTCCAGATATCTTGTTCACAAACACACGAACACACACACGCACACACACACACACACACGGACACGAGCGAATGCATTACTCCCTGGGGGGAGTAATAATACATGCATCTGCTAAACAGACAAAAATCCTGGAATACATTTAATGAGCACCAACTTAAGAAGCCCACAATATTTACTCATTGTCATTAGATTCCCTGTTACAACATGATGGGAATCCACAACCAGAGGTATCTGAGCATAGCAAGCCTGCCCGTTCGCACTTGCATCGCACAGTCTGGCATGCAGTTTTGCAGATCAATGATGAAGATTAGGAAAAAGCTGGCGCCCAGAACACTGCCTTGGGGGCACTCCTGCCTTGACAGGTAGAGAAGAAGAAAATATTCAGTTGAGAGCCATAAATTGGCTTCGGGAATGGAGGAAGTCAGTAATCCAAGAGTGGAGTTGGCCTTAAATTCCATAGGCAGAGAGCAGGGCGGGATGCTAGACTCTATCAAAAGCACGAGATATGCCCAGGGAGATGGTCCTGATCTCATGTCTGACATTGAGGGCCTCCATTGATTGTTGGGAAAGTAGAAGCAGCAGCATTGAGTGATCTGGTATGAATCCAAATTGATGATCTGAGATGAGGTCGTTGGAGAAAATGAATGATTTTATGTCAACTGTGATGATGGATTCCATGACTACTGACCACTACTGACCACTACCACTACTACAGGATTCCACTACTGACGAATGGAAGTATGATAATTGGTTTGTGGTTGAGGCGATCAGTTTTTGCACCTTTTTATGGAATTCAGTGATGTTGTCTGACTTCCAAGCAGAGAGAAAATGATTTTGGACAAATGACAGGGTGAAAATGGCAGAGAGAAGAAGTAAAAGAGCAGCAGAGCAGGTTTTTAAGACACGTGAGCTGATGTCGTCCGGCCCAGTTGCAGAGTCAGAGCCGAGGGTTGAAAGAACCTCCTCCACCTTCTCAGGTGCAAAACACAGAGTCCATTAGCAGTTGGATACGATAAGGAAGGATGAGTGTGGAGGGGTTGGGGACAAGATTTGGAAGCAAACACAGAATTGAGGCATTCGGCCTTCTTACCAGTGGAGTCGGCTGTGCTGCCATTTGAGTAGAGGGAAGGAATTGAAGTGGAGCATACACCAGAAACAGACTTGACAAGGCACCACCAGGTTTTAGACAAGTTTTAAAGTTCAATCTTGAGATTGGACACATGTTGTTTTTGGCTCTTTTGAGAGTGGACAGACTTGTTGCGGGGTCTGTGGAATGATCTGAGGTTGCCTTCTGTCAGATTTGCCTTTCAGGAGGAGAATGCAAGTTGTTTGACGGCAACTGCCTCACCACAGGATTCAGTTTATCATGAGCGCGAGAATGGGCAAGATAACTGAAGACGAGATGGGAGGGAAAATGTGCATAAGGGTCTTGGAGCTTCAACTACCAAAGTCTTTTGATACTCCATACCCTCATTACATTTGGAGGACAGGATTTAACATCAAAGCTGTTCAGATTACTTTTATTCCTAATGAGTGAAATCCTTTTCACAGCGACTCCTTCAGCATATGAAACAGGCTTGACTGTACTTGACCTCCATTCCATTGTTTTCCTCTTGTACTATACAAGCATCGTACTTATCACCAATTTGATTTTCACAACTTTCACCTGGTGCCAAAAGTTTTCATTTTTCAAAGTTTCAAAGTTGTTTTCATTGCCAGATTTACTCAATTGCTGTTCAAGCACACTACTGGGTCATTCGTTTTTCATATGTCCACACTAACCACATTTATAACATACCAATGTCTGAAATCTAGCAAAGATGTAGTAAGTATAGTTGACATGTTTAATTTTCAATATTACTTCCAACAGACAAACGTCTGGCTTTACAATAATAAATAATTGATGCCAAAAGGAAAGAACATGTTTTGCAAGCTGATCCATAAATCATACAGGAATAAAAGTTATTTTGGAGATGGTTTGGAATTGTAAAATTTATCTATGAATCCAGTGATTTATATGAGCCACAAACGGTCAAAATCATGTGTTTAGAACCTACTCACCTCGTGTGCAAGTTTTTTTTTTTAATGACTTCCATCAAGGAGTTTAAATTTGTCTCCAGTAGGTGAATTCCACTGGTCAACAGCCAAATTGGTTCTGACTTATTTTCAACTGTTTTTAACTAATTTGGTGCCCACAAATCCGAATCTGACCTTAACATTTCGCTATCACGTAACCTTGACGTAATACATCATAAATAAAAAAATTTTTAAAACCACCTTTAGAGGCCATTCTTACCCCCAAGCGGGGGTTGGCCTTTTTCGGGAACTGTGGTTGTTGTTGTTTTTCGGTCCCCTTTTTGAAGCAATGTTTTACGGCCGGATGCCCTTCCTGACGCCAACCCTTTTTGCCGCCTTTAACGACAAGCAGGGAATTACCAGTGAACTGGTACTCAATTTGCCGACCTCGGAAGGATGACAGGCTGAGTCAACCCCCCTGGCGTTAATTCAGCGATTGACCGGGATTACGAACCCAGGATCCTAGGATCCTAAGCCGGCACCCTAGCCGCTAGCCCAACACCAGGGTCTAAACACAAGTGCGGCACCAGGGTCTAAACACAAGTGCGTCGTTTTCATACCTGTGTACGTAATACATCATAAGTGTGGAAAAAATCTTTAGAGCATGCGAATTTCTTGATTAAGTCTCAATAAGTTTATTTATTGTCACAAAAAATAATATGAACTTAAAGTTTTTATTTACATCACATAAAAAAATGTAAATCTCCAAAAATAATATGAACTTTATAAAATATCACAAAAAATAATATGAACTTAAAGTTTTTATTTACATCGCATAAAAAAATGTAAATCTCCAAAAATAATATGAACTTTATAAAATATCACAAAAAATAATATGAACTTAAGTTTTTATTTACATCACATTAAAAAATGTAAATCTCCAAAAATAATATGAACTTTATAAAATATCACAAAAAATAATATGAACTTAAAGTTTTTATTTACATCGCATAAAAAAATGTAAATCTCCAAAAATAATATGAACTTTATAAAATATCACAAAAAATAATATGAACTTAAAGTTTTTATTTACATCACATAAAAAAATGTAAATCTCCAAAAATAATATGAACTTTATAAAATATCACAAAAAATAATATGAACTTAAAGTTTTTATTTACATCACATAAAAAAATGTAAATCTCCAAAAATAATATGAACTTTATAAAATATCACAAAAAATAATATGAACTTAAAGTTTTCATTTACATCACATAAAAAAATGTAAATCTCCAAAAATAATATGAACTTTATAAAATATCACAAAAAATAATATGAACTTAAAGTTTTTATTTACATCACATAAAAAAATGTAAACCTCCAAAAATAATATGAACTTTATAAAATATCACAAAAAATAATATGAACTTAAAGTTTTTATTTACATCACATAGAAAAATGTAAATCTCCAAAAATAATATGAACTTAAGTTTTTATTTACATCACATTAAAAGTCTCGCGCGATCACGGTCACGGTCACAAAATCACGGTCACGGTCACAAAAGTAAAGGTCACGATCTCGCGAGATCACGGCGAGGTCACGTCTTTTCGAAGCTGTTCCATGCGCTCACGCTTTCAAAGCTAAGTGATCTTTCACATTTGTGTTTTTGTCGTATCTTTATCTTTCTTTCGGTGTGTGTACCTATTGGGGTGACTTTAATAGGTTTCTCGGTGTTGGTTTTTCATACCTGTGTACAGAATCGTCGGTTTTTTCGTATCGTGTATTCTGAGGCCTAGTGTAGTACTAGTCGGCTACCGTGTCCTCAGACCTTGGCTTGAGGCTTTTGTTTTTTGTCTCAGCGGTTCTTCGATCACGCTGCATCTACTTTCGGTCTCTGTTTTTCACGGTCTTTTCACCCATACTCCCTTGTTTTAAAATCTCAAAAAAAACCAAAATTTTTTTTTCCTTCCCTGTTCTTATCCGCTTTTGCGTTCTTATTTGTTCTTTCGTTCTTCGTTCTTTTGCTCTTTCGTTCTTCGTTATTTGTTCTTTCGTTCTTCGACCACGTTGTTCGAGATCACGTGATCAAGTTGTTAATACATGTTTCATCTGTCCCCTGAAGAACTTTATTATTATGTCATATTCTATAACACTTTTTTCTACTTCTTCTATAAAAGGATGCTTTCGACTTGCTCACCAATTCTATTCATTCAAAAAAAAAGTGCATCTTTCTCTTACAGTGCATCTTTCATTCATTCCCTAAACTCTCCAGAACTCCACCCACCCTTCAGCGTCCTCAAACGTATTTTTGACTCGAATGTCTCAAGAAACTCATTTTGCAATAAATGTTCGTTTCCCATAAATCGTACACTTTTCAAAATCCAATCACACCCCTCCCCTCCAAATCTTCCCCATCACCCATCTCTGTCAAATCTCCCCCCTTGCCCCTCCCCCCCAAATCTTCCCAAACACCCATCCCTTTCAAATCTCCCCCGCTGCCCCTTCCCTCCTAAACTCTCCCCACACCCCTCCCCTCCGAGACTCTCCCTCACTCCTCCCCTCCTAGACTCCACTCTCACCCCTCCTCCTCAAAGCGTCCTCCCCGCTTCTTCCCCCTTCCAACTTTCACCTTCATCTTCCTCAACCTTCTGCCTCACTCTTCCCCCTTCTCAAATAACACCTCACTGCGCCTCACCCAAACACCATCAAACCTTTTGTCCGCCCCATTCTTCCCTTTCTCCAAGCTATTCTGTAATATCTGACACACCTGCAACAGCTCTCCCTACCTCTTCCTCCTCTTCCACATCCTGCCCTACCGCTCCCCCCCCCCCCCTGTTCTGTATCCGATGCTCCCCCTTCCTCTTCCTTAACAGTATGGACCTCAAACATCCGGGGCCTTCACTCAAACTTAACTGATCTCTCCATACAGGTTGCTTCTGACAAACCAGACGTGATCTGCTTAACAGAAACCTTCCTCCTTCATGATGTCTCTGATTCCTTGGTATCTCTCCCAGGTTACTCCCTCCTCCGGTATGATAGACCTGAGCCTCGTCCTGGAGGTGGGGTTGCTATCTTTATAAAAAACTCTCTTCCTCAATCGCCCTGCACTGCCCTCTCTCCACCTCACCCCCAGGAATACCTTTGGCTACGGCTTCCCCTTCGCTCCCACCTTTTGTTCATATGCGTGTTGTACCGTCCACCAAACAGTGATGACTCCATCTACATCTCGCTGTCTGATAATATGGACCAACTTCTATCTACCCATCCCAACTCTCTCTTCCTCATATGTGGTGATTTCAACTGTCACCATGAATTAATCCTCTTTGAGATATCACCTCCCAGTTGAGCCAGACGTTCTGTATAAAGCTTTGTGAGATCGGCTAACTTGAAAGTGTAACTGTCATCTGTACACTTCATTTCTTCCAAATAGGCTATCAATTCGGCCAAAGCTACTGATTCTGGTGGCATATTTTCACTTGAACTGGCTTCCTCATTCTTTCTTACAAATGATCTGTATCGAGTGTGGAGAACAGTCATGCACTTCTTGTGATAAACAGCATCTGATGCCGTCATATCACCTACAGACAATCTAGCCAGGAATTTTGTATCCCTCAATTCTGTTGCCATCAATCGAACATTGGAATCTACATTTTTTGTTGCCGCTCTGTGGACTATTTCTTCATTACTGATAATGCTATCACAAAAGAAACATGTGCTAGCAGTACTCTGTTCAACGGATGGAGATTTGAAACTTGTTCTGAGTCTTTTCTTAACAGGCGAGTAAGTTTCTTCACCAAGTTTAAGGTCTGAACTTTGCTTTCTTTCCCTTGATTCAGCCCTGGCCACACGAGAGCTGCTGCACTGCACATAACAGTTTTTGTGCCATTTGGCAGCATGCGCAGCTAGGGTTTCTGCAATACCGCAACCATCATCTAGTCGGGAAATGTTTATCCCGCAAGGCAAGGCACCTAAATCATTCAATGCCTTGAGATTTTGAGCAAGATTCTCGTAGACGTCTAGACACGACTGATTGCTGCCCTTACGTGCATCTCTTAGTGGTTCATTTTCAGAACGTTTCTGGCAAAGAGCGCAAATGTTCCAGTCTGTTGGCATTGGAATTGTTGACGATGTTTTCTTTGATTTCGACATTGGATCTGAAAGAGAAAAAACATAAAAAAAATAAATTATTGGAATGTCATGTGAATGTTCAGTTCCGGCAGAAAGTGTTAAATTTCACATACAGGGGTATTTTGGGGCGCTGAATTTCCCAAATTTCTACTGCCTTCGACAAAATTACAAACCCATCAGTAGATTTGAGATGCAACAATTTTCCAGTTATCATAATAATGCTCAAATGATTTAACATTATGACATTACCGTACACTGTGCTATTAAAGCAATGAAAACATCGATGTTTGTCTTGGCGGCCATATTGGAATTCAAAATGGCGGCCATACCGTTTGTCAGACATTTCAAATTATTGCATTATTGAACTCAGCATGTCAACATACCCTTGTGTACCAAATTTCAGCACCACAGGTCATTTAGAACCCAAGATAGGGAATTTCAACATTTCGTCTTGGTGGCCATATTGGAATTCAAGATGGCGGCCGATCCATTGGTTAGATCTCTTGGATCCGCCAATTTTTGAAATCAGCGCCCCAAAATACCCCTGTATACGAAATTTCACACTTTCTGCCGGAAATGAACATCTTTTTCACATATCTGCCCCACCGAGTTGCCGTTTTGTCATGGTTTAAACCAATCATAATTCAAACAATTATTTTGCACAAATGTATTTGTAATATACGTGATATCACATTTTATAAACAATTGAAGTTGAAAAGAAAAGAAAAAATTCCCAAAAAAATTCCCCCCCAAAAAAAAAAAATTGGAAATTTTTTCAAAACAAATACCCTTAGGACATACCGACGGGAGAGATATGTGCATTCCAGAAGTTTGGTACGATTTCACAAAAGTTTGAGAAAGTAGTTCAGTGACAACACAGGACAACACAGGACAACACAACACAACACAACACAACACAGGACAGGACAGACGCTGCACAGATATATATATATATATATATATATATATATATATATATATATATATATATATACATATATATATATATATATATATATATATATACATATATATATATATATACATACATATATATATATATATATATATATATATATATATATATATATATATATATATATATATATATATATATATATATATATAGATAGATATATATATAGATATTGTTACAGACGCGGTTGTGGATGTTGGTTTTCCGAGCGGTTTGGTATGACCGCGTCTGCACAGTTTACCCGATTATACTCGAACGTTGGCCGAGTCGCGCTACGCTAAATCAATTGAGGAAAGGACACACGGCTGGGTTTAAATGACACGACACCAGGGGTACAGTTCTCAAGACCTCCGGAGGAGGTTATAATATTTCGGAACGTTAGATTACAAGGACAAGAGGGACAGCATAGTAAGGTGGGCACTTAATCACGGTCTTATAGTAGCCCCGACAGACCACAGATAAACAGGACAAGACTGACTCACACGGGGATTAATGGCAAGGAAGGGCAGCAGGTAGTCGATGGCTCAAGGTGCACTCTTGGCTCAGGGACAGGATCCACACGGTCCGAAAGATGCAGGGAGGTCTCTCAGCGCTCGGAGGTGGCGACTGGTTCTTCTCACTTCAAGCTCGGGGCGCATCTGACGTCACGTCCGGTAAGTCGCTGCGTATATCCGGCGGGGAGTGACACGCCCTCGGCTCGTTAGCTCCGCCCCAGATGGAATCGGCCCGCCGCTTCTTATTGGGTGCTGGGGGTTACCGGGCTCCGCCCTTGACGAGGAGCTGACAGCCAGCCCCTTCGTGGTAACCCCGTAACCTGGAGGTAACCTGGAGCACATGGGCAATGGCGGCTAACCGAGCCGGAGTGAGGACGCACACTCCCCGCGCGCTGTTGTTGTAGTTGTTGTTGTTGTTGTTGTTGTTTCATGAGGAAGATGGGAGGAGGTATGGGGAGGTCCTAAACTCACTACTGGTGCCATACAATCACATTCTGGTGCAACGAAGAGTCAGAATTAATGGAAACGAGTCCTTAACTGACATAGACTAAGAATAACTAGCAAGATGTCCGAAAGTTGTCTACGTGAGATGCGGTGGACCTGGGCATGACATTTAATGGGGGAAAAAGGGGAAGGTCGGTTCTACAGTGTTATTTACAGGCAATGGGACTAGGGAATGGGGGATTGGGGATAGTTGGGGGGTATTGGGGAAATAGGGGAATATTTACAAGCGGATATGGATGGAGGCCAAATCCCATATCCGCAACATTGCACCCTTCTCTACCCTCGGGGCGTCCCGACCCGATAAATTTTTACCTACTTTAGTGTGGCACTCAGATGTAGTTCCCTCTACTATTAACTCTACCCTGAGTGCGACAGTTTTACAGATGTTCACAAATGAGTAAATATGTCCCCCTGCGACGTTGCACCCTTCTCCTCACAGAAACACACCCACAGGATAACCGAATCGCGGAAAGAATTCTCAAACTAAACATACAGCCGGTAGGGAGCATCATTTATACAAGACTACACTGATATTTACACTACGATCCAGGACCTGTTTTTGGAGGAACACATGCAGATGTTATGCATAGAGAGAGCACGCATGCCAGCATCGATACGCCAACCCAAGAGTGCTCTGTGGCCTTACGGCCTTTAATAATGTGCAGAGCACCCCTTCCAAGCACCAAAAGCACCACCCCATCACACAGTCAGCACCATCCGGTGCACCAATAAAATGTTTAATAATCATGGTGTGGTGTCGCAGCCGGCCGATGTTCTGCCGCGGGTCTTGCCTTCGTGTGGTGCACTTGGCCTTCTTACTTCTTTCAAAAATAAAGAAAGGCGCCAACCGCGTCCATTTCTTTATTGTGGCCGTCAGGGGGCCAACTATAAGTGGTTCACCTGTATGGCATAGGTGCCATGTTGACCCATAGGTCCATCCACGGGTGGTGCTTGGCCGCAAAAGAACTGCGGTCCATTGTGGGTGGCCACCAAAATTGCGGTCCATATGGTGTATCGATCCAGGCAGCAAGCAGCGAAAGTGCAGGCCCACAACTGCGGAGCCAGCACCTCTCTCTCCTCTCTCTCTGCCCCAAAGCCAGATCCTCGGAGGTGGGAGACAAAAGAAAAGACAAGTGAGTAAGGTGGTAAGGGCGCAAAAGTGCACGCAATGTAAGGTAATGCACACTGGGGGCACATGGGAACCAGGTGAGACAGGTACGTTCCTACCGTACGCCCCCCCCCCCCACCAGGTAACCTACATGGCCCCTCGCTTACCCCTTACTGTATCCACAAAACACAACACTACCCATAAACATCTACTTTACAAATCAACAAACGTCCCTACTGTCTTCCCCGTTCCTCCCATATACCAAATTCGTCTTCTCTCCCTCCTAACCAATCAAATTTGCCATTTTCAACTCAACATCATAATTTGCCATTTCCAATTCATCATCAGTCCCTCCTCGGGAGGGAGAGATGGAATCACCCCAATGTCTCATCCACGTCGTGATGCGTCTCACAAATCCACACAGCAATTCTCCTTCCTGCAACACAAACAAAGAAAACACAGGTGTGGAGTCATCATCACCACAGGTAAGTGGCTGCGTATGGTGCGACAGGTTCATCAATCCTAACTATTTCCTAAATGACTTTAACAACTTTACATTACCCGGGGTCTTTCTCCTGCCAAACCATTGGCCCTCTTACACTATGGGTTCTAAAAACCAATTCCCATTGACCAAACTGTGGTGCTTTTCAATTTGGGGTCTCACTCCCCCGATTCATCTCCCGGTGCCTTCGCACAATTTCCGGGCTGTGGCGTGTACCTCTCCCAGCGGTTCTACCCACCTGCACACCTCCACCACTGCAGTTGCCTCCGAGCTTACCTGCTCCTTACCCTAACCTAACTACCTGGGGAAGGCCCTCTGGCGCTCTCCCCACTCGGTGCCCTCTCTGGCACTGGGCTGCCCGATCCACACCCGGGATCCTCAGGCACCCACTGACACTAACGGCTCCCAGAGCCCACCTGCGGCCTCACCTGGCCGACATCCTCACAGTGGTGGAGTGCCCAACCAACTACACGCACTAACAGGCTACACGCCCAGCCATTTCCACAACACTAATGCACCCATCCACAATACCATTCTGTCACCCGCACCACAGATGCCAATATCCAACCACAATTTACCTATACCCTCTACCTAACACTGACACTACCCGCCCCGGGTACTCGTGAAAGGGGTCCACTCTTCCCCCATCCACACCTTCGCACCATGCACACCACTCCGTACCACTTACTCCAACTCTCTCCACACACCTGTACTTGCACACCTGTGCTCTCACTCTTGGTGCCGCCTGCACCCTTCTCTCCCCAAGCGCATTCGCGCTGATCCACACACTCACTACTCATACACTGCTCCACACACCTGTCCAGTTGCACACCTGTGCAATCACACCTGTTCAAATCTCACACAGCATCATCTCATCTAACTACTCCCCTCTGAAACTTGCGCTTCCCAGTCGTCCCTTTAAACTATTGCGCTCCCACGTCATTATCATCCACACTAATCTACCTGCGTCCCCACTACAGGTATCAGTCACTAACTAACCTTAACGTTACCTAATGTCATCTTCTAGGGCCCTATCAATATCCTAACCCACCCGGGCTAGTTTTCACTGCCATACACCCCATAATCTATTGCGCATTTGCCCCACTATATGGGAAGGGTGGCAAGGATGCCACCCTTACCCACCGGGCCCATCGCTCCTCAATCCCCCAGTCCTCTGGCACTAATAAGCCCCCCTTATTCAGAGGTACTGGGTCCCCGCCTCGGCATCTAGAGCCGAGGCAATCCACGGGGGCGCCTGCTCGCCGGTGTAAGGTCTTATCCGGTCGGCGTGGACGATCCGAGGGAGGGCTCGTGGCCCCATTTTGATCTTAATGACCACGTCACAGATTTGCGACAGGACGACTCCTGGGCCTTGCCAGGGGGAGGTGAGTTTTGGGCACCTTCCCTTCCGTCTCCGGGGATTAAAGAACCAAATCTTCATCCCCGGAGCGTATTGACTCCCCTGGCTCCGGTCGTCGTACCTGCGCTTCATCTTTTCCCCCGCCAGATGGAGTTGGCGGCGGGCGAAGGCATGGACTAGCTCCATGCCTTCCTCTAGGTGACGTGCGTACCCCTCCCTCGGCGGGTTAACCACTGTGTCTGGCACGGGACCGCATAGCAAGTCGGCGGGAGCCCGTAACTCCCGCCCATACATAAGCAACGCTGGACTGCATGCGGTGGCCCCGTGCTGGCTGGTTCGGTAGGCCATAAGCAAATAAGGGAGATGTTCGTCCCAGTCATCCTGACGGGTGGCGGTGAACAGTGCCAGTTGTTGGATTAGAGTTCGGTTGAATCTTTCCACCATCCCGTCAGATTGAGGTCTTAAAGGCGTTGTTCTGGTTTTCCGAATTGACAGGAGACTGCACACATCTTTTAACAATTTGCTCTCAAAATTTCGTCCCTGGTCGGTGTGCAACTCCTGTGGAATCCCATGCCGGCACACAAATCCTTCCACGAAGGCCTGCGCTACCACCCCTGCTTCTTGGTTGGGGAGGGCGTAGGCCTCCGGCCACTTGGTGAAGTAGTCCATCACAACGAGGATGTACTTATTACCTAGGCGGGTGCGGGGTAGTGGGCCTAGGATATCCATGGCCACCCGCTCTACGGGGGCCCCCACCTGGTGTAATTGAAGGGGGGCCCTCATCCTCCGTGCTGGTCCCTTTTTGGCAGTACAGGCGTCGCATCTCCGACACCAGTCCTGTATGTCGCGCCCCATATTCACCCAATAAAACCTCCGGCGTACCCGCGATGTCGTCTTTGTCCTGCCCAAATGGCCGCCGGGGCGGGTACCATGCACCTGTTGCAATATATCGGTCTTAAATTTATTTGGGACTACCACCAGCTAGGAAGTTTTATCAGAGGGAACCTCCACCCACTTGCGATACAAGATGTTATCCTTCAATTCCAGGGTTTTCCACTGAGCCCAATATGCCTTTGTTTGCGCCCCGAGGGCGGTGACCTCTTCCCCCTTTGGTCTTTGCCCCAATTTGACCCAATTGAACACTGGCCCCAGGACAGGATCCTCCTGCTGGGCCGTGCTCCATGCCAAAGTTCCGAATTCCTCATCTGCGGTTAGTGGCAAAATTGGCCCTCTCACCCGGGTTGCCCGGACAACGAGGGTCGGGTCCGAATCGCCCAATTGTTCCCTCTCCTCGTGTCTCGCACAAAATTTGCAGTTTTCCCCCAGACAAGGACGCCGAGAGAGTGCGTCCGCATTACCATGGGCCTTCCCGGCCCTATGGGCCACATCAAAATCGTACTGCTGCAACTTTTCCAACCACCTTGCAATTTGGCCCTCTGGTTCCTTGAACCGAAGGAGCCATTGCAAGGAGGAATGGTCAGTTCTAACCAAAAATTTCCGCCCGTACAAGTACGGGTGGAAATGGTTCATGGCAGCCAGCATAGCCAATAACTCTTTGCGAGTGACGCAATAATTTCTCTCGGGCCTACTTAAGGCCCGACTATAATAACCAATCACTCTCACCACGCCCTCCTGTGTCTGAGACAAAACTGTGCCCAATCCTTCCTGGCTCGCATCCGTGTCCAGGGTAAATGCCCCGTCACTAGTGGGGTAAGCTAGAAGGGGTGCGGATGTTAGACACCCCTTCAATTTTTGGAAGGCCTCGTGGCACTCCCGTGTCCAATTAAATCGCGTCCCCTTCTCCGTAAGCCGGTGGAGGGGACGGGCCAACTCCGCAAATTTCGCCACAAAGCGCTGGTAGTAGGAGCAGAGTCCCAAAAATCCCCGCACCTCCTTGATGGTACGTGGTGCGGGCCACTCCTCTACCGCTTTAATTTTGTCTGGGTCCGTTTTTACCCCCTCGCGGCCGATCACGTGACCTAGATAGGCCACCTCTCTTGCAAACAAAGTGCACTTACTCGGGTTCAGCTTCAACCCTGCCTGTCTGAGGCACCCGAACACCTGGTCCAAATTAGCTACTGCCTGGGGGAACGTTTGGGCATGTACCAGGACGTCATCCAGGTACACCAGGCATGATTGCCATGGCATGCCGCCTAGTACATGCTCCATCAATCTTTCAAAGGTGGCGGGGGCGTTACACAAACCAAACGGCATCACAGTAAACTGATACAGTCCCTTACCTGTGGAAAATGCCGTTTTCTCCTTCCCTGCCCTATCCATCTCCACCTGCCAATACCCACTCTTGAGGTCCAAAGTCGAGAACCAATTTGAGCCCGCAACGGCATCGAGGGTGTCATCAATTCTTGGCAGGGGATATGAGTCGTTGAGTGTCACGTTGTTTAGCTGGCGATAGTCCACGCAGAACCGCGTGGTCCCATCCTTCTTTTTGACCAGCACAACAGGTGACATCCAAGGACTTCCCGAGGGCTCGCTCACACCTGCGTCGAGCATTTTTTCAACCTGCTCGTCAGCTTCCGCCCTCTTGCTCCAAGGGAGCCGTCGGGCGGCCTGACGAATAGGCCGGGCCTCACCGGTGTGGATCTGATGTTTCACCAGGCCCGTACGTCCAATATCCTCGGTGGACAAGGAGAAGAGGTCCAAATGGGACCCAACCAGTTTGTGTAAGGCCTCCCTCTGGGTACCTCCCAACTCTACGCTACTACGATTTACCATCTCGCAAATGGGATCGGGCCAATTCCTACTTCTTATTGAAGGCTCCCCCCGGGGTCGGCTCGGCTGGACGTTCTCGCCCCTCACTGTCGCGACTTCCTCAACTGGGGTGCAGCCAGCTACCCTCGTGCCCCTTACTATAGTGCGTGGTTCTGTACTCATATTTATTACTCGGACGGCCACTACCGGTCCGTCCGTTTTTACAAGGGTGCGGCCCACGATTAAACCCGGTATGGACTGCGCTGCCACCGGTTCGACCAGGCCGCAGGACTCCTGCCACGTTGGGCGAGCTGCCCACCGGGCCGGCACTATCGCCTCGGCCCTTGGGGGGATGGTCACGGCCTCGGAAGCCTCCAGCTCCGCTCTCTCGGCCGTGCTCACTCCCCCTAACGGCAGCTCTTCTACTCCCACCTGCAGGATCCCCCGGCACAAGTCGATTTTACAACCGCTGGCAGTCAACAAATCCAACCCTATTAAACATGGGTCGCACACCTCCGCCACCCAAACATCTATCTCCCTCCTTACCGACCCTAACTTGAGGGTCACAGAACCACGCCCTATGATCGGGGCCGTTACCCCGGTAGCAAGTTGCAAACTATAATTTTGCAGGCGCTGGATCTTATCCCAGCCACCTGCGCTCGAATCAAGGACCACAGGGCTGATGATCGTGGCGCTAGCTCCTGTGTCCACCACGGCGTCTACCCCCACGCCGGCAATTTTGCATCTAATTGTCAGGCTACCGGTTCCAATTTGGCCACAATAAATGACCTGTCGCGTCAATGAGGGCTCTCCTCCATCCTCTTCTGCCGAACACCGCCCTACGTGCCCGACACCTTCTAGTTTCCCGGGGTCTGGCGGGGGGGTGTCTGGGGTCGGCGAACCCGCTCCCCCCTGGGCGGAGTTGAGGACCTCAACCGCCGGGGATCATCCCGGCGCGTGGCTCGACAGTGCCGCACCAGGTGACCCAGACGGTTGCAAGTATAGCACCTCACCTGATAAGGTGCTTGCCTCCGGAATTCCAAATTTCCCCCCCTGTAGGTCCGAATTGGATTACCCGCTCGTGGTCCACCGCAGGCCACCTCCGGGGCCGCCTGCCATGGTCCAGGTCCCGCCAGGCGCTGGTCCACCAGCCTCCGGACCATGCCCGCCAGGTCAGGACTCACGTCGGGGGCGGGCCCCCTAAGGGGTCCGCCCTCCATCGGGGGTCCTACCTGGCGGACCGCCATTGCGAGACGCTCGCCCCCCCGGGCCAGGGGCCTCGCTGCTTCCCAACGGACCGCAGCGTCACCCGCCTGGCTCAGAGTCTGCGGGCGCCACATGGCGAGCTGTTGCCGGAGCTCAATATCCGGGAGGGCCTGGATAAAATGGTCCAGCGCCAGGCTTTCCCGGGAATCCGCTGCCATGCTAGCATGTGCGATCCCCACTGCGCGGCGAATGTCGTGGGCAAGTTCCCCGATGGCTTCCTGGGGCTTGCGTTTTCGCAGCGCGAGCTGAGCTTTAACAAGCTCGCTCTGCTGTTCAATGCCGAATCGATTAATTAGGGCGTCGCGGGGGGCTGGCAGGGTGAGAGCACCCGCTGGTAATGCCGTCAGCACCTCCGCCGCCGCGCCGCGCAATGCGGCCACCAGGTGTACTCCACCTTCGTCCTCACCCCAACCGTTGCCCTTACACACACAGTCAAACTGCGCCAGGTACGCGCGTAGATCACTCTTGCCGTCATACGGCGCGAGTGGGACCTTGTGGGACCACCTCGTATGCGAGTCGTTGCCCGCCTGCCGGACGCCGTGCGTCGCCCCTTGCGGGGTCAGCGCGGGGCCGAACCGGCCGGGCCCCCACAGTACATTACCCCCAAGGGGCTCTCGTGCCTCCCCGGTCCCTCCAACAACTACCCCTGTTGGTGTCGATGCCTGGGTCACACCTCCGCAACCCGCTACCCATTCCATACCACCACAACCTTGCTCACCCACACCTCGCACCTCTCGTTCCATACCCTCCGGACCAGCCATACACCTCACTCTTGGCCTCTCACGAACATCCGGGTCTATCTCGACCCCCAAGCTTATTAAATCACCTGGCGCATCATACGCACGACCATATTGGTCACCACTTACACCGGGTCCTCTTTCTCTTCGCTTCTCCTCCATCACCTGCGAATCCCTCATCCGGTTAATGAGCACATCATCACGATCCGAACACAGACTTTGGACCAATTCTTTTACCTCCTCTCTTATCTCTTTCTTATCCTCTCTCCGTCGCTTCTTAATTTCGCTCACCCCTTCTTCCACTTCTTCTAATTTCTGTTTCACCTCCTTCATCTCCTCGTGCGCCCCTTTAAGTTCTTCCTCTAACTCCACTTTATTTTTTTCTATGTGCTCCCGCACCTCCCGCTCTTTAACCTCCATCACCTCTACCACTTTGTTCATTTTCCTCGTCAGGTCCTCATGTACCGTCTGACACTCTTTTTTAATTACCCCTACGTCCTTTTTCATCTCCTTCTGTGTCGATTTTAAACCCTCTATTACCGCTGTGTTCTTCTTTACCTGGTCCCCCAACTCCTTTTGTCCCACTGTCAGTTGTTCTACTCCCAGCGTCAACTCCTCTATACCCCCTTGCAATTTTACAGTCCCCTTTCTCACCTCCTTCTCCATGCGCTCCTTACAGTGCCTCACCTCCTCGCGCACTCCTCCGACCTCCTCACTCACACCTCTTCTGATCTCTTCTCCCATCACTTGCATCTCCTGCCCAGATGCCACCCTCAACTGCTCCATTTCCTCCCTGTGAGCATCCAGTTTGGTTTCTACCCCCATTCTGACCCCCTCTATCTGCTGCCCCATTTGTTTAACTTCCCTTTCCGCTTGGTCCCTCATGTCCCTCAATTTGCCTTCCATCCTGTTTTCTAACCCCTCTAACCCATTTTTCACTCCCTCTATCTGATTCTCCTGGGCAGCCATTCTATTTTCTACCCCCGTTAACCCCGCCTGTATTTCCCCTAATCTATTGTCTAACTTCCCAAATTTCTTGTCTAATCCCTTAAAATTATTGTCTAACCCCTCACCGGTACCCCTCGCTTCGTCCCTCATTACCCCCATTTGGCTTCCCATTACCCCCAATTGGCCCTCCAATCGCTCACTCTGAGCATCCATCCGGTTCCCCATTACCCCCATCATTCTGCTTTCCATTTCTTCGCTATTCTTGTCCATAAGGGCCTTCATTTGTAGAAAAAAAAGGTTCAAATCTACCAGCGGCGCTACTACGGTCGCGGGCGTGGACGCCATGGCCACCTCGTGTGCGACGACGCTATTTTGAGACCCTGCCACCCTCACTGCTTCGCTCTCCTTATGTCCCTCATTTTGGTCCTGGATCGACCCTGTCTCACTCTCTTCTACCGGAACCCAGCCGTCTTGGTCTGCCATAGCGCGACTTTCAAAATTCGGGTTTTTAGTTTTCGTAAAACAAAATCAAATTTCGCCGTTATAATTTCGAGCGCGTGAAACGCGCTCCGGATCGAATTCCACTTCCCGACACCAAAATGTTACCCTAATGGTACAATTGGTGTTCCAAAATTTGGGCCTAACTGAATTTAGTCCCAGGTCCGAATCCAACTCCTCGACACCAAATGTTACAGACGCGGTTTTGGATGTTGGTTTACCGAGCGGTTTGGTATGACCGCGTCTGCACAGTTTACCCGATTATACTCGAACGTTGGCTGAGTCGCGCTACGCTAAATCAATTGAGGAAAGGACACACGGCTGGGTTTAAATGACACGACACCAGGGGTACAGTTCTCAAGACCTCCGGAGGAGGTTATAATATTTCGGAACGTTAGATTACAAGGACAAGAGGGACAGCATAGTAACGTGGGCACTTAATCACGGTCTTATAGTAGCCCCGACAGACCACAGATAAACAGGACAAGACTGACTCACACGGGGATTGATGGCAAGGAAGGGCAGGTAGTCGATGGCTCAAGGTGCACTCTTGGCTCAGGGACAGGATCCACACGGTCCGAAAGATGCAGGGAGGTCTCTCAGCGCTCGGAGGTGGCGACTGGTTCTTCTCACTTCAAGCTCGGGGCGCATCTGACGTCACGTCCGGTAAGTCGCTGCGTATATCCGGCGGGGAGTGACACGCCCTCGGCTCGTTAGCTCCGCCCCAGATGGAATCGGCCCGCCGCTTCTTATTGGGTGCTGGGGGTTACCGGGCTCCGCCCTTGACGAGGAGCTGACAGCCAGCCCCTTCGTGGTAACCCCGTAACCTGGAGGTAACCTGGAGCACATGGGCAATGGCGGCTAACTGAGCCGGAGTGAGGACGCACACTCCCCGCGCGCTGTTGTTGTAGTTGTTGTTGTTGTTGTTGTTGTTGTTGTTGTTGTTTCATGAGGAAGATGGGAGGAGGTATGGGGAGGTCCTAAACTCACTACTGGTGCCATACAATCACATTCTGGTGCAACGAAGAGTCAGAATTAATGGAAACGAGTCCTTAACTGACATAGACTAAGAATAACTAGCAAGATGTCCGAAAGTTGTCTACGTGAGATGCGGTGGACCTGGGCACGACATTTAATGGGGGAAAAAGGGGAAGGTCGGTTCTACAGAGTGTTATCTATCTATAATTCCAGTAATCTCTGTGTGTTTGTTTGTACGTTTGTACGTTTGTACGTTTGTACGTTTGTTTGTTTGTTTGTTTGTTTGTCTGTGACCGCTGTTTCTCGACAACTACCGGTCCGATATACTTTTAACTTGCCAGGTATATTGCTGGGGACCCGAGGATGTGCCTTTTCAAGGTTTTAAATTAATCGGACAAGTACTTACCGAGCTATGGCGATTTAGCCGTTCGCCGTTCGCTTTGGCTTTGCGAATGGACCAAACCATTCATGTAAATAGAGGGGGGGGGGGGGGGTGTTCTGTGGTCGTTCGCTTTGGCTTTGCGAATGGACCAAACCATTCATGTAAATAGAGGGGGGGGTTCTGTGGTCGTTCGCTTTGGCTTTGCGAATGGACCAAACCATTCATGTAAATAGAGGGGGGGGTTCTGTGGTCGTTGCGAATGGACCAAACCATTCATGTAAATAGAGGGAGGGGGGTTCTGTGGTCGTTACTGCCACGTGATTTCAAAGTTTTTTTTTGTTGTTGTTGTTTGCACGCATGTTTTTTTGCACCCACGTACGGCAACGCCCTAGGATGTTTACACACACACACCCCTACACAAATTTTTTTTTTTTTTTTTTTTGGCAAGGAACGGGCACCCACGTACGGGCACGTCCTAGCTTATATATAGTATGGGCATGCCCTAGTTTACAGGCAATGGGACTAGGGAATGGGGGATTGGGGATAGTTGGGGGGTATTGGGGAAATAGGGGAATATTTACAAGCGGATATGTATGGAGGCCAAATCCCATATCCGCAACAATATATATACAGACTTGGCATTTAATATGGAATATATATTTTTTTCTTGTCTTGGGTTTACTTTCTGAACTCGGTATATCAATCTGGTGAGTTTCTTTTATGCTTCGGTGATTTATTTGTTAAAAGAACCATGTCACTGATTGTCTGTCACAGCAAGTCAACAACAGGATTATATCACAGGTGGCATGACAAAATGTACGGACAGGTAAATGTGATGATTGGCTTCACAATCGGGTATATAAGGGTTGTTGCGTTCTGTATTAGTGGAAAACAACTGCTGCACATCGACAAAAGTTATTGCCACTTCCCCTGGAGATGGTCCGTCAACTCGACAATGCTGTTTGTCATTTAGTGGTGGCTTTACGAAATTCCGACATGAAACAGCGTGCTATTGCTTGGCAGTATGGCATCACTCAAGGTCAGGTGTCAAAAATCCTGGAACGAAATGCTCAGAGGGGTGTCCCTACTCCAATACCGAGGCCAGGACGTCCCCGCAGAACCACAAGGAGGGATGATCGCCAGTTGCACCGGTTAGTCCGCAATGGCCGTACCAAGTCAGCTAATCGGCTTAGGGCTGAGTGGCAGCAACTGACAAATGTGCCTGTATCCAGAAGGCTAGTCAACCAACGACTGGTTCAAGCAGGCTATCATGCCAGGTGTCCCCTGAGAAAGCCACGTCTGACCAGACAACACCGCCAGCGCCGATTGCAGTGGGCCAGAGAGCACCGTCAATGGCAGCCAGGACACTGGAATCACGTGATCTTCAGTGACGAGTCTAGATTTCTGGTCTATCGTCAAGATGGCCGCGTCCGAGTGCGCAGAAAAGTGCATGAAGCCGACAACAAAGATTGTATAGTGCCAAGAGTCCAAGCTGGAGGTGGTGGGGTGACCGTTTGGGCTGCTTTTCATGCAGGGGGAAAAACTGACCTGGTTGTTCTGAATGAAAACCTGAACCAGTTCAAGCACAGGGCCATTCTGGAAGAAACATTGCTTCCATTTATTCGTGCAGCCTTTCGAGGAAACGTTGTCTTCCAAGATGACAATGCATGACCTCATCATGCCTGCATGATCCAACACTTTCTTGCTGACCATGGTGTAGAGTATATGAAGTGGCCTGCCATGTCTGCGGATATGAATCCGATAGAGAACTTGTGGGCAGAATTAACACGTCAAATCGACAACTTGGACCAGCAGCCTGCCTCTGTGCGTAAATTGCAGCAGGCTATTGTAACTGCATGGCAAGCGATTCCTGTCCAAACCTTGGAAAATCTCGTGAACAGCATGCCTCGACGTGTACTTGCTCTCCTGAATGCTCGTGGGGGTTACATGAAGTACTGAACTGTAATTTTACTGTCCGTAATCCCAGTCGTAATTTAACTTTTGTTTTTGTTAAAAAAAATTTTGGCTAATGTGCAAAATAAAGAGATACTTCTGGAAAACGCACAGAAGTTTAACACAGTACTGTCTGTGAATTGAGTTCGATATCAGTTTACATCACTTTCAAGGATCAATTTACTTGCTTCGAAATGTCAAATGTGGTTGTTGTTTCTTTTAAAGGTCACATTAACAAAACCTAGAATAATGTCAACATAATTCCAATGAACTTGTGGTTCTCAGTCATCTTGAAAAGTAAGTTCACCCCCACAAAAAAAAAAATTCCATATTAAATGCCAAGTCTGTATATATATATATAGAATATATAGAATATATAGAAGATTAAAAACACCTCACAGCCACGTGATTTAAAAACACCTCACCACCACGTCATTTTACATCTCACCATCACATAATTCAAAATACCTCACCACCACATGATTCAAAACCACCACCACGTTATTAAAAACACTTCACAACCACAGAAACAAAAGTTTCAGGGAGTAGTTCAGTGACAACAGACACTGCCCAGATATGTAGATATATAGATAAATAAACCTGAAAATCGCAGAGCCAGAATTATTTTTTGGTCTGGGAAGCCCATGCAAGGTTTCTTCTTCTTCAGCCTCTCACAACCCTGGGTGAATATGCGATCTTTTTTTAAAAAGTTCGAATTTTGCCAAATCTGTTTTATTCGTTTGTTAATATACCTCAGCCACTGACAAATCTGGAATTATAATTTTATTTGAGGTTCAAATTAACCCGGGAGATTGTGTCAAACGATGCCTGCAAGTCTGTACATGTGATAAATAATTAATCGTCCACAGTCGAAGACTCTTCTTCTTCACGCAATAACAACTTCCAGCTTCCAGACCGTACATCCAATCATCTTCAAATTCTGCACACTTGTTACTCTTCATGACTTCTACTACAGTATGAAGTTGCACGTCGATCAATGAAGTGGTCCAAGAGATATAAATGTTTTTATTATTTGCGTTTAATTAACGATATCTGCCAAACCACGTGACCTATCGCAAATTCCAAAAGGACATTTTAGTAGACTCATATGCTGAACAGATTTCTGAAGTTTTCCCTCGATTGGATCACAAATGAGGGAGGAGCTAGGTTTTAAATGTTTGTGCTTAAAAACGTCATAACTCTGAAACCATGTGATGCATGACGTCATTCTCGCTGACTTTTTTTGTTCGTCATGGGTATGCGATTCTGCCTGCAAAGTTTGGCCTCGATCTGTTCAGGCGTTTTGGAGAAAATTGGATTTTAGTGTTTTTCACTCAAAACAATATGGCGGCCGAACCACGTGACCTGTGACGTCATAATTACCATTAAAATATTCTGCCGACAGAGTCCCTCCTATGGTAAAAATTTGCTCTCAATCGGTCCAATTATTGCAGAGAAAATGGTTTTTAAAGGAAAAAAGAAAAAAAAATCCCCAAAAAACTTCCTGGATCCGGAATAATTTCCTGAGCTTCACCAAAAACTAATCAATTCTTCCTTATCCCAAGTGCAATCATCGCACCAACTTTCATCCAAATCCGTTCAGAACTTTTCCAGATATCTTGTTCACAAACACACGAACACACACACACACACACACACACGGACACGAGCGAATGCATTACTCCCTGGCGGGAGTAATAATACATGCATCTGCTAGACAGACAAAAATCCTGGAATACATTTAATGAGCACCAACTTAAGAAGCCCACAATATTTACTCATTGTCATTAGATTCCCTGTTACAACATGATGGGAATCCACAACCACAGGTATCTGAGCATAGCAAGCCTGCCCGTTCGCACTTGCATCGCACAGTCTGGCATGCAGTTTTGCAGATCAATGATGAAGATTAGGAAAAAGCTGGCGCCCAGAACACTGCCTTGGGGGCACTCCTGCCTTGGGGGCACTCCTGCCTTGACAGGTAGAGAAGAAGAAAATATTCAGTTGAGAGCCATAAATTGGCTTCGGGAATGGAGGAAGTCAGTAATCCAAGAGTGGAGTTGGCCTTAAATTCCATAGGCAGAGAGCAGGGCGGGATGCTAGACTCTATCAAAAGCACGAGATATGCCCAGGGAGATGGTCCTGATCTCATTGTTGTGGAAAACCATTCAGGTCCACACAACTTTAGTCCAACGGTTTGGTTTAATTGCATTTAGATCATCACATCATTCCTGTAAGTAGAAATACACAATAAGCATACGATGCGACATCTCATAAAGCCATTCATCTATCTATAATTCCAGTAATCTCTGTCTGTCTGTCTGTACGTTTGTCTGTGACCGCTGTTTCTCGACAACCACGGGTCCGATATACTTTTAACTTGCCAGGTATATTGCTGGGGACCCGAGGATGTGCCTTTTCAAGGTTTCATATTAATCGGACAATTACTTACCGAGCTATGTCCAAAAAACGATTCAACCAATCAGAGAGCAGCGAACGATCGCGTGTGCCGAACGTGGCGGGCACACTCTGCCTCGGATGGCACATTTGAGAGCGTATTCATTTATTTCACGTTTGCAAACTATGTTGGCGTTAAACTATGTTTTACAACTAATAAAAACGAATTTGCGATTCATTCGCTTTCCTGCGCGTTTGTGCACGCGATGGCGATTTCTTTACCAAACTCCGGAAGCCGTTCGCTTTGGACCAAACCATTGCATGTAAATAGAGGGGGGGGATTGTCACCACTCGCAAGCCGTTCGCTTTGGACCAAACCATTTCATGTAAATAGAGGGGGGGGATATAATTTTAGATATAGATATAGTACGGGCATGCCCTAGTATCAGTCAATGCAAGCAAGCTAGATATTCTATAAAGGCATACCATTAACGAGGCTACCGATGTAACATGTCACAAGGGAGAAGTCTCGGAGCACTGATACAGCAACGGGTCTTATAGTCACGCCCCTAGCGGTGACAACCATGACAGCGAGCAGCGAGCATCCCCACCCGGGTTCAGTACGGATACGATTTCACTACATTCACCCCCCCCCCCCCCGTCAGAATTATACGGCCGCGTGGCTAAAAGCGAGTGAGCGTCAGCATGAATAGGGCGCGGAGTATCAGTCGGCCCAACCGTATCGGGCCGGGCGGCGAATTTCTCTGCCAGCACGCGTTCGAAATTCCCCGGGTACGGCGTCTCGTAACCCTGTATCCCCGGTGTCAGAGGCGTCAACAGGGTCGGGTGATGAAGGGGGTAACGCCAAGTCGTCGGACCCGGGCAGTCTCGACGGGGGGAGGGTCGGTGGACTGTCGGCGATGGGAGCGTCGGGAGAGGCCATAGTCTCATAGATGGGTTCGACCGGTTCGTCCGATTCCCTACTAAGGTCGTCGACCCCGCAAGGGGCAAGATGACGAACGGAGACAGTAGTCTCACGACCATCAGACGTCATCACACGAGCATGCTCAGGATTAGCCTGGAGAATCTGCACTTTGTCCACAAGGGGGTCGTACTTGCTCGCGCGAACCGCCCGTTTAAGGTAGGCCGGCCCGGGCCCAGCGAGCCAACTGGGCAAAGACCGTATACAGCCCGAGCTCCTGGGGTGGTGGAAAAGTCGCTCGTGGGGAGTTTGGTTAGTTGCCGTACTCAGGAGTGCCCGGATTGAGTTCAACGCCGCAGGTAGCGACCAAGCCCATTTATCGAGGCCCCGGCCGTGGGTCCGGAGATGGAGCATGACGGCCCTCCAGATAATCCCGTTGAAGCGTTCGATCTGCCCATTAGCCTGGGGTCTGTACGGCGTGGTGTAACTAGACGCAATGTTGTTTTGGAGCAGATAGCCGCGCACCTCCTGAGACAAGAAGACTGCACCCCGGTCGGTATGGACATAGGCCGGGTAACCGAACATTGAGAACAAGTTCTGTAAGCATCGCATCACCGTGGCAGCAGTCATGTCCGCGCACATATAAGCAAAGGGGAATCGTGAGTACTCATCAACGATAGTGAGCAGATAGCGAGAGCCGCTCGACACCGGCAAAGGGCCCTTGAAATCCATCGCCAAGCGTTCCCACGGGCGTGTAGCCTTCACCAGAGTCCCCATAGGGGGGTTATAGAAACGCGGTTTGATTTCCGCGCAGATAGCGCAGTCGCGACAGATACGGCGGATATCATCAATCGAGTAAGGGAGATTCCCACTCCGCACGAAATGAGCGAAACGCGTTACGCCGGGATGGCCCGCAGTAGCATGCAGCACCCGTAGGCCCTCCAACGAGGTGATACCAGCACATGTAGTCGGGCGTGATAAGGCATCGGCGGCCTGGTTATCCTTCCCTGGGCGATATTTGATGGTGTAACAGAAGTCGGCGAGTTCGATACGCCAGCGAGTGATTTTCTCGTTCTTAATGCGCTGGGCGTGTAAGGTGTCGTACATGAACGCAACGCTTTGCTGGTCCGTGATGATTTGGAAGCTCCGCCCGAGTAGGTACGGGCGCCATCGCCGAATAGACTCGACGATCGCATACGCTTCCTTTTCAACGGACGAGTGCCTCCGCTCAGCGGAGGTAAGAGTCCGTGAAAAGAAAGCCACGGGACGTCCCCCTTGGGAGAGGGTCGCCGCGATGGCCTGATCCGAGGCGTCACTTTCGAGGACGAACGAGCCGCTCTCGTCGATGGTCGCTACGGCGGCTCGGGCGATGTCGGTCTTAAGACCTTCAAAGGCCGTCAATGCGGCCGAACTCAGGGGAAAAGTGTCGCAGGCCACAAGGGGGCGAAGTTTCGCGGAGAAATTTTGCACCCATTTGGAGTAATGGGCGAACAGCCCAAGGGCGCGTTTCAGGGACGCCCGATCGCAGGGAGGGGCCATGTCGAGCAAAGGTCGCAGACGTTCCTTATCCGGAGAGACAGAGCCATGGGTCACGGTGTACCCCAGAAGATCTATGGTGCGTAGGGAGTATCGGCACTTATCCTCGTTCATAGTTAAGTGATACCGTTGCGCGACCTCAAGGAAGCGCTTCAGATTAGCGTCATGGTGCCCTTGGTCATATCCACAAACCGTAAGGTTATCGAGGTAGACGAAAACATCGGTTAAGTGCTCCCGCGCAACGAGGTCATCCATGGCCCTCTGGAAACAAGCGACCCCGTTCGTCACCCCAAAGGGCAATCGTGTAAATTGGTACAACCGCTGCCCCGACTCGAAAGCGGTATAGATACGATCCGCCCTAGAGATAGGGATCTGGTGGTACGCACTACGGAGATCGAGAGTACTATAGACCGAATACTGGGATACCTGTTGCACTAGCGCGTCCATCCCCGGAAGGGGGTAGGCATCCAGCTGTGTAAAGCGGTTAATCGTTTGGGAATAGTCGATTACCATGCGTTTGCGATGGGCCTCGCTGCGCACCACTAAGACCTGAGCGCGCCACGGCGACCTGCTAGGTTCTATGATGCCGTCCTTCAAGAGCTGAGCCGTTTCGTGCGCAATGAATTGCATGTCCGCGCGAGAGTAGCGTCGCGATTTTACCGCGACGGGGGTACAGTCGGAGGTTAGATTGGGGAACAGCGAAAGCGGCCGGACGTCCATTTGCGCTAGGGCGCACACCGTTAGCGCGTCGTCCGGCCCCACAACAAGAGTGTCAGGCCCACCGAACTCCATTACCAGACGTCCATGCAGCTTAAGAAAATCGTGTCCTAGCAGAATATCAGCACATAATGCGGGTAAAACCATAAGGTGTACATCAGGGAAAACCCGTCCCTTTAGCACGAGTTTCAATCGGCATTCCCCTTTCGTGCTGAGCCGCAGTCCCTGGGAAGCCATGAAGATCCGTCTCGTAGACCGCCCGATCCGCCATCCATGCCTGAGCACAAGTCGTTGGTCGATAAAACTATCCGTAGATCCGGTATCCACCAAGGCCTGAACACAATGGCCCTCAACCATAAGGGGAATAAGGGCTTGAGCCAGGCCAGACGAGGCAGCTGGGAGCGGGACTGAGCCCCCCGAATGGGTCGGTCCAGCCTCGCGGGTGGATCCTACACCAGCAGCAGTTTTGCGAGCGTGGCCGGAGGCTGTGTTGGCCATGGGGATCCCATTATCGTCATCAGAGGGCTTTCCCCAGCATTCCGGTGTTTCGCGATTCAAAATCCGACGAGAAAAGGCCTCCGTAGTCTTTGACATTGCCTTTTGACACTCCTGGCAGATAAAGGCTTCCGTAGTATCCGAAATCGCCTTTTTACATTTTTGGTCGCTTTGACAAGAGGCTTCCGTAGTATTCGAAATTGCCTTTTTACATTTTTGGTCGCTTTGACAAAAGGCTTCCGTAGTATTCGAAAGTTGCCTTAACTCTTTTGACGGGGCGGGGGCCGCCGTTAGCTCGTGGGCGACTCGAGGAGTACGAGGGGCTTGGTGAAGTGTGGCCCGTGGTTTGGCCAAGGACGCGGCCTTTGTCCCCGATGGAGAATGAGACGGTGGTGGCTGTCCGGTGGCGCCAATCAAGGTCGTCTGAGCGCCCAGCGGGCCGCAGAGAGCGGCCCTCCCCTTCGAAGTCGGGTAAGGCGCTGGGCTCGTGGGTTCTGCTACGAGCCCGTTCAAGGTTGCTGCGCCCGCGCGGCCGCGGCTGCGCGAGTCGAAGGGCCGCGAGCCGCGTGCCGTTTTCTTGCACACTTTCGCGTAATGTCCCTTTAGCGAGCACAAATGGCAAATAGCGTCACGTGCCGGACACACGACTCGGGCATGACGAGGCCCTCCACAAAAAAAACATGCGGCCCCGCGCAAGGCCTTGGGTCTGCTGGTCGTAACGGCAGCTGTCAGGGTAGGGTCATCCTCCGGAGCATCCCGGAGTTCAGCAGGCGGATCCACGTCCTCGTCAGTGGTACTCTCCGGCCGGGCGTGTAGTGAGGTGCCCGCCAAAAGGCGCGTGCGATCATAGGCGTTCGATTGCATCCGCGCTTCGGTATACACCGTCGCTTGCTCAACCGCCGTAGCGAAGGTCAGGTCGGTCTTCTCCAAGAGTTTGAGACGTAGTTCCTGGGAGGAGACCCCTGCTATGAAGGCATCTAAAAGTCGATCATCCTTAGCCTGCTCGGGAGTCCGTGGCTCCTTGACGCTGTCCAGCATGAGCTGCCGGAGCTCCTGGGCGTAATGATCCATAGGCTCGTTGGGCTGCTGCCGTCACGTCTGCAGCAAATAACGCGCATACACAGGGCTTTTTTCTTTTATGTAAAGCCGCTTGAGCTCCGCGATGGTAAGATCATACGTCGTGCATTGAGCGACCGCGTGGTAGACCCGGTAGTCGATTTTTGAGTGTAATATCGCCAGCTTCGCGGCAGGCGTCGGAGCGGTCTCAGGCTCATCAAAGAGATGCTCCAGTTGTCGGAGCCAGTGCTTGAGTTGCAAGCCTCCGTCCGTGGCTTGTGGGTCGGCGCTGAAAATGGACACCGTCAACGTCTTGTTGCCAGCCATGTCAGCAGATCTTAAATGCAATTAAGTGTTGTGGAAAACCATTCAGGTCCACACAACTTTAGTCCAACGGTTTGGTTTAATTGCATTTAGATCATCACATCATTCCTGTAAGTAGAAATACACAATAAGCATACGATGCGACATCTCATAAAGCCATTCATATCAGTCAATGCAAGCAAGCTAGATATTCTATAAAGGCGTACCATTAACGAGGCTACCGATGTAACATGTCACAAGGGAGAAGTCTCGGAGCACTGATACAGCAACGGGTCTTATAGTCACGCCCCTAGCGGTGACAACCATGACAGCGAGCAGCGAGCATCCCCACCCGGGTTCAGTACGGATACGATTTCACTACACTCATGTCTGACATTGAGGGCCTCCATTGATTGTTGGGAAAGTAGAAGCAGCAGCATTGAGTGATCTGGTGTGAATCCAAATTGATGATCTGAGATGAGGTCGTTGGAGAAAATGAATGATTTTATGTCAACTGTGATGATGGATTCCATGACTACTGACCACTACTGACCACTACCACTACTACAGGATTCCACTACTGACGAATGGAAGTATGATAATTGGTTTGTGGTTGAGGCGATCAGTTTTTGCACCTTTTTATGGAATTCAGTGATGTTGTCTGACTTCCAAGCAGAGAGAAAATGATTTTGGACAAATGACAGGGTGAAAATGGCAGAGAGAAGAAGTAAAAGAGCAGCAGAGCAGGTTTTTAAGACACGTGAGCTGATGTCATCCGGCCCAGTTGCAGAGTCAGAGCCGAGGGTTGAAAGAACCTCCTCCACCTTCTCAGGTGCAAAACACAGAGTCCATTAGCAGTTGGGTACGATAAGGAAGGATGAGTGTGGAGGGGTTGGGGACAAGATTTGGAAGCAAACACAGAATTGAGGCATTCGGCCTTCTTACCAGTGGAGTCGGCTGTGCTGCCATTTGAGTGGAGGGAAGGAATTGAAGTGGAGCATACACCAGAAACAGACTTGACAAGGCACCACCAGGTTTTAGACAAGTTTTAAAGTTCAATCTTGAGATTGGACACATGTTGTTTTTGGCTCTTTTGAGAGTGGACAGACTTGTTGCGGGGTCTGTGGAATGATCTGAGGTTGCCTTCTGTCAGATTTGCCTTTCAGGAGGAGAATGCAAGTTGTTTGACGGCAACTGCCTCACCACAGGATTCAGTTTATCATGAGCGCGAGAATGGGCAAGATAACTGAAGACGAGATGGGAGGGAAAATGTGCATAAGGGTCTTGGAGCTTCAACTACCAAAGTCTTTTTATACTCCATACCCTCATTACATTTGGAGGACAGGATTTAACATCAAAGCTGTTCAGATTACTTTTATTCCTAATGAGTGAAATCCTTTTCACAGCGACTCCTTCAGCATATGAAACAGGCTTGACTGTACTTGACCTCCATTCCATTGTTTTCCTCTTGTACTATACAAGCATCGTACTTATCACCAATTTGATTTTCACAACTTTCACCTGGTGCCAAAAGTTTTCATTTTTCAAAGTTTCAAAGTTGTTTTCATTGCCAGATTTACTCAATTGCTGTTCAAGCACACTACTGGGTCATTCGTTTTTCATATGTCCACACTAACCACATTTATAACATACCAATGTCTGAAATCTAGCAAAGATGTAGTAAGTATAGTTAACATGTTTAATTTTCAATATTACTTCCAACAGACAAACGTCTGGCTTTACAATAATAAATAATTGATGCCAAAAGGAAAGAACATGTTTTGCAAGCTGATCCATAAATCATACAGGAATAAAAGTTATTTTGGAGATGGTTTGGAATTGTAAAATTTATCTATGAATCCAGTGATTTATATGAGCCACAAACTGTCAAAATCATGTGTTTAGAACCTACTCACCTCGTGTGCAAGTTTTTTTTTTTAATGACTTCCATCAAGGAGTTTAAATTTGTCTCCAGTAGGTGAATTCCACTGGTCAACAGCCAAATTGGTTCTGACTTATTTTCAACTGTTTTTAACTAATTTGGTGCCCACAAATCCGAATCTGACCTTAACATTTCGCTATCACGTAACCTTGACGTAATACATCATAAATAAAAAAAATTAAAAAACCACCTTTAGAGGCCATTCTTCCCCGCAAGCGGGGGTTGGCCTTTTTCGGGAACTATGGTTGTTGTTGTTTTTCGGTCCCCTTTTTGAAGCAATGTTTTACGGCCGGATGCCCTTCCTGACGCCTACCCTTTTTGCCGCCTTTAACGACAAGCAGGGAATTACCAGTGAACTGGTACTCAATTTGCCGACCTCGGAAGGATGACAGGCTGAGTCAACCCCCCTGGCGTTAATTCAGCGATTGACCGGGATTACGAACCCAGGATCCTAGGTATCCTAAGCCGGCACCCTAGCCGCTAGCCCAACACCAGGGTCTAAACATAAGTGCGGCACCAGGGTCTAAAAACAAGTGCGTCGTTTTCATACCTGTGTACGTAATACATCATAAGTGTGGAAAAAATCTTTAGAGCATGCGAATTTCTTGATTAAGTCTCAATACTTAATTGGACCTCCATCCATTGTTGAGAGAGCATAAGCAGCATGTCCAGAGTAGAGTGACCTGGTCTGAAACCAAATTGATGATCAGAGATCAAGCCATTTGAGAAGAGGAAAGATTTCATATCCGAAGCAATGATGGATTCCATGACTTTGCTGATAATTGGGAGAAGGCTGATTGGTCTGTAGTTGCTAGGATCTGTTTTTGCACCTTTTTTGTGCAAAGCGGTGATGTTGGCTGATTTCCAAGCAGATGGCAGTTGACCTTGAGCAAAAGAGAGGGTGAAGAGAACAGAGAGAGGGTGAGATAGAGCAGCAGAGCAGGATTTTAGGACCCGTGGGCTGATGCCGTCGGGTCCAGTTGCAGAATCAGAGTCGAGGGTTGACAGAAACTTTTCCACCTTGTCAGGAGGAAAGGACACGGAGTCCACTGCAGTTTTGCACCTTTTTGTGTAAAACGGTTATGTTTGCTGATTTCTAAGCTGATGACAGGTGACCTTGAGCAAAAGAGAGGGCGAAGGGAACAGAGAGAGGGTGTGAAAGAGCAGCAGAGTTGAGGGTTGAGGCACAGAGTTGAGGCATTCGGCTTTGCCACGTGCGGTGTCAACTGTGTATCCATTTGAGGTAAGGGAGGGGATGGAGGGGGAACAAACACCAGAAACGGATTTGACCAGACGCCACCAGGATTTGGAGGAAGGAGACAGATAAGAGAGTTCGGTCTTGAGAGTGGAATGATAGTGCTTCCTGGCGCTCCTGAGGGGAGACACACACTTGTTCCGAGCTTGGTGGAAGGAACTGAGATTGCCTTCAGTTGGATTCGCCTTCCAAGAGGCAAAGGCAAGTTGTTTCAAGGCAACTGCCTCGCCACAAGTCAGTTTTAGCTTGTTCAGGTGTGTTTTGGCAAACTGCAGTCGGGCTTTCTTATGTCTTTCTCTCAGAAGTGGTGTTCTCCATAGAACCCCCTTTCATTGAGTGGCCGATGGTTGTACCTTGTGTCTGAAGGTCAGCTTGAATCTGTTTGGCAGTTGATTGAGGTGCTTTCTCCACCATTCGAACAATCCTTCGCTGCAATCTACGATCAAATATTTCTCTTGCGGCCACGTTCAGGGAGGTTGACTACAGTGCCATGGGCCTTACACGTGGACACGTATACATGTCATGACAACTTTTGGACACGTATACATGTATACTTACACATGTCATGGACAACATGTGTGTCATGTACGGACATGTAAATGTGTTGATCTAGTGTGTCATGTATGGACGTGTGTGCAAACGTGTTGATCCAATGTTTCATGTACAGATGTACAAACGTATTGGTCCCATGTCGTGTACGAATGTACAAACGTGTTGATCCAATGTGTCATGCGTGGACATGCAACTATATCTTCAATTGCGATCAAATAAGCAATCCACATGCGTCATGACGTCATCGCGCGAGAAAATAAGTGTGTGGTGCGAACTGGTGGAAAACAACGATATTCATTACTCATCATGGCAATTTAATGCAGTGTCGGCACACGCTGCATGATGGCACGGCAGGTACAAGCATGATGACATAGGTACGAGCATGGTGATACGGCAGGTACGAGCATGATGATACGGCACGAGCATGATAACATAGGTACGAGCATGGTGGTTGTAATGAGTACCCCTACGGGGGTACTGTAATGAGTACCCCAAGGACAGCACCCCTACGGTACGCACCCATGAACAAGTCTGTGATGACCTTGTCCGCGATGCTTTCGTCTCAGGTCTAAGATTGCCGGTCGTCAGACAAAAACTACTTGAAGAACCCGACCTGATGCTAGAAGAAGCCCTTCGGTTATCTCACGTGTACACCGAAGCGCGGGAACAATCCGGCACGTATGAACGCCCATACGTCACTGCGGGGATATCTCGACAGACACGACCGGAGAGAGCTACCGCCGAGCTCGAGGACGCAGCATCTGCACCTCCGCCGGAATTGGGGACAACAGAGACACTCGAGGATCGCGATCAGGGGTTGATGGCGGCAGCTGCTGCCAGACCCAAGCCAGGAAGTAATGCTAAGTGCTATTTCTGCGGGAACTGGAACCATCTCAGGTCAGTTTTTCTGGCTTAGGAAGCAAAGTGTCACTTGTGCACAAAGACAGGCCACTTTGCAAAAGTTTGTCGAGCTTCACGAGGCCGGCGAGCTCGCTCGACGTTGAATGTGCTTATCTCCGCGCCCGCGGTACGAACGGCGCACGGCGTGCCTCGCCCGACCTTGAGTGGGATCGCCCCTTTCCTTGGGCCCTGAGCTGAGAGCTCGACCTTGATGAGACTCTCCGCGCCGACTAAACAATTCGCTCAATCACTTCAGTACGCGGCACGACCGTCCTTGACAGGAATTCTTTCAAAACCCAGCCAACTTCCGGGATCGGCCAACCAATCGGTGAACGCTGGCTATGAAACTCCGCGCGTGGCACGAGCACCCTCCGCAGGCGGCACGACTGGCCTACAAGCAAATTCAACGGCACGAAAGACATTAGCTGGCGTCGGATCCACACGAGAGGCTCGAGCACCTAATCTTGACGATTCGACATCTACAGGGCCACCTGGCCTGTCACGTGCGATTATCCCACTCATGATTGAAGGAATTTTTGCAAATGCTTTAATTGACACAGGATCCACTGATAGTTATGTTGATTTTCGACTTGTACGGAGACATGGATGGCTGATTCTTGGGACAAGACGCAGAATCCTCATGGCTTCTCAAGGGCTATGGCTTAGCACAAAGGGGGAATGTCGTCTGAAGCTTGTCATTAAGGGTCGAATGTTTCCGGATGTGCATTTAATGGTCTTACCAGCATTATGTGCAGAAGTTTTGTTCGGACATGATTTTCTCCGGCGACATGGGCGCTTGGAAATGGAATTTGGTGGTACTGATACTCTTGCTGTGTGTGCCCTTGCAGGGATGGAAATTGAACCACTGTCGCTGTTTCCCAATATGACCTCAGACTGCACACATGTTGCGGTTAAATCGCGACGCTACTCACGAGCTGACACGCAATTCATTGCGGGAGAGACTGCGCAGCTACTAAAGGAAGGTATCATAGAACCTAGTCGGTCGCCTTGGCGGGCCCAAGTTCTGGTGGTATGGACCGAATCACTTCGCAAACGCATGGTAATCGACTATTCGCAGACGATTAATCGGTTTACCCAATTGGATGCCTACCCACTCCCGGGAATGGACTCCCTGGTACGACAGGTGGCACAGTACTCGGTCTATAGCATTCTCGATCTCCGTAGTGCGTATCATCAGATCCCCATCTCCGCGGCGGATTGCATCTATACTGCATTCAAATCAGGCCAGAGGTTGTACCAGTTCACCCGGCTACCTTTCGGGGTCACGAATGGGGTTGCGTATTTTCAAAGGGCTATGGACGACCTCATCTCTAAGGAGAACTTAACCAATGTCTTTGTTTATCTGGATCATCTCACGGTTTGCGGGTATGACAAATAACATCATGATGCTAATCTGAAGCGCTTCCTCAAGGTCACGCACAGGTATCGCTTGACTATGAACGAGGCTAAATGTCGCTACTCTGCTCGCACGATAGATCTCCTGGGGTACACCGTGACCCACGGCTCTGTCGCTCCGGATAAGGAGTGTCTGCGACCCTTGCTCGACATGGCCCCGCCCTGCGATCGTGCTTCATTGAAGCGTGCTCTCGGGCTGTTTGCTCATTATTCCAAGTGGGTTCAAAATTTTTCCACGAAGCTCCGCCCACTTGTGGATTGCGATGCGTTCCCCATGAGTCTCGCTGCCAAGGCCGCTTTTCATGGCCTTAAGTCCAACATCGCTGGCGCCGCTGTGTCGACGATTGATGAAAATATATCCTTTGTTTTGGAAAGCGATGCGTCGGATCATGCGATAGCTACGACACTCTCTCAGGGGGGGGGGGCGCCCTGTGGCCTTCTTTTCAAGGACTCTCTCCTCCGCGGAACGGCGGCATTCGTCAGTCGAAAAGGAGGCATATGCCATCGTCGAGTCAATCAGGCGTTGGCGTCCCTATTTGCTTGGACAATATTTCCAAATTATCACAGTTCAAAAGAGCGTTGCATTTATGTATGACACACAGCATGCTCAACACATTAAGAATGAGAAAATCACTCATTGGCGGATCGAGCTCGCCGATTTCTGCTACACAATGAAATATCGCCCAGGGCGGGATAACCTTGTTGCCGATGCTTTATCGCAGCCGGCGATGTGTGCGAGCCTCACCTCTTTTGAGGACCTGCGCGTTCTTCATGACACCTTGTGCCATCCTGGCGTGATGCGTTTCGCTCATTACGTGCGCAGTCGTAACTTGCCCTATTCCGTTGAGGATGTTTGTCAGCTCAGTCGCACATGTTCCATATGCGCTGAACTCAAACCTCACTTCTACAACCCTCCTATGGGCACGCCAGTCCAAGCCACTAGGCCGTGGGAGAGATTGGCGATGGATTTCAAAGGACCACTGCCGGCGTCACCGGCCTCGAGTAATTCTCGTTATCTCCTCACGATCGTTGACGAGTTCTCTAGATTCCCTTTTGCTTTCCGGTGCAGATATATGTCTGCTGCTACGGTTATCCGGTGCCTGCAGATCTTGTTTCCTATGTTTGGGAATCCGGCCTATGTGCACACCGATCGTGGCACGGTGTTCTTGTCCCAGGATGTGAGGAACTTCTTGCTCCAGCATAATGTTGCTTCTAGCTATACAACTCCATATAGGCCACAGGCGAATGGACAGGTCGAACACTTCAATGGCATTATATGGAGGGCCATTACTCTGGTCTCTGAGTCTATGTCCCGTGGCCTCGGACTAGACAAATGGGCTTTGTCACTACCCGGGGCATTAAGCTCGATCAGGACTTTATTGTGTACTGCTACCCATCAAACTCCCCACGAACGGATGTTTCGTTACCCGAGGCATTCAGGTAGTACCCGACCTTTACCGGGTTGGCTTGCTGAGCCGGGACCGGCTTTTCTCAAATGTGCAGTTCGCATGAGTAAATATGACTCACTGGTGGATAAGGTGCAGGTTCTCCAGGCTAACCCCGAGCACGCTCGTGTGTTGTTGCCCAATGGAAGGGAGTCGATGGTCTCAGTATGCCACCTGGCCCCATGCAGGGAAGTTGATGAACCAGCTTACGATCCCGTTGATCCACCCGATGATCCGCCTATGGAGTATCTGCCGGCTTCCTCACCGCTACATGCATCCGATCCGGCTGGCCCTGTGGGGCCACCGCCGTCACCCGATTTAGGTGGCTACTCTGACGCGGGGGACTCCCATCTTGGGGATGTAGTACCCGGTAGTTACCAGACCCACGCCGGGAGAGAAATTCGCTGCCCCGATGGCTATGGACTGGCAACTGCCGCCCACTGATATTACTCTGCTGCTATGTACTGCTAGCTTGATTTGTGCCGTCGCGGAAGTGTAGTTCTAACGGCGGGGAGAATGTAATGAAATTGTGTCTAAGTTGAACCCAGGTGTTATGCTGTCTCCAACCACTGAGAGGCTTCTATAAGAACTCGGACGAACATCGCTCTGGGACATTCCTGTGACATTTATTCTGTGTGATAGTGTATACTCGAATGGTGCGTATATCTAGATGATCCATGCTTGCTTGCTCTAATTGCTAATCGATTGCTACTTCCATGATTACAGAATACTGATACAATGCTTGATGATTTCTTACAGGTGTTGCCAGAGATCAAAACTGAATTAAACCTACCATTGGGACAATGTTGTATATCTTGATTTCTTACAACAATGGTACGGCAGGTACGAGCATGATGATACGGCAGGTACGAGCATGATGACAAAGGTATGAGCATGGTGATATGGCAGGTACCAGCATGGTGATACGGCGGGTACCAGCATGATGACATGATGATACGATTGATACGGCAGGTACGAGCATGATGACGCAGCTACAGCATGTGATACAGCAGGTATGAGACGACTTTTATATGATCTACTTTCACCAGACACAGAATAGATCCCGTTCGGTGGGCCTAAGGTTTGCCTTCCTCTTTCCAGTATGTTTGACTTCAGCCGCCATGATAGCATTGCAAGGGGACGAGACAGTGCAATGCATTGTGGGACATTGACATGCCATCTACCAATCAAACATTTATACACATCTTATTCAACCGTTATCCCGGGGATAGCTATCCAACCCTACTTTATCCATAAGATATGTAATGAAATTGTGTCTAAGTTGAACCCAGGTGTTATGCTATCTCCGACCACTGAGAGTCTCCCATAAGAACTCGGACGGACATCGCTCCGACACATTCCTGTGACATTTAATCTGTGTGGTAGTGTATACTCGAATGGTGTGTATTGCTGGATGTTCAAGGCTTGCTTGCACTAATTGCTAATCCACTGTTACTTCTATGATTACGGAATACTGAAACAAAGCTTGTTGATTTCTTACAGGTGTTGCCAGAGATCGAAACTGAATTAAACCTACTATTGGGACAATGTTGTAGACTTGATTTTTACAACAATTAATTCAGTTTCCTCTCTTCGTCCTGAACGAGAATGACATGGCTCATAAGCTGATCCAAGTTCCAGTTTTCAGCGCGGACTCCCAAGCACCGGACGTGGCTGCGCAACTGATACATTGGCTGAAGCTCCTAAATAATCATCTAAATGTCACAGGAATGTGTCGGAGCAATGTCCGTCTGAGTTCTTATGGGAGCCTCTCAGTGGTCGGAGACAGCATAACACCTGGGTTCAACTTAGACACAATTTCATTACATTCTCCCCGCCGTTAAAACTACACTTCCGCTAGGGCAGAAATCAAGCTAGCAGCACATAGCAGCAGAGTAATATCAGTGAGAAGCAGTTGTCAGTCCATATCAGTCAGTCCAACCATAGCGGTCGGGGCGGCGAATTTCTCTCCCGGCGCGGGTCCGGTAACTACCGGGTACTACATCCCCAAGACTGGAGTCCCCCGCGTCAGAGTATCCGCCTAAATCGGGTGACGGCGGTGGCCCCACAGGGCCAGACGGATCGGGTGCATGTAGCGGTGAGGAAGCCGGCAGATGCTCCATTGTCGGATCAACAGGGTCGTAAGCCGGTTCGTCAACTTCCCCGCATGGGGCCAGGTGGCGTACCGAGACTGTCGACTCCCATCTCATTGCGGAAGAGACTGTGCAGCTACTAAAGTAAGGTATCATAGAACCTAGTCGGTTGCCTTGGCGGGCCCAAGTTCTGGTGGTACGAACCGAATCACATTGGAAACGCATGGTAATCGACTATTCGCAGACAATTAATCGGTTTACCCAATTGGACGCCTACCCACTCCCGGGAATGGACTCCCTGGTATGACAGGTGGCACAGTACTCGGTCTATAGCACTCTCGATCTACGTCGTGCGTATCATGAGATTCCCATCTCCGCGGCAGATCGCATCTACACTGCGTTTGAAACAGGCCAGAGGTTGTACCAGTTCACCTGGCTACCTTTCGGGGTCACGAACAGGGTTTCGTGCTTCCAAAGGGCTATGGATGACGTCATCGCTAAGGAGAATTTAACCGATGTCTTTGTTTATCTGGATAATCTCACGGTTTGCGGATACGACAAAGAACATCATGATGCTAATCTAAAGCGCTTCCTCGAGGTTGCGCACAGGTATCGATTGACTATGAACGAGGCTAAATGTCGCTATTCTGCTCGCACGATAGATCTCCTGGGGTACACCGTGACCCATGGCTCTATCGCTCCGGATAAGGAGCGTCTGCAACCCTTGCTCGACATGGCCCCGCCCCGCGATCGTGCTTCATTGAAGCGTTCTCTCGGCCTGTTTGCTCATTATTCCAAGTGGGTTCAAAATTTTTTTTACAAGCTCCGCCCACTTGTGGATTGCAATGCGTTTCCCATGTGTCCCGCTGCCAAGGCCGCTTTTCATGGCCTGAAGTCCGACATCGCCGGCGCCGCTGTGTCGACGATTGACGAAAATAAGTCCTTTGTTTTGGAAAGCGATGCGCCGGATCACGCGATAGCTGTGACACTCTCTTCGGGGGTGGGGGAGGGGGGGGGGGCGCCCTGTGGCCTTATTTTCAAGGACTCTCTCCTCCACGGAACGGAGACATTCATCTGTTGAAAAGGAGGCGTATGCCATCGTCGAGTCGATCAGGCGTTGGCGTCCATATTTGCTCGGACGATGTTTCCAAATTATCACAGATCAACAGAGTGTTGCATTTATGTATGACATGCAGCATGCTCAACGCATTAAGAATGAGAAAATCACTCGCTGGCAGATCGAGCTCGCCGATTTCTGCTACACATTCAAATATCGCCCAGGGCGGGATAACCTCGTTGCCGATGCTTTATCGTGGCCGGCGATGTGTGCGAGCCTCACCTCTTTTGAGGATCTGCGCGTTCTTCATGACACCTTGTGTCATCCCGGCATGACGCATTTCGCTCATTATGTGTGCAGTCGTAACTTGCCCTATTCCATTGAGGATGCTCGGCAGCTCTGTCGCACTTGTTCCGTTTGCGCTGAACTCAAACCTCGCTTCTACAACCCTCCTATGGGCACGCTGGTCCAAGCCACTAGGCCATGGGAGAGATTAGCATGGACTTCAAAGGACCCCTGTCGGCTTCACCGGCTTCGAGTAATTCTCGTTGTCTACTCACGATAGTTGATGAGTTCTCCAGATTCCTTTTTGATTTCCCGTGCGTTGATATGTCTGCTGCTATGGTTATCCGGTGCCTGCGGAACTTGTTTTCTATGTTTGGGAATCCGGCCTATGTGCGCACCGATCGAGGCGCGGTGTTCTTGTCCCAGGATGTGAGGAACCAGCATAATGTCGCTTCTAGCTATACTACTCCGTATAGGTCACAGGCGAATGGAGAAGTAGAACGCTTTAATGGCATTATATGGAGGGCCGTTACACTGAGTCTTAAGTCCCGTGGCCTAGGACTAGACCAATGGGCTTGGTTACTACCCGGGGCATTAAGCTCGATCAGGACTTTATTGTGTACTGCTACAAATCAAACTCCCCACGACCGGATGTTTCGTTACCCGAGGCGTTCGGGCAGTACCCGACCTTTACCGGGTTGGCTTGCTGAGCCGGGACCGGCTTTTCTCAAACGCGCGGTTCGCATGAGTAAATATGACCTGCTGGTGGACAAGGTGCAGGTTCTCCAAGCTAATCCTGAGCACGTCCGTGTGTTGTTGCCCAATGGACATGAGTCAACGGTCTCAGTACGCCACCTGGCCCCATGCGGGGAAGTTGACGAACCAGCTTACGACCCAATTGATCCGACAATGGAGCATCTGCCGGCTTCCTCACCGCTACATGCACCCGATCTGGCTGGCCCTGTGGGGCCACTGCTGTCACCCAATTTAGGTGGATACTCTGATGCGGGGGACTCCAGTCTTGGGGATGTAGTACCCGGTAGTTACCGGACCCGCGCCGGGAGAGAAATTCGCCGCCCCGACCGCTATGGTTGGACTGACTGATACGGACTGACAACTGCTTCTCACTGATATTACTCTGCTGCTATGTGCTGCAAGCTTGATTTCTGCCCTAGCGGAAGTGTAGTTTTAATGGCGGGGAGAATGTAATGAAATTGTGTCTAAGTTGAACCCAGGTGTTATGCTGTCTCCGACCACTGAGAGGCTCCCATAAGAACTCGGACGGGCATCGCTCCGACACATTCCTGTGACATTTATTCTGTGTGGTAGTGTATACTCGAATGGTGCGTATTGCTAGATGTTCCATGCTTGTTTGCACTAATTGCTAATCCACTGTTACTTCTATGATTACGGAATACTGAAACAAAGCTTCTTGATTTCTTACAGGTGTTGCCAGAGATCGAAACTGAATTAAACCTACTGTTGGGACAATGTTGTAGACTTGATTTTTACAAGAAGATAGTTAACCACCAGATAAGAATTTTAACCACAGCACTTATCCTGTGGTTAGGGTATCTGGGGTTCTAGCAACTGGGCCCTGGTCCCCATCGGTTCAGCCTCTTTTGATTTGATATGACAGGACCCGTCAAGCAATGAACGGGGACTTTCTTGTTCCTGCATTTTCTTCCGTGTGAAATATACATTCAATCTATATGTCCTTTCATGCGATTCATCATCATATTATAATTAAGTTACTTTGCTTAACCTGAAAAAAAATCACAAGAATTTATTGTGCTTTGAACTCCCTTACCGAGCGATTCAAGAGTGTTCCATCCTTTACAACAAGGTGACGAGCAATCCATTCGAAATACTTGTTGTTCTTAACCGTCAGGTTTTGGCCCTCAGGAACAGGTATATTCTCGACAGGGGTACCCTTTGAAGAATGTTCCTGAATCTTCCATTCCACTCCTATAGGAGGGCACCATGCTGAACAAACTAAGGGAAAGAAAGTCAGAGAGGACAATTTTATTACAAAGTTGCTAAAACATTGACAAAATGTGAAAAAACCCTTTGTCTGTCTATACCACCAGAAAAAAAGGTACTGGGCATTTGTTTTTGTGTATTAAGTCGAGTCTCGTGTAAGAACTAACACATAGAACATATAATAAAGGGAGCGGGAGATAAGAGGGGAGAGAGAGAGGAAAGCACAATAACAGTAGAGAACAGGGACATCGGGAAATCTTTGGAAGGGAAGGGCTGGGGATGGGTACGTGGGATAAACTAAATGGACTCTAAAGGGGATTTCTGGAAAGAAAACAGGGAATTTGAAGAAGGTAGATTTGGGGTGGATTAACGGAGATTGACTACATCAAGGTTTTGGATGGGGGGAGATGTGAGATGGTGGTGGACAGCTGTTCACCAACAACACCTGGAGGAAGGAGTGGGATTGAAGAGAGTGTGGGAGTTTGTTCCAGAGGTGGAAAAAAAACAGGAGTGAAAGAGTGAAGGTGAGCAGAGAGTCTTGATATTGGCAGTTTCACAAGAAGAAGGTTGCTGGCCCACCTTGTGCGTCCTGCAGAAATATTGGTGGGACAGAGCACGGACAGAGCAGGGGGAACTTGGCCGGAGAGGGGTCGGTAGAACACAGAAAGACCACAAACCTGCCTGCGGTGAGCGAGTGAAAGGCCCTCAGAATCAGCTTCATCATGGGAGATACGAAAGATTCTAAAAGCTTTGGTTTCTACAGTGTGAAGCCAAACTAGGTGTGAGGCAGGAGCACCAGCCCAGAGGGGAGAGCAGTACTCCATGAAGCTGTGCATGAAAATTTCACACGTGGTGAGGAGCTCAGTAGCACCAAGGAAGGACTTCACATGAGGCAGGATGCCCAGTCGGCAACTGGCTTTGGAGGCCAGCTTGGAAATGTGGTTTTCCCAGGAAAGATCATAGCAGATAGTGGGACCCAAAAGCTTGAGTGACAGAACTTCTTCACGAGAATTGTTGAGAAAGTCGATGGGAGGGTTTTCCAGAAGGTCTTTTCGGAGAAACATTGTGAGAGTGGGAGATTTGTCAGCATTGAAAGACATGTTCCACATGTTTGGCCAGCTTGTGATTTTATCCAGGTCTGTAGAGAATGAAGAGGCTGTTGCCTGCTGATCTGAAGGATGAAAGATGGAGTTGCAGAGGGTGGAGCCATCAGCAAAAAGATAAAGAGGATTTTCCAGAGAGTCGGAGAGATCATTGATCAAGACCAGAAAAAGCACAGGGCCCAGAACACTGCCTTGAGGAACTCCAGCCTGGACAGGAAGAGGAGATGAGAGAATTCCATCGAGAGCCACATGTTGACTACGCCAGGAGAGGAAAACTGCAAGCCATGAGTAGAGATTGCCATGGATACCATAAGAGGAGAGTTTGGTGAGCAGTGTGGGGTGCCAGACCGTATTGAAAGCACGAGATATGTCAAGGAAGACTGTTTCTATGATATGTCAATTGAAGACTCAAGATGGCTTTAATCCCCTGTCTGTCATTGAGGACCTCCATTCATTGTTGAGACAGCAGAAGCAGCATGTCCAGGGTAGCGTTGCCTGGTCTGAATCCAAATTGATGATCTGAGATCAAGCCATTGGAGAAGAGGAAGAATTTGTCAGAAGCAATGATGGATTCCATGACCTTGCTGATGATTGGAAGTAGGCTGATTGGTCTGTAGTTGCAGGGATCTGTTTTTGCACGTTTTTATGTGAAGTAATGTTTGCTGATTTCCAAGAAGATGGCAGATGACATTGAGCAAATGAGAGGGTGAATAGAATAGAGAGATGATGTGATCGAGCAGCAGAGCAGCTTTTTAGGTCCCGTGGGCTGATGCTGTCTGGTCCAGTTTAGTTGCAGAATCAGAGTCGAGGTTTGACAGCCACTTCTCCACTCCACTTTTAAGAGGACACAGTCCAGGAGCAGCTGGGTTGGACTGGGTAAGGTAGCTACAGAGAGCGATGGGTTTGGGACACAATATTTCAAAGCAAACACAGAGTTTAGGCTTTTAGCCTTTATATGGGCAGTGCCAGCTGTGTAGCCGTTTGAGGTAAGGGAAGGGATTGAAGGGGACCATACACCAGAAACAGACTTGACCAGATGCCACCAGAATTTGAAGTGGGGGGGGGGGGGAAGGTTTGAAAATGTTCAATCTTGAGCATAGAGAGATATTGTTTCCTGGGTCTCCTGAGGGAAGGTGCACGTGTGGGGATCATGCATTTAATTGTGCCTTTTGATGTTCTGAGCTTTGTGGAAGGAACTGAGATTGCCTTCAGTTGGATTTGCCTTTCATGAGGCGAAGGCAAGTTGTTTCAGGGCAACTGCCTCACCACAGACTTCAGTCTACTATGGACGGGAGGAAGGGTAAGACAATTGCAGAGGAGATGGGATAAATTTGTGCATGAGAGAGAACAATTTTCCATGGAAACATTCCCAGGATGAGTTGATGTCAGAAACAGTAGAGATGGGAGACCAGTCCAGATGATTTACAGTATGGCTGCTTTAAGACCATGCCAATTGGCCTGAGTAAAATGCCAGACTCATCAGCACTGAGGTGGCTCTCTAAGAATGATCAGAGAGATGTCCACTTTAACAAGAAAAATGCTCAGATGAACAGATTGGAGTACAAGAAGAACAGCAGACATTTGTAGGGAAGTTCGTCATGACTAAATTCAGAAGAGATTATGTACCATTGACTGAGATCCGGATCTGGAAGTTGACAGATTGTGTTAGTCCCAATGAGTCGCAGAAGTCCTTTGCTGAGGTGCCATAGTAGGTGAGAGAGGTACCCACACCCAGCCAACTGGCCTGGTGACAGTTGAAATTGCCACGTATGAGGAAGAGTTTGGATGAGTGGACAGAAGTTGGCCCATGTTGTCGGAGAGCGAGATATAAATGGAGTCATCACTGTTTAGTGGATGGGACAGCACATATATAAACAAAAGGTGGGAGCAGAGCGGAAGCTGTAGCCAGAGGTACTCGTGGGGGTGTGGTTGAGTGAGGGCACTGCAGGGAGAGTGAGGAATGTAATGTTTGATGAAGAGAGCAACTCCGCTGCCAGGACGAGGCTGAGGTCTATCATACCGGAGGAGGGAATAACCATGGAGAGATATCTAGGGCCGGAGGTGAAGTGGTACGCTAGCGGCCATGGCGTTTAACCCTGTGTTGCATTTATCGGGTTGGAAGGGCATTGTTTTGGATTATATGTATATATACAGTAAAACCCCAACATTTGTGGGCTTGTCATTTGCGGAACCCACAAATTTGCGGTTCATAAAATGTGACCTGCTTCAACACGCACGGCCCTGTGCATCGCGTATTCATTCTTTTTCATGGGCACAAAAATCATTTCCCATCAGTCGCATCCATGCGTCAAGCAGCTGTACATGTGCATAAACCGTCCACCGCCACCATCTTCCCCCACCACGATCCCCATATCTTAATCGGACCACATCTTAACTAAACATTTGAAACAGTACCTGCTGCTGCTGTTCTTTTATGTGTATGTATTCTTAATGAAACTGTAATGATATGCATTCATGTTCGTATTTTTCTTTTTTCATGAATCACGAACCGTTCGGAACCTATCCCCCTTTTTACCATTGGAATAATGCCCAACATTCGTGGATTCGACATTTGTGGCATTTTTCAGGTATATTGTCATGTCCGTAGCCAATGAACACCAGCCTCGGCCGGACAGCCGGACGGTCCTTAATTGCCGAAATCTTTTTGGCATGCGCGGGACAGAACCAAGGTGCTTACCTGCACGGAGCTCACAGGGCTTATACTCAAACCCACAAACACAGAAACACGACAACAAATGAAATGCACAATAACAACAACAACGGGCATTTTAAGGCCATTTTCCCTGCTAGAGCGGGGGTTAGCCTTGCGGGCCCCATGACAATCTTCTCCATTTTGCCCTATTTTCTGCATTTCCCCTTGTTAACCCCCTTGCCTGCATTTCTTTTTCCACCACCTTTAGCCAAGTCTTTCTCGGTCTTCCCCATCTTCTACTTCCTTCTACATTCATTTCCATCACTCTTCTCACCAGTCACTTTCATCCTTCCTCAACACATGACCAAACCATCTCAAACTGTTTCTCTTCACAGCATCCATCACAGGCTCTATTCCCATCATCTTTCGCAATTCATCATTTGTCTTTCTCTCTCTCAACGATACTCCGCACATCCACCAAACCATTCGCATTTCCACCCTTTCCAGCCTTCGTTGCTGCTCTACGTTCATTACCCATGTCTCGCTCCCATAAATCATAACACTTCTCACACATGCAGCATACACCTTTCCCTTCAGCTTCAACGACACTCCCCTCATCATCAGCACGCGACTCAGTTCCCGAAACTTCTTCCATGCACATCTCACTCCAGCAACCGTTGCCGAATCTGATCCACCTTTCAAATGAAATGCACAATAATTAATATAATTAAATTCAATTAAAGAATAAAATGTCAAATAAATGTTGAGGTAAAATAAATCCTACGGTGAGACGTCTCCACTTAGACATGAAAACAGACAAGGGGAAGGATGAAATAAAGATAAAACAATGTTCTTTTTTATATCGGCCGGCACTCAACTTGCTCAACGAGATTGTTGAATGTGGTGTCGGCAGCATAAGGCGGCCCGAAGCTGGTCGCGCGAAAAATGCACAAGATGGCGCAAAGTTCCTCTTGCATGTCGCCACGAACGTGAGGGGGTTCATGCGGCCGGTCCTCTTTCGCTCTTGTCTCCCTCCGAAACGTGACGCCGCTCCAGCTCCCCCAAAAAAACACCATCGTCAAACAACACCCTTGGCTCCAACGCTGCAAAGGTTCTCTGAGCTCCGAACAGCATATGAGACAAAGCGACCACCCGAGCCGAAAGCAAGCACAAGAGAGAGATTCTTCCTCCTCCGTTCTCAAAGTCTCTCGATGACGCCACACTCTCTCCAATGCCCGAGCTCCGTCAAATCATCCCATGTCTCCATGATCAATCATGAAGCCCAGGGCGTGGCCTGTCAGTTACGAACCTTTAGAGGCGGGGTTTAATTGTTGATCGGCAAATGTTTGGGTCTGTCGGCGGTGGTGGGGCGGGGTTTAGCCCAATCGGGAATGTTCGAGTTTCTGTCGGCATTTAGGCCAGTAATTGTGGTTTAATGGACCTTTGTTGTTATTGTTGTTGGTTAGAGACGTGCGTTTTTATGGCCGGCCCGGTAGTTGTAAAAAAAACGCAGGGGAAAAGGTCATATGAAGCAATCACATACTGGGGAGATTAATCTTAAACCCTAGAGCGAATTAGCATGTCTTCACCCCCCCCCCCCCCCCATGTTAAGAACACATAAACAACCATAAGCTCACAGTTTTTCGTTTTTCTACTTAAATACATCGAGATTGGCTTCCTACTCCTCGCATGCGGTCCATGCTACGCTACACAGTTATATGTCCACTATGGTAATTCATCCCCTACGCCCACAAACGTAACAATATTATCCCCCGTGAATATCGAGTTTTCTTCAGTGTATATAGTATATACAGTGCCGATAGAAAGTCTACACCCTCTTTCAAAATTTTCCCTTTAAATTGCATTAAATCAGACTTTTTCCACATTTATTTACACATCGTAACCCACAACTTCAAAGTGAAAAGCAAATTCTCCAAATTTCAGAAAATTAACTATAACTGCACTCGGTAGAGCACATACCTCTGCCAGGCTGAAGAGTTTATGTTTTGTATCCCACTGATAGGCCGGATCTGGATTCGGACCTGAACCAAAATCGAATCTGTTTGTTCTTGTCACCTAACCAACCCGTCCACCAAGTTTCGTCATTACTCGTCCATAACTTTTTAAAATATCATGTTATATATCGCTTTTTGCCCGATCTCTCAATGGGGAAGAATCACTTGAAAATTAAATAATTATCGTATCCAAATCTATATTCAGATCTTCACCAAAATCGAATCAATTCGTCCTTGTCACACACTCAACCGGTCTACCAAGTTTCGTTCAAGCACGACAATAACTTTTTGAAACATGCTATATATCGCGTTGGGCCCATTTTTCAATGGTGAAGAATTACTTTAGAAAATTCTCGTATCCGGATCCAGATTCGGATCTGCACCAAATTTGAAACAATTCGTCCTTTTCACACACTCAACCTGTCCACCAAATTTCATCCGAATCCATCCACAACGTTTTGACACACACAGATCCTACACACAAACAGACAGACAAACAGTCAGGGGTGAAAACGACCTCCTTCCACCTTTTGGTGATGGAGGTAATTAATAGGCATACCGACATGGGTCAACCGAGCATTCACCAACATCGTCCGAGGGTTCACCCCACCAGACAGATTTTAGGTTACACGGTAGATATTGTTACGGATCTCAACGTCGGCCCCTTTTCCCCTTAAGAACGGGGGATTAATCCCCTTGTCCGCGACTGACCGACATGAGTCCTGGGGGTCCCAACGCTCCTTCCGGTCGGGAGCAGCCAGGGTATTTGGTCTACGAACAGTCCCAAGGACCTGAGTGCCACTCCTGATCGCGAAGCAGGGGAGGGACTCCTGCTCGAACCCCGGTTTTAGATGGTCTAGTTGCCGAGCGGTCTTTAGCAACCCGAAGTTCGAGTCATTAGCATTCACTAACCCGATTCCGAAACGTTGGCCAAAATCGCGCCACAGGTATTCAATGTGGAAAAGACAAGGACGAACGGATGTGAAGGAAAGAAGGCAAGGTAGGAAGAACAGGCTTTATTAATTATTTACACACAACTAAAGGAATAAAAGCAATCAAAGTAATATACAGGGAAATGGAAGGATCAGAAGGACACAGAGCAATACTAGCTTATCTAAACAGGCTTAACTTATACCCAGGGACAACATGAAGGACAGACGACAATCAGAATTACACGGGGAATGAAGCAGGAGTGAATGGCAGGAGGTGGATGGCTGGACGGACGAGGAGGTGGGATCACAGGCGGGAAGGATGCGGGTCCGGTTGGTGTGATCGCGCAGCTCGAGGTGAGCAGCCACCGACCCTCCTCAAGCGTGTTCGCATGGCGGTGTTGCTTCGCGGCGCAACTGCTGTCAAAGCTCAAAGCTGCCGTGGTCAAAAGCTGCGGTGGTCTCAAAGCTGCGGTGGATTCCGCTGCGGTGGACTCCTTACTCATTGGTTAGTGGGGGCTTCCTCGGTCATCCGCTGGTGGGGGCTTCCTCGGTCATCTCCTTCCTCAATCGTCTGTGGTGGGGGCGTCGCGCCGCGGGTTATATAGCCACGCCCTACCAAGCCATGACCACACCTTACCAAGACGTGCACACCGAGTCCTGGTTGGGCACAAGGGCTTCCTGGCTCCACCTCCTGATGACGAGGTGCGGGCCACACCCGTAATGTAGCTCCTCCCCCTTCTTCGCCGAGGCTTGACCACGTGCGTAATGGAGTCTTGGGGCGAAGGTGGTGCCAATAACCCCACTCAAAGTTACTGGCATTTTGAAGATGCCATGGGGGCATCGGAGGGATCCTATCTTATTTCAATTCGGTGCAATGCAGAGTCAACTAGTGGGAAACACAGCCTTAAACTAATACACATAATAAGGAAATAACTATTTAGAAGGGTATATGATTTTCTACGTGCTTGTACATGGACTAGCTACGGTGCACTCATTTCAATTAACAGCCAATTAAAGGGGAAATGTACATAGGAAATTTTAATACTAAATTTACAAAGTGAAGGTTCTAAAAACCGTAACACAGCGCCCTCATTCCTCACGGCACGACTCGGGCCGACAAAACGTTAACTTAGTGTGGCACGTAGGTGTAGTCCCCTTTACAATTAACCTGACCCTGAGTGTGACAGTTTTAAAACACAAATAAGTATGTCCCTCTGCTGCATTGCACTCTGCCTAACAGATTCACGCCCACAGGATAACCGAATTGCGGAATTAATTCGCAAACTAAACATTGACGGTGGGGAGCATTATTTACAAGTGACGTTACTTGGACTATTTACAAAACGCAACCCAGGACCTGTGATTTTTCTTTGGGGGAAACAAAAAGAAAATCCTGTGGGAGGGGAGGAGACAGCATGCACTGCATCGATGCACCAGCACCAATAAAGAGCACCAAAACACCAAAGCACCATAAAGCACCAGAGTGCACAGTCACCATAGTTCAAATAAAACAACAAACTGATGCTGGTCTTCCTCTTTGGCTCCCTCTGCTGGCCGTTGTTCTTCCAGATGTTGTCAACTTGTTCTTCTTACTGGCGGCCTATTTGGTGGTTATAAAAAGCACAGAACGTGTCCATTTTTATTTATGGCCCACAGGGGCTGACTATGGGTGGTTCACCTGTGGGCTTGGTGCCACCTCACCGGGTCCGCAAGCAAGATCTTGGGCCATCGTGGCCGGTCCCAGCAGAGGGGCCATGCCCCAACCCGTGGGGTCCATGAGTGGTGCTCAGCCACAGACATGTGGTCCATAAGTGGTGCGTGGATACAGGCAGCTGGTTGCGGGGATTCGGGCACACAATGGCGAACTCCCGCACGCTCCCCTCAGTGCCCAGAGAGCACGATCCATGGGTCGGGGAAGGAAGACAGAGAAGACAGGTGAGTGAGGGGTAAGGTCACAAGGGTACACATCAACGAAGGCAATGCAGAGTGAGGTGCGTCTGGAGACTGAGCGGAGAAAAGCTCGTCCCTACCGTACGTCACCCCCCCTGTTACCTATGCTACCCTTGCCCTTACCCCATATTTACAACAATTTACAATTTGTCTCTACCGTCGCGTCTTCCCCATATTTCACCTATACCAAATTCATCCACAATCCCAATTTCTAACCAAATTTGCCATCACCCAATTCATCATCAATCCTCATAAGGAGGGAGAGATGGAACAACAACACAATGTCACACCCACGTCATGATGCATCTCACATTCCAAACATTTGCACAAAAAAAAACAACAACAACCATGGCATGGTGTGGAGTTGCGTCACCTCAGGTGAGTGGATGTAGATGGTGCAAGGAGATTTCAATCCTAACTACCTTCTAAATGACTTTAATACACTTTACACTACCCGGGGTCTTTCCCTGCCAAACCATTGGCCATCTTACTCTCTATGTGGTTTTAAGAACCAAATTCCCATTGACCAAACTGTGGTGCTTCATCAATTTGGGGTCTCACTCCCCCGATTCAACTCCCTGTGCCTTTGCACAATTTCAGGACTGGGTCGTGTGGCTCTCCCAGCAGATCTACCCACCTGCACACCTCCACCACTGCAGTTGCCTCCGAGCTTACCTGCTCCTTACCTAACCTATCTAACTGGGGAAGGCCCTCCTTGGCGCTTACCCCACTCGGTGCCCTCTCTGGCACTGGGCTACCCGGGTCCGTCCTCCGGATCCTTGGGCCCCATCCACAACAACTCTACCGGCTCCCAGAGCCCACCTGCGGCCTCACCTGGCCGACATCCTAACAGTGGCGGAGTGCCCATTTAACTACACACACTAACAGGCCACACGCCCAGCCATTTCCCCGTCACTAATGCACCCATCCAATCACCATTCTTCCACCCGCACCACAGATGCCAATATCCATCCACAATTTACCTATACCCTCTACCTAACACTTACACTACCCTCCCCGGGTATTCGTGATGGGGGTCCATCCTTCCCCCATTCACACCTTCGCACCATCCACTCCACTCCACAGTTTCCACCATACTCACTCCACACCATCCATTCCATACTCCATACATTCCATACTCCATGTATTCCACACAACCATTCTCCATACACCTGTATTTGCACACCTGTGCATTCACACCTGGTGCCACCTGCACCCTCCTTCCTCCAGGACCATTTGGTCAACACAACACACAATCACCACGACTCAGTCATACACTGCTCCATACACCTGTTCACTTGCACACCTGTGCCATCACACCTGGTGCTTCCTGCACCCTCCTTCCTCCCAGGCTTCTTCAATCATTCAATACAATGCACAACCACCATTGTTCCTCATGCGCTGCTCCATACACTTTCACGCTCAATACAACTCACAATCACCTCACCCTTTTCACAATACACTTCCGAATACACTTTTACACACACACGGCATCATCTGATCTAACTACTCCCCTCTGAAACTCGCGCTTCCCAGTCGCCCCTTATACTATTGCGCTCCCTCGTCATTATAATCCAAACTAATCTACCTACGTCCCCACTACAGGTGGAATGTCGCTACTTAACGTTACTGTTACCTATGGTCCTTCTTCTCTAGATCCCTATCATTTTATCCTAACCCTCCCGGGCTAGTTTTCACTGCCATAACCCCATAAACCTATAGCTCATGTGCCCCATCGTGAGGGATGGCAAAGTTGCCATCCCACCACATAGGGCATCTCCCATTATCAATTTTGCCATCAAATTCCAACCAATCAAAATTTGCCAATCACTGCCAATCATTCTACCAATCAGTTGCCAATCAAATTTTTGCCAATCACAAATTCCCTATCCCTACCAAATGTCCTTTAACTTGAGCCTCGGTGCGTCAATTCGTTCAGCCGAGCAATGAATGCAGGTGGTTCGTTGCCGGCGGTTGGGTCCGTCCGGCATTCGGTGCAGGGAAGGAGGCTTACTCGGGCCGAGATTCCACGCACCATCTCGGCACGGAACCGTCCGATGCCCCAATCTCGGCCGGCCGGAGCGCTGCAACCACAAGGGGTCGCCGTGTCGACCCTTCCTAGGTGTCCTCGAACCGGGCCGCCCGCTCCGCTTAGCGGAGCACGGACGCGACCGTTCAGAGCGAGGCCCGGCGTGGATCGCGCACGGCAGTTCTTTCGAAACCGCCGTGGTTACGATCCCCGCTGGTTCCCGCTGCACACAAAGCCCGGCACGAACCGAGGGCTTGCTTCGGCTACAAGTCGATCTAACCGCTGCTCCATTTAACGTCGATGCTTCACTTGCATGCTCACACCCCGCGTTCCGTTCCTTGCTCACGCATCCAGGTGTCTCCATACACTTCGTCATTGCACCTTCTCTTACACACCCCCCAGGTACACTCATGCCGCTCACCGACTTCGCTACACACTTCATCACCGCACACCTTGGCACACACTCCTCGTTCGCACACCTCACCAACACACCTCTTCGCGCCCACTCCTCGGTCACATCCTCTGTGACAACCACGGGTGTGCTCTCCTCCGCACACCCAATCACGTGCTTCACTACCAACCCAAGTGTGCATTCCCACACGCGCTCGACCATTCCAGGTGTGCATCCTTCCATTCCAGGTGTGCATCCTCTCTCACCTGCTACAACCAACTCGTGTTCCGTGTCGCTTTCGTCACTCTCACCACTACACTCGGTCGCGCATTCACCCTTACTCTCGACAGCGCACTCTGTTATCAATATCATGCACCCATCCGTTACACACCTTTCTCGTGCATCCTCCTGTGCACACTCTCCCGTTACGTCCTCCGTAACACTCACCACAGGTGTGCACTCTTCCATTACATCCCCTGTAACACTCCCCATCACGCGCTTCAATGTGCCTCCCGCACCCGCGCCACGACCAACTCACTCTCGACAGCACACTCACTCCTCGGCGCGCACTTTTTCCTCACACAACCCTCTGTTCCACACCTTTCCTCCGTTACACTCTGTACCTGTCGCGTCAATGAGGGCTCCTCTCCATCCCCTACTGCCGAACACCACCCTGCATGCCCGGCACGTTCTAGTTTCCCGGGCTCTGGTGGGGGGGGGGGGGGGGGTGTCTGAGGTCGGCTGAGCCGATCGATACGGGGCGGAGTTGACGGCATCGGCTGGCGGAGACCGTCCCGGCGCGGAGCTCGACACTCCCATGCACGGTGACCCAGCCGAGCACAATTATAGCACCTCACCTGGTAAGGTGCTTGCCTCCGGTATTCCAAATTTCCCCCCCTGAATGTCCGAATTGGTGTACTTTGTCATGGACTACCGGGTGCCACCGCTGGGGCCACCTGCCATGGTCCAGGTCCCGCCAGGCGCCGATCCACCAGCCTCCGGACCATGCTCTTGTGGAAGTGTAACTCAGGGTAACTTATTAATTAACACTGGTAACGAAGCAGATACATTTTACCTGCAAACTCTGTGAAAGACGAGTTCGTAAATGAGTGTCAGGAATGTGCCCGAACATGATAATCTCTTGTCCACCTGGTCACAGCCCCTGGCTGGAACACCCCCCTATCGTTTGGTAAACGGAACTCACAGCAGGAGGGGAGCGAGCTGATGCCAGGACTTGGAACATGCATGACCTCGGGGCATTAGCGGAGAAAGGATTAACGTTCAGCGGACAGGGGATTAAGTCCAGTTTGTCCATAAAAACGAGAGCAAACGTTGAGTCGAGAGGACTTGTTACCAGGAGCTCTGACCAACGGGAGTGGCGGAGGAACATCGGCCGAACGAGAAGGACCATGCGAAAAGAGTTAACTTGGTCCATTGAATTAAGCGGTATTATTTGGTAAATGGAATGAAGTGAATAACCAGTTAATAAACCAGACCTTTTGTAAACCTGTGTCCGGTCATTGGAGTCTTGAGTCCCCCGCTACAAATTCCCCTACACTCTCCAGGTCGGGGCCCCCTTCCGGGGCGGGCCCCCTAGGGGGGCCGCCACCCATCACGGGCCCTACCTGACGCACCGCCACTGCGTGGCGCTCGCCTCCCCGGGCCAGCGGCCTCGCTGCCTCCCAACGGGCTGCAGCGTCGGCCGCCTGACTCATGGTCTGTGGGCGCCACATGGCGAGCTGTTGTCGGAGCTCTGGATCCGGAAGAGCCTGGATAAAGTTATCCAGCACCAGGCTTTCCTGGGAACTCGCTGCCATGTCCGCGTGTGTGATTCTGACTGCGCGGCGAATGTCATGGGCAAGTTCCCTGATGGTCTCCTGGGGCTTGCGTTTTCGCTGAGCAAGCTGAGCTTTAACAAGCTCGCTTTGCTGTTCAATACCAAAACGATTAATTAAGGCCGCACGGAGAGCTGGCAGGGTGAGAGCACCCGGTGGTAAAGCTGTCAGCACCTCCGCCACCGCACCGCGCAGTGCCCCCACAAGGTGTACTCCACCTTCGTCCGGATTCCAACCGTTGCCTCGAGACACGTATTCAAACTGTGCCAGGTACGCCCTCAGATCACTCTTGCCGTCATACGGCGCAAGTGGGACCTTGTGGGCGCCCGAAGGCCGGACCCTGTGCGTCACTCCTTGCGGGATCAGCGCGGGACCAAACTGTCCGGGCCCCCACAGTACACTATTCCCGGGGGGCTCCCGTGCATCCCCCGTCCCTCCAAACACTACCCCTCTTGGTGTCGATGCCTGGGTCGCCCTTCCGCAACCCGCTACCCACTCCATACCCGCACACCCTTGCTCACCAATACCCCTCTCACTCCCCATAGTCGGACCTCCTTGCACACCTCCTCTTTCCATACACTCCGGACCAGTCATACACCTCACCATTGGTCCCTCACGAACACCCGGGTCTAAACCAACACCCAAGCTGACTGAATCTCCCCTCACACCATGTACATTTCCGAGAATATCGCCACTCACCTCGGCACCTCGTCTTCGCTCCTCCGCCACCTGCAAACTCTTTATTTGGTCAGTAAGTACATCATCACGATTTGAGTACAGACCTTGTACATATTCCATCACCTCCTCCTTTATCTCCCTCTTAGTTTCCCTCCGTCTCTTCTTAATTTCACTCACCCCCTCTTCCACTTCCTCTAATTTTTGCTTTACCTCTTTCATTTCCCGGTGCGCCCCCTCAATTTCTTCCTCTAATGCCACCTTGGTCGTTTCTATGTGCGTCCTTACTTCCCGTTCTTTTGTCTCAATTGCCTCTGTTACCTCGTCCAACCTCTTTGTCAACCCCTCATGTACCATCTTACATTCCCTCTTCATCGCTATGAGTTCCTTTTTTATCTCCTTCTGTGTCACCTTTAACCCCCCTATTACCACAGTGTTCTTCTCCACTTGCTCCCCTAATTCTTTTTGTCCCACCGTCAGCTGTTCTACTCCCCGTGTCAGATCTTCTATGCCCCCCTCTAACCTAGCCGTACTATTTCTCACCTCTTTCTCCATACGCTCCTCACCCCGCTTTACCTCTTCGCGTACCCCCGCGACCTCCTCGCCCACACCTCGTCTGATCTCCTCCCCCATTTCTCCCATTTCCTTGGTAGATGCTGCCCTCATCTGTTCCAAATCATTCCTCTGGGCATCCAATTTAGTTTCCAACCCGATTTTCACCTCCTCTATCTGATCTCCCATCTGTTTAATTTCCCGGGCGGATTGCTCCCCTATTTCCCTCAATTTGCCTTCCATGGTGTTTTCTAACCCCGTTAACCCATTCTTCACCCCTTCCATCTGGTTCTCCTGGGCAGCCATTCTATTTTCCAACCACGTTAACCCCTCCTTCATTTCCCAAATTTGATTACCCATGTCCTCTAGTTGGCCCCCCAATTTACCTTCTAGCCCTTCCAACCTGTTGTCTAACCCCTCAAATTTATTGTCTAAACTCTCAAATTTGTTGTCTAAACCCTCAAATTTAGCTTCTAGCCCCCCGATTTGATTTCCCAATTGCTTCCCCATTCTGTTTTCCAAACCTCCGATTTGGTTTCCCATTTGCTGCCCCATTCCCCTGAAATTATTGTCTGTCTTTACCATAAAGGCTATCATCTGCTTCATAAACAGGTCCAAATTCATTGGTGGCGCGGGCTCAGCTGCCACAACCACGTGCGAGCCGCCATTTTGTGCGCCTCCAACCTCGTGCGCGGCGTCGCCATTTTGTGTGCTTGAACCCTCCGCAAACAACATCCTCATTGCTCTCCTCCCCCATTTTTTTTTTTTTTTTTTTGTATACTGAATCGAGGCTCGTGAAAGAGCTAACATTTATTTCACAAACAAATCAACCAGACAAACAAAATATATAAAAAGAGGGAGTGGAAGACAAGATGGGGAGAGAAGGGGAAGCACAAAAACACAACATTTGAGAGCAGGGAGATGTGTCGAAGGGAGAGGGCTTGGGGGGAGGAGGCGTGGGAAGGGGGGGGGGGGAGGGAGAAATATAAAACACAAGAACACCAAGGACTTCCAGGACAGAAGTTGGTATTTCAAAAAAGTGGAATTGGGGTGAAATTAGCGGGGGTAGAAAAGATCAAGGTTTTGGATGGGGGAAGATAAGAGATGGTGGTGAACAGCTGTTTTAAAGACCTGGATGGTGGAGTGGGATTGAAGAGAGTGAGGGAGTTTGTTCCAGAGGTGGGAGAAAAGAGGAATGAAGGAGTGAAGGTGAGCAGAGAGTCTTGATTTTGGCAATTTAACCATAAGAGGGTTGCAGGCAGATCTTGTGCGACCTGTAGGAATATTTGCGGGACAGAGCCCAGAGAGAGCTGGGGGGGGGGGGGCAAGGCCAGAGAGGAGTCGGTAGAAGACGGAAAGACCACCAACCTGCCTGCGGTGAGTGAGTGAGAGGCCCTTGGAGTTAGCTTCATCGCGGGAGATTCCAATGATTCTGAATGCTTTGGTTTCAACAGCGTGAAGACGAGCTAGGTGTGAGGCAGGAGCACCAGCCCAGAGGGGAGAGCAGTATTCCATTGAGCTGTGGATGAAAGCCTTGTATGTGGTGAGGAGGTCAGGTGTGCCAAGGAAGGACTTCGCACGACGGAGGATGCCCAGTTGGCGACTGGCTTTGGAGGCCAGATTTTAAATGTGGTTTCCCCAGGAAAGATCATGGCAGATAGTGAGACCCAAAAGCTTGAGTGACAGAACTTCTTGGAGAGGATTATTCAGAAAGTGGATGGGAGGGTTGTCCAGTCGGTCTTTTCGGAGAGACATCGTAAGAGTGTGAGATTTGTCAGGATTGAAAGACATGTTCCACTTGTTTGCCCAGTCTGTGATTTTGTCCAGGTCTGCAGAGAGTGAGGAGGCTGCAGACTGCTGATCTGAGGGATGAAGAATGGAGCGACAGAGAGTAGAGTCATCAGCAAAGAGATAGAGAGGATTTTCAAGAGAGTCAGAGAGATCACTGATGAGGACCAGATAAAGCACAGGGCCCAGAACACTGCCTTGGGGAACTCCAGCCTGAACAGGAAGAGGAGATGAGAGAAACCCATTCAGGGCCACACGTTGACTACGACTAGAGAGGAAGTCCGACAGCCATGCGTGGAGATTTCCATGGATACCAAAAGAGGAGAGTTTGGTGAGCAGAGCGGGGTGCCAGACCGTATCGAAGGCACGTGATATGTCAAGGGAGACTGCTCTAATTTCCTGTTTGGCATTGAGGACCTCCATCCATTGTTGAGAAAGCAGAAGCAGCATGTCCAGAGTAGAGTGTCCAGGTCTGAAACCAAATTGATGATCAGAGATCAAGCCATTGGAGAAGAGGAAAGATTTCATATCTGAAGCAATGATGGATTCCATGACTTTGCTGATAATTGGGAGAAGGCTGATTGGTCTGTAGTTGCTGGGATCTGTTTTTGCACCTTTTTTGTGCAAAGTGGGGATGTTGGCAGATTTCCAAGCAGATGGAAGATGACCTTGCGCAAAAGAGAGGGTGAAGAGAACAGAGAGAGGGAGTGAAAGAGCGGAAGAACAGGATTTTAGGACCCGTGGGCTGATGCCGTCAGGTCCAGTTGCAGAATCAGAGTCGAGGGTTGACAGAAACTTTTCCACCTTGTCAGGAGGCAAGGACACAGAGTCCAGGAGCAACTGGGTACGACTGGGTACGGTGGGTACAGAGAGGGATGGGTTTGGGACACAAGATTTAGAGGCAAACACAGAGTTGAGGCATTCAGCTTTTTCACTTGCGGAGTCAGCCGTGTGGCCATTTGAGGTGAGGGAGGGGATGGAGGGGGAACAAACACCAGAAACAGATTTGACCAGACGCCACCAGGATTTGGAAGAGGGAGACAGATAAGAGAGTTCTGTCCTGAGAACGGAGATATTGTTTCCTGGCTTTCCTGAGGGTGGACACACACTTGTTTCGGGCTTTGTGAAAGGAAATGAGATTTCCTTCCATTGGATTTGCTTTCCAGGAGACGAAAGCAAGTTGTTTCTGGGCAATAGCCTCACCACAAGATTCAGTGTACCAAGGACGGGAGGAAGGGTATGACAACTGAAAACGAGATGGGATAAATCTGTGCATGAGAGAGAGCAATTTACTTTGGAAGAATTCCCAGGACGAGTTGATGTCAGAAGCGGTAAAGATGGGAGACCAGTCCAGATGATTGATGGCTGCTTGAAGACCGTGCCAGTTGGCCTGAGTGAAATGCCAGACTTGTCGACGCTGAGGAGGCTCTCTGAGAATGGTCAGAGAGATGTCCACTTTAACAAGCACATGATCAGAAGAGCCGATTGGAGCAGAAGAAGAGCAGCAGACATTTTCAGGGAAGTTAGTCATAACAAAGTCCAGAAGAGAAGATGCTCCGTTGACTGAGATCTGGGTCAGGAAATTGACAGATTGTGTCAGTCCCAGTGAGTCACAGAAGTCCTTTGCTGAAGAGCCATGGCTGGTGAGAGAGGTACCCACACCCAGCCAACTGGCATGGTGATAGTTGAAATCACCACATATGAGGAAGAGAGAGTTGGGATGGGTAGATAGAAGTTGGTCCATAATTATCAGACAGCAAGATGTAGATGGAGTCATCACTGTTTGGTGGACGGTACAACACACATATGAACAAAAGATGGGAGCGAAGGGGAACCCGTAGCCAAAGGTATTCCTGGGGGTGAGGTGGAGAGAGGGCAGTGCAGGGCGAGTGAGGAAGAGAGTTTTTTATAAAGATAGCAACCCCACCTCCAGGACGAGGCTCAGGTCTATCATACCGGAGGAGGGAGTACCCTGGGAGAGATACCAAGGAATCAGAGACATCTGAAGGAGGAAAGTTTCTGTTAAGCAGATCACGTCTGGTTTGTCAGAAGCAACCTGTATGGAGAGGTCAGTCAAGTTTGAGCGAAGGCCCCGGTTGTTTGAGGTCCATACCGTTAAGGAAGAGGAAGGGGGAGCATCAGATACAGAACAGGGGGGGGGGGGGAGCGGTAGGGTAAGATGTGGAAGAGGAGGAAGAGGTAGGGAGAGCTGTTGAAGGTGTGTCAGAGATTACAGAATAGCTTGGAGAAAGGGAAGAATGGGACGGACAAAAGCTTTGATGGTGATTGGGTGAGGCGCAGTGAGGTGTTATTTGAGGAGGGGGAAGAGTGAGGCAGAAGGTTGAGGGAGATGAAGGTGAAAGTTGGAAGGGGGAAGAAGCGGGGAGGACGCTTTGAGGAGGAGGGGTGAGAGGGGAGTCTAGGAGGGGAGGAGTGAGGGAGAGTCTCGGAGGGGAGGGGTGTGGGGGGAGTTTGGGAGGGAAGGGGCAAGGGGGGAGATTTGAAAGGGATGGGTGATGGGGAAGATTTGGAGGGGAGGGGCAAAGGGGGAAGTTTTGGAGGGGAGGGGTGATGGGGAAGTTTTGGAGGGAAGGGGTGATGGGGAAGATTTGGAGGGGAGGGGCAAAGGGGTAGATTTGGAGGGGAGGGGTGATGGGGACGTTTTGAAGGGGAGGGGTGATGGGGAAGATTTGGCGGGAAGGGGTGAAGGGGAAGATTTGGAGGGGAGGAGCAAGGGGGAAAATTTGAAAGAGATGGGTGATGGGGAAGATTTGGAGGGGAGGGGCAAAGGGGTAGATTTGGAGGGGAGGGGTGATGGGGAAGTTTTGAAGGGGAGGGGTGATGGGGAAGATTTGGAGGGGAGGGGCAAAGGGGTAGATTTGGAGGGGAGGGGTGATGGGGAAGTTTTGAAGGGGAGGGGTGATGGGGAAGTTTTGGAGGGGAGGGGTGAGCTTGGATTTTGAAAAGTGTACGTTTATTGGAAAACGAACATTTATTGCAAAATGAGTTTCTTGAGACATTCGAGTCAAAAATACGTTTGAGGACGCTGAAGGATGGGTGGAGTGCTGGAGAGTTTAGGGAATGAATGAAAGATTCCCCCTCCATCCCCTCCCTTACCTCAAATGGCCACACAGTTGACATCGCATGTGACAAAGCCGAATGCCTCAACTCTGTGTTTGCCTCAAAATCCTTAGTCCCAAACCCATCTCTCTCTGTTCCCACCTTTCCCAGTCGAACCCAACTGCTCCTGGACTCTGTGTCCTTCTCTCCTGACAAGGTGGAGGAGTTTTTGTCAAACCTCGACTCTGATTCTGCAACTGGACCAGACGGCATCAGCCCACGGGTCCTAAAATCCTGCTCTGCCGCTCTATCTCACCCTCTCTCTGTTCTTTTCACCCTATCTTTTGCTCAAGGTCATCTGCCAGCATCCTGGAAATCAGCAAACATTACCGCTTTACACAAAAAAGGTGCAAAAACAGATCCTTGCAACTACAGACCAATCAGCCTGCTCCCAATTATCAGCAAAGTCATGGAATCCATCATTGCTTGGGATATGAAATCTTTCCTCTTCTCCAATGGCTTGATCTCTGATCATCAATTTGGTTTCAGACCAGGTCACTCTACTCTGGACATGCTGCTTCTGCTGTCTCAACAATGGATGGAGGTCCTCAATGCCAAACAGGAAATCAGAGCTGTCTCCCTTGACATATCACGTGCCTTCGATACGGTCTGGCACCCAGCTCTGCTCACCAAACTCTCCTCCTATGGTATCCATGGAAATCTCCATGCATGGCTTGCAGACTTCCTCTCTGGTCGTCGTCAACGTGTGGCCCTGAATGGATTTCTCTCATCTCCCCTTCCTGTTCAGGCTGGAGTTCCCCAAGGCAGTGTGCTGGGCCCTGTGCTTTTTCTGGTCTTTATCAATGATCTCTCCGACTCTCTGGAAAATCCTCTCTATCTCTTTGCTGATGACTCCACTCTCTGCCGCTCCATTCCTCTTCCCGCAGATCGGCAGTCTGCAGCCTCCTCACTCTCTAAAGACCTGGACAAAATCACAGACTGGTCAAACAAGTGGAACATGTCTTTCAATCCTGACAAATCTCACACTCTTACTATGTCTCTCCGAAAAGATCGACTGGACAACCCTCCCATCTACTTTCTCAACAATCCTCTCCAAGAAGTTCTGTCGCTCAAGCTTTTGGGTCTCACTATCTGCCATGATCTTTCTTGGGAAAACCACATTTCCAAGCTGGCCTCCAAAGCCAGTCGCCGACTGGGCATCCTCCGTCATGCGAAGTCCATTCCTAGGCACACCTGAGCTCCTCACCACATACAAGGCTTTCATCCGCAGCTCAATGGAATACTGTTCTCCCCTATGGGCTGGTGCTCCTGCCTCACACCTGGCTCGGCTTCACGCTGTTGAATCCAAAGCTTTCAGAATCATTGGAATCTCCCGCGATGAAGCTATCTCTGAGGGCCTTTCACTCACTCACCGCAGGCAGGTCGGTGGTCTTTCTGTCTTCTACCGACTCCTCTCCGGCCTTGCTCCCCCAGCTCTCTCTGTGCTCTGTCCCCCAAATATTCCTACAGGTCGCACAAGATCTGCCAGCCACCCTCTGATGGTTAAACTGCCGAAATCTCGGCTCTCTGCTCACCTTCACTCTTTCATTCCTCTTTTCTCCCACCTCTGGAACAAACTCCCACACTCACTTCAATCACACTCCTCCCTCCAGGTCTTTAAAACAGCTGTTCACCACCATCTCTTATCTTCCCCCATCCAAAACCTTGATCTTTTCTACCCCCACTAATTCACCACAGATCCACCTTGTTTGAAATTCCAACTTCTTTCCTGGAAGTCCTGGCAGTGTCCATATGTTTTATACCTCTCCCACCCCCCCCCCCCCCCTTCCCATGCCTCCCCCCCAAAGCCCTCTCCCTCCCACAGTTCTCTTGATGTCTCCATGTCTCTCGGTCCCTGCTCTCAAATGTTGTGTTTGTGTCCTTCCCCCTCTCTCTAACGCTCCCGATGTTATTTGTTTTATGTGTCTGTTTGTCTTTCTGTGTGATTAATGTTCGCTCTTTCACGAGCCTCGATGTTGTATTCCAAAAAAAAAGAAAAAAAAAAAGATGCACTATAAGAGATGGAATTTTTTTTTGGAATGAATACATTTGGTGAGCAAGGCGAAAGCATCCTTTTATAGAAGAAGAAGAAAAAGGTGTTATAGAATATGACAGAATACAGTTCTTCAGGGGACAGATTAAACATATTTTAACAACGTGATCACGTGATCACAAACAACGTGGTCGAAGAACGAACAAACAAATAAGAATGAACAACGGAAAGAACAGAGAAGGAAAATATTTTTTTGAGTTTTTTTTTAGGAGATTTTAAAACAAGGAAGTATGGGGTGAAAAGACCGGGAAAACCAGAGACCGAAAGTAATTGCAGCGTGATCGAAGAACCGCTGAGACAAAAACAAAGCCTCAAGCCAAGGTCGGACACGGTGGCCTACTACACTCGGCCTCAGAATACGCGATACGAAAGAACCGACGATTCTGTACACAGGTATGAAAACCAACACCGAGAATCCTATTAAAGACACCCCAATAGGTACATACACCGAAAGAAAGATACAGTTTCGATAAAAACACAATTGTGAAAAATTACTTAACTTCGAAAGCGTGCGCGCAGGGACAGCTTTGAATAGATGTCACCTCCAATCTTGTGCATGCGCAATCCAAGAGTTGTGAAAAATGATCGCAGTTAGGGCATGCGCAGTTAGGGCATTATTACTCCCACCTCCTCCCTGGGGTCCTGGGTTGATTCTAACCCCTCTTCTAACTACCCTCCCGGCACCCAATCACCTTGACTATCCATGGCACGATTTTAAAGTTTAGTGGTGTTATAAAATATAAAAAATTTACTACTCGGAATTTGAGTGTGCTAAGCGCACTTCAGGTCCGAATCCCACCCTGACACCAATTGTTACAGATCTCAACGTCGCCCCTTTTCCCTTTAAGAAGGGGGGATTAATCCCCTTGTCCGCAACTGACCGACGTGAGTCCTGGGGGTCCCAACGCTCCTTCCGGTCGGGAGCAGCCAGGGTATTTGGTCTATGAACAGTCCCAAGGACCTAAGTGCCACTCCTGACCGCAAAGCAGGGGACCGCTCGAACCCTGGTTTTAGATGGTCTAGTTGCCGAGTGGTCTTTAGCAACCTGAAGTTCGAGTCATTAGCATTCACTAACCCGATTCCGAAACGTTGGCCAAAATCGCGCCACAAGTATTCAATGTGGAAAAGACAAGGATGAACGGATGTGAAGGAAAGAAGGCAAGGTAGTGTTACATATTTATGTGAATGTATGTGAATTACCATTCAGGTTGCTTATCCGTGTGTATTATATTAAGGGTTGTTGTGATGGGAGGGTCAGGAGCCCTTCGGAACCAGTGGCCGGAAACGGAAGTGGCCGGAAACGGGAGAAGAAAAGACACGAGGAGAGAAAAGGACGGTGATTCTTTTTCCTCGCCCCGCGATGACAGAAGGTGGAATCGACCTTGCGCTGCGCGGAAAACAGCGGCGTTCCGAAACCCGTTTGGCGAGAGAGGAGTTACCTGGACGCGTAACTACCTGTTGACACGTGAAGTCCCCGTGAGTTCGTGCACGGAACCAAGCGGTCGCACGTTGGGCCGCGCGCGCGTTGCAAACCGCGCCGGGTTCTGCCCCATCTATAAGGCCGCGTACGGGTCGCACGTCGAACCTCGCACGCGGTGAAAAACCGCGTTTGGGTTTCGCCCCGTCTACAAGGACGCGTACGGGTCGCACTTCGGGGCCTCGCGCACGTTGGAAGCCGCGCTGGGTTTTGCCCCGTTGCTTGGCAAGGAGGTGCGCTGCAACAGCTGTCCCCGGTACGAGACGGCACGTTTGGAGCACGTCCGCCCGGGGCTCGTTCAACCGCCCGAGTGCGGTGACGGTGACCATCCTCTTGGTCAAGAGGGGCCCAGAGACATTGTGCGGGACCGAGGCCAAAAGGGTTTCGTGAGTACTCCCCGGGACACACATGTATAAGATGGCCATCTTAATCATAGGGAATTGATTGTGAATTGTGAATTGGTGAGGATTATGTATTGTTGATTGCTCGGGGAAAATCTCCGTGGTTGTGTCATTGAAATATTGTTGATGGTTGTGTCATTGAAATTGTTTGGTATCATTACCCTTGAAATATATCCTGGAACGGCAGTTGTCTCTTGGGTGAAATTCATATGGCTTGCGTGGCGAAAGCGCATATATAATACAGCTTTCTGGCGAAGTTCCTCTCACGGTCCGGGGGTCACTGAGACCAGGTATTCACCGAGGGGACCACGTAACAGAATTGGGGGCTCGTCCAAATTACGATTTGCGGTTTCGCAATTGGGTCTACGTCCGGGATTTAAAATTGTATAAAATAATAAAATAATAATATTTTTTATTAATTAAAATTTATTAATTAATTATTAATTGGTAAATATATATATTTTTTTGAGAAATTGGGGTAAAGTCTTGGGTGAAGGTTAACAGGTGTTAACGATAGGCACCATGGCGTTTGTGGCACAGAACTTTGGGGTAACACCAAGTGAGGCACAGTTCCGAGCGTTGCTAAAGTCGGACCTCTTGAAATTGGCCAAACATTTTAACTTGGAGGTCCGAACTAATTTGAGGAAGGCAGAGTTGCAGGCCACGGTGATACAATCTATGGTGGGATTAGGAAAATGGGACGAGTTAGCCTGGGAGTGGCTACCCGAAGAACCAGAAGACGTTGAGCTCCGGAAACTGGAGTTGCAGTTACGGAGCCAGGAACGGATTAAAGAAGAAGAAAGGAAAGCAGAAAAGGAAAGAGCAGAAGAAGAAAGGAAAGCAGAAGAGAGGAGGGAAGAGAAACAAGCGGAGGAAAGGAGAGTGGCACGAGAACTCCAGGAAAGGTTAAAAGAAGAAGAAAGGAAAGCACAAGCAGAGGAAAGGAGAGTGGAACGAGAACTCCAGGAAAGGTTAGAAGACAAAAAAGCAGAGGAAAGGAGAGTGGAACGAGAACTCCAGGAAAGGTTGGAAGAGAAAACAGCACAAGAAAGAACCGAGGAAAGGAGAGTGGAAAGAGAACTCCAGGAAAGAAGAGAAAAGGAACAAGCAGAGGAAAGGAGAGCTGCAAGGGACCTCGAAGCAGAGGAGAGAAAAGCGGAAAGGGAATTAAAGGAACGTGACATGGAGCTTCAGCAAGAAATCAAATTCAAGGAGCTGGAGTTAATGAGAGAACGGGGAGAGGCACCACCCTTGCTGACGGGGTCGACACCTAACCAGAAAACCTGGGATGTGGGCAGACATGTGAGGCTGGTTCCACCGTTCAGTGAAAAAGAAGTCGCGAAATTTTTTCCACACTTTGAGAAAGTGGCTCGACAATTAAACTGGCCGGAGGAGGCCTGGACCATACTCGTGCAAAGTGTGCTGGTGGGGAAAGCTCAGGAAATTTATTCGGCGCTACCAATGGACCAATGTGCAGATTATGAGGTACTGAAGAAGCACATCCTCAAGGCCTATGAGTTGGTTCCGGAAGCTTACAGGCAAAAATTCAGGAATGCCAGGAAGAGGGAGAGTGAGACCCATGTGGAGTTTGCCAGAGTGAAAGAAAACATGTTTGATCGGTGGTGTGAGTCAAAAGGAGTCGGGAAAGACTTCGAGAAATTGCGGGACTTGATCCTGGTGGAGGAATTCCAGCAGTGTGTCCACGAGGACATCAAAGTGTACCTGCAGGAAAAGAAGGTACCAAAGTTGTGGGACGCAGCCACCATGGCAGATGATTATGCCTTAACCCACCGAATAGGGGTCCACGAACCTAACTCCTCGCCTAGATCTCCGCAGGGGAGGTGGGGAACAGCAGGTGCGGAGAACGACCATACATGGCGGCGGCCTCGAGATGATTATGGGGACAACTATGATAACCCACCGGTTCTAAATCAGAGGGATGCGGGCCCAAGACAAACTTATAGTTCGGGGGGCCCGAGGCAGACCCCGAGTTTTTCCTCCGGGCCTACTTGCGCGTTTTGCAAGAAACCGGGACACTTGATGTCCAGTTGTTACCTCAGGAAAAGGGACAACCCAGAGCGGAGTCCGACTATTACAACTCCGAATGCGATGGCTAGCGTAAGAAATCGCCATCAAAAGGGTTACCAACCATTTATTTCAGAGGGGTTTGTGTCACTGGATGGAGCCTCGACTAACCGGAGACCGGTTAGGATATTGAGGGACACAGGGGCCCATCAATCTTTAATGCTTGAAGGCATTTTGCCATGGTCCGAGGAGACGGCAACGGGGGATAGTGTGCGTTTACAGGGGATCGGGGGCGGTGTTAGTGCTCCCCTTCATGTCATCCATTTGGAGTCCGATTTGGTGTCAGGACCGGTCACCGTCGGTTTACAAGCCACGCTTCCTGTAGAGGGTGTATCTGTGGTTATCGGGAATGATTTGGCCGGGGGTCAAGTTTATGGTAACCTGAGGGTTGGTAAAGAGCCCAGCAGGGAAAATAACGCCACACCAGCTCGGGATGGCGACAAAAGTGCCAAGCTATTTGTAGGGGGACTGAACTTCAAAACAGAGGAAGAGGTTCTGACCTCTGTCTTCAACAGATATGGGCCGCTGGTGGAAGTGCGGTTGGTAAGAGACTGGGAAACGCAACAGTCAAGAGGGTTCGGCTTTGTCACGTTTGCCAGCACAAAAGACGCCAGAGAGGCAGAGAAGAATTGGAATGGCAAGGATTTGGAGGGTCGGACCATAACAGTAGGGAAGGCATTTCGTAGGCGTCGAGAGGTCTACAGGAGAAGACAACTGGGCGGTAGTTTTGGTGGTGGCCGAGAAGGAGACCGCTATTCATGGGACTACAGGGACCAGTGGTCCCACCCTAATTATTAGGGAAGTTCTGAGAAGTGGAAGCACTGAAGGCGGCGGAGCCGCCGAGCCAAGATTCCTACACGAATTAACCGTGAACGCCGTTCCTAAAGGCGTCCAGGTAGTGAACTTTCATGCACGGACTAACCGTGAACTCCACGTTCCTCAAGGCGCCCATGTAGAGAACTTTCCTGCACGGACTAACCGTGAACTCCGCGTTCCTAAAGGCATCCAGGTAGTGAATACTCGGCTTGGCCTCCCGGAAAAAAGTGCTAGCGAGTTGCGTAACTTTGGATCTTTGATCAACCCCTTAACCTTCATTCCCAAGATACGGACGGGCAAAGTCAGAGGGTCCTGAGATGGAGTTTGATTTGGCAGGGACAAGGTCGTTGTTGGTACTTAGTCCAGAGGGAGTAATCTGGAGGGGTTGGGGTGAAATTTTGGTTGCTTTATTTTTAAGTGATAACTGTGCCCGGGGGGAACTGATAATGTGGGGGGGGGTTGAGTTATCTGGTTTGTTTCTCCAAATTGGCCGGCAAAGAAAGTTTTCGCTGGGTTCAAACTTTCTTTCCTGAAGGGGGGGAGTGTTACATATTTATGTGAATGTATGTGAATTACCATTCAGGTTGCTTATCCGTGTGTATTATATTAAGGGTTGTTGTGATGGGAGGGTCAGGAGCCCTTCGGAACCAGTGGCCGGAAACGGAAGTGGCCGGAAACGGGAGAAGAAAAGACACGAGGAGAGAAAAGGACGGTGATTCTTTTTCCTCGCCCCGCGACGACAGAAGGTGGAATCGACCTTGCGCTGCGCGGAAAACAGCGGCGTTCCGAAACCCGTTTGGCGAGAGAGGAGTTACCTGGACGCGTAACTACCTGTTGACACGTGAAGTCCCCGTGAGTTCGTGCACGGAACCAAGCGGTCGCACGTTGGGCCGCGCGCGCGTTGCAAACCGCGCCGGGTTCTGCCCCATCTATAAGGCCGCGTACGGGTCGCACGTCGAACCTCGCACGCGGTGAAAAACCGCGTTTGGGTTTCGCCCCGTCTACAAGGACGCGTACGGGTCGCACTTCGGGGCCTCGCGCACGTTGGAAGCCGCGCTGGGTTTTGCCCCGTTGCTTGGCAAGGAGGTGCGCTGCAACAGCTGTCCCCGGTACGAGACGGCACGTTTGGAGCACGTCCGCCCGGGGCTCGTTCAACCGCCCGAGTGCGGTGACGGTGACCATCCTCTTGGTCAAGAGGGGCCCAGAGACATTGTGCGGGACCGAGGCCAAAAGGGTTTCGTGAGTACTCCCCGGGACACACATGTATAAGATGGCCATCTTAATCATAGGGAATTGATTGTGAATTGTGAATTGGTGAGGATTATGTATTGTTGATTGCTCGGGGAAAATCTCCGTGGTTGTGTCATTGAAATATTGTTGATGGTTGTGTCATTGAAATTGTTTGGTATCATTACCCTTGAAATATATCCTGGAACGGCAGTTGTCTCTTGGGTGAAATTCATATGGCTTGCGTGGCGAAAGCGCATATATAATACAGCTTTCTGGCGAAGTTCCTCTCACGGTCCGGGGGTCACTGAGACCAGGTATTCACCGAGGGGACCACGTAACAGTAGGAAGAACAGGATTTATTAATTATTTACACACAACTAAAGGAAGAAAAGCAATCAAAGTAATATACAGGGAAATGGGAGGATCAGAAGGACACAGAGCAATACTAGCTTATCTAAACAGGCTTAACTTATACCCAGGGACAACACGAAGGACAGACGACAATCAGACTTACACGGGGAATGAAGCAGGAATGAATGGCAGGATGTGGATGGCTGTACGGACGAGGAGGTGGGATCACAGCCGGGAAGGATGCGGGTCCGGTTGGTGTGATCGCGCGGCTCGAGGTGAGCAGCCGCCGACCCACCTCAAGCGTGTTCGCACAGCAGCGTTGCTTCGCGGCCGCAACTGCCGTCAAAGCGCAAAGCTGCCGTGGTCAAAAGCTGCGGTGGTCTCAAAGCTGCGTTGGATTCCGCTGCGGTGGACTCCTTACTCATTGGTTCGTGGGGGCTTCCTCGGTCATCCGCTGGTGGGGGCTTCCTTGGTCATCTCCTTCCTCAATCGTCTGCGGTGGGGGCGTCGTGCCGCGGGTTATATAGCCACGCCCTACCAAGCCATGACCACACCTTACCAAGCCGTGCCCACCGAGTCCTGGTTGGGCGCAAGGGCTTCCTGGCTCCACCTCCTGATGACGAGGTGCGGGCCATGCCCGTAATGTAGCTCCTCCCCCTTCTTCTCCGAGGCTTGACCACGTGCGTAATGGAGGCAAAGGCGCTGACAATGCGAATGGCAATGACGCAGTTGGAAATGGAGGTTTTGGGGCAATTGTAAGGGGATCTATCTTATTTCAATTCGGTGCAATGCAGGGTCAACTAGTGGGAAACAGAGCCTTAAGCTAATACACATAACAATGGAAATAACTATTTAGAAGGGTATATGGTGGCCTACGTGCTTGTACATGGACTAGCTACGGTGCACTCATTTCAATTAACAGCCAATTAAAGGGGAAATGTACATAGGAAATTTTAATACTAAATTTACAAAGTGAAGGTTCTAAAAACCGTAACAATATATATATATATACAGACTTGGCATTTAATATGGAATATTTTTTTTGTGGGGGTGAACTTACTTTTCAAGATGTCTTAGAACCAAAAGTTCATTTGAATTATGTTGAAATTATTCTAGATTTTGTTCATGTGACCTTTAAAAGAAACAAAAACCACATTTGACATTTCGAAACAAATAAATTGATCCTTGAAAGTGATGTAAACTGATATCGAACTCAATTCATGGACAGTACTGTGTGAAACTTCTGTACGTTTTCCAGACGTATCTCTTTATTTTGCACATTAGCCCAATTTTTTTTTAACAAAAACAAAAGTTAAATTACGACTGGGATTACGGACAGTAAAATTACAGTTCAGTACTTCGTGTAACCCCCACGAGCATTCAGGAGAGCACGTACACGTTGAGGCATGCTGTTCACGAGATTTGCCAAGGTTTGGACAGGAATCGCTTGCCATGCAGTGACAATAGCCTGCTGCAATTCATGGACGGAGGTCGGCTGCTGGTCCAAGTGGTTGATTTGACGCGTTAATTCTGCCCACAAGTTCTCTATTGGATTCCTATCCGGGGACATGGCAGGCCACTCCATATGCTCCACACCACGGTCAGCAAGAAAGTGTTGGATCATGCGAGCACGATGAGGCCGTGCATTGTCATCTTGGAAGACAAAGTTTCCTCGAAAGGCTGCACGAGCAAATGGAAGCAATGTTTCTTCCAGAATGGCCCTGTACTTGAACTGGTTCAGGTTTCCATTCAGAACAACCACGTCAGTTTTGCCCCCTGCATGAAAAGCAGCCTAAACGGTCACCCCACCACCTCCAGCTTGGACTCTTGGCACTATACAATCTTTGTTGTAGGCTTCAAGCACGTGTCTGCGCACTCGGACGGGGCCATCTTGACGATAGACGAGAAATCTAGACTCGTCACTGAAGATCACGTGATTCCAGTGTCCTGGCTGCCATTGACGGTGCTCTCTGGCCCACTGCAATCAGCGCTGGCAGTGTTGTCTGGTCAGGCGTGGCTTTCTCAGGGGACGCCTGGCACGATAGCCTCCTTGAACCAGTCGTTGGTTGACTCGCCTTCTGGATACAGGCACATTTGTCAATTGCTGCCACTCAGCCCTAAGCCGATTCGCTGACTTGGTACGGCCATTGCGGACTAACCGGTGCAGCTGGCGATCATCCCTCCTTGTGGTTCTGTGGGGACGTCCTGGCCTCGGTATTGGAGTAGGGACACCCCTCTGAGCATTTCGTTTCAGGATCTTTGACACCTGACCTTGAGTGATGCCATACTGCCGAGCAATAGCACGCTGTTTCATGCCGTAATTTCGTAAAGCCACCACTCCATGACAAACAGCATTGTCGAGTTGACGGACCATCTCCAGAGGAAGCGGCAAGAACTTTTGGAGACGTGCAGCTGCAGCAGTTGTTTTCCACTAACACAGAACGCAACAACCCTTGTATACCCGACTGTGAAGCCAATCATCAAATGCACCTGTCCGTACATTTTGCCACGCCACCTGTGATATAATCCTGTTGTTGAATTCTTGCTGCGACAGACAATCAGTGACATGGTTCTTTTAACAAATAAATCACCAAAGTGTAAAAGAAACTCACAGATTGATATACTGAGTTAAGAAAGTAAACCCAAGTCAAGAAAAAAAATATATTCCATATTAAATGCCAAGTCTGTATATATATATATATTGTTGCAGATATGAGGATTGCATTTTTTTGATTGTGTGTATTGTTGTGGTAAATTGTTGTGTAACCTTGGTTGGATATGGCCCCTCCTGCCTCCAGAGTTGTGTAAAGGTAAAAAGGGCGTCTCGGTATTTATTCCATGAAACACCACATTGAAGGACACGATAAAACCCTTGTTCAGTAGCTTATATCTTATTATGTGTTTTAGAGTAAGGCCTTGTCTTCCATTAGAACGACACTCCATTGCACTGAATCAATTAAGAATAGCTCCCCTTCAATAATTCCATTTCCCAGCCAAACTCTCCATCTGTGGGTAAAGCAGTTCACAAGCGTGGGATGCACGCCCTCTCATTTCGCTGTGATGGTGAATATGTGCTCCGTGCTCTGTTTGAACAGGAGGGGCGGGGTCGCCAGGGAGAGGCAAGCCCAGGGCGCGCCACGAAGGGCGGGGCTATTCAGCCCCATGCCCAAATAAGGAAACAAGCCCGTGGCTCGCCACGAGGGGCGTGCCGTCGGCGCCATGCCCAAAAGAAGGAGACAAGCCCGTGGGATTACGATACAAGGTCACGAAACAGAGCACGGGGGAGAGGGCGTGTCAGTCCCGCGCTGGAGAGAAGTGAGAGGAAGGAAATACGAGCTGAGCTGCGTGGAGAGGTACACGACAAAGAAAGGGTCCAAGAGAAAGCAGAGGAACTTTTACGAACGAGTTGCAAAGAGATACGGCAGATGAGTCCAGGCCCGTTTCAACCAGCCGCGTGAAGCCCTGACAGGGCAGCGAGTGACCCTGCCGGCGTGCGCTGTAAAGCCGAATACCAGGAGCTGCCGGCGTGCGCTGTAAAGCGGTAATACAGGGAGCTGCCGGCTCCCCGCTTCCCGCCCAGAGTGGACCTGCTCGCTGTGCCCTGTGATCCCACCTGCTCATCCTTTCCAGCCATTCCTGCCTGCAAGTTCCCCATTTGCGTACCTGAGTTTGTTTTGTTCGTGCTGTCCTGGGTAGTAACTAAGTCTGTATAAGCTAGTAATTTTCACTGTGTCACCTGCGTTTTCATGTCCGCTGTAAATACCCGTGACTGCTCTTTTTGCTTATGTGTGTAAATAATAATAAACCCCGTTACTCTTCTGTACGTCTTCTTCTTCTTCTTCCTCTTTGCATTCGTCGTCTTAGTCTTTTCCACATTGAGTATCTGTGGCGCGATACGGCCAACGTTTGGGTGAATCGGGTTTAGTCGGGGAACAACTGTTCGGTCGCGGAGCCTCCGCTCGGCAAACATACCATCCTTAACCGCAGACTGTAACAATATATATATATATATATATATATATATATATATATATATATATATATATATATTTATATATATATATATATATATTTATATATATATATATTTATATATATATATATATATTTTTATATATATATATATATATATATATATATATATATATATATATATATATTGTTGCGGATATGGCATTTGGCCTCCATATCCGCTTGTAAATATTCCCCTATTTCCCCAATACTCCCCAACTATCCCCAATCCCCCATTCCCTAGTCCCATTGCCTGTAAATAACACTCTGTAGAACCGACCTTCCCCTTTTTCCCCCATTAAATGTCGTGCCCAGGTCCACCGCATCTCACGTAGACAACTTTCGGACATCTTGCTAGTTATTCTTAGTCTATGTCAGTTAAGGACTCGTTTCCATTAATTCTGACTCTTCGTTGCACCAGAATGTGATTGTATGGCACCAGTAGTGAGTTTAGGACCTCCCCTTACCTCCTCCCATCTTCCCCACAACAACAACAACAACTACAACAACAACAACTACAACAACAACTACAACAACAACTACAACAACAACTACAACAGCAGAGGGGGGCGATGCGGCGCGGGGAGTGTGCGTCCTCACTCCGGCTTGGTTAGCCGCCATTGCCATGTGCGCCCATGGGGTTACCACGAAGGGGCTGGCTGTCAGCTCCTCGTCAAGGGCGGAGCCGGTAACCCCCCCGCACCCAATAAGAAGGGCGGACCGATTCCATCTGGGGCGGAGCTAACTAGCCGAGGGTGTGTCACTCCCCGCCGGATATACGCAGCGACTGACCGGATGTGACGAGAGATGCGCCCCCAGCTTGGAGAAAGAATATCACCTTCCAGCGCTGAGAGAGAGACCTCCCGCATCTCTGGACTGGACCGGGTCGATTCTGTCCCTGAGCCAAGAGTGCACCTTGAGCCATCGACTACCCGCCTTTCCTTGCCATCAATCCCCGTGTGAGTCAGCCTTGTCCCGTTTATCTGTCGTCTGTCGGGGCTAGTATAAGACCGTGTTTAAGTGCCTATCTTCCTATGCTGTCCCTCTCATTCCTGTAATCTAACCTTCCGCCATATTATAACCTCCTCCGGAGGTCTTGAGAACCGTATCCCTGGTGTCGTGTCATTTTAATCCCAGCCGTTGTGTCCTTTTCCTTCATTGATCTAGCGTAGCGCGACTCGGCCAAGGTTCGAGTATAATCGGGTAACTTGTGCGGACACGGCGGCCATTCCGCTCGGCCCACCCTAACATCAAAGTCGTGTCTGTAACAATATATATATATATATATATATATATATATATATATATATATATATACATACATACATACATACATATATATATATATATATATATATATATATATATATATATAATATATATATATATATATATATATATATATAAAACGTCGATCGGAAGAAAATTGCTGATTTGTGACCCTGACTTTTTGACCGAGTGGTCTCACAAATAACTAGAACGCCACTCAGTAGAGCGCATACTCCCGCCGTGGGTCAAGTTGGAATAATACGTTTTGTTTGACATCCCCTCTCCCCAAAACAATAAATGAAAAAGAAAGTAGGCCCTAACTGTCACAGAGTTTATTTTGATATATCTCGGAATTCGAGGAGAAAAACATCGTTTAAGAATAAGAATAAAAGCTTTAATGCAGCAAAACAGAAAAATAAATTCCCCAAAAAATTCCCCCAAAAAATTCCTGGATCCGGAATAATATCCTGAGCTTCACCAAAAACTAATCAATTCTTCCTTATCCCAAGGGCGATCATCCCACCAACTTTCATCCAAATCCGTTCAGAACTTTTCTCCAGATATCTTGTTCACACACACACACACACACACACACACACACACACACACACACACACACACACACACACACACACACACACACACACACACACACACACACACACACACACACACACACACACAGACACGATCGAATGCATTATTCCCTGGCGGGAGTAATAAGGACCTATCTTGTGACAACCGCTACCATGTGGTTGTTTCCTGAAGATCAGAGTAAAATTGTATGCGATTGACAAACAAACAGACAGACAGACAGACAGAATAACAGACCAGACCAACCAATATACCGAATTTTCGATTTCACAAGTAACAAGTAAACAGAAACTTCTCAAATTATATGTAGTACTAGCAGAAGTACCCGGCATTGCCGGGCGGGGGAGGGGAGGGGAGGGGAACGGGGGGGAGCGGAGGGGAGGGGAACGGGGGGGAGGGGAGAAGAGTGGGAGGGGGAGGGGAAGAGTGGGAGGGGGAGGAGGAGAGGGGAGAAGAGGGGGGGATGGGGAGGGTGAGGGATGGGAGGGGGTGGGAGGGGGAAGGGGAGGAGGGGAGGAGGGAGGGGAGGAGGGAGGGGGGAGGGGAGGGGGGACGGGGGGGAGGGGGGAGGGGAGGGGGGGCCGGAGGGGGAGGGGAGGGGAGGGGAGGGGGGGACCCGGCAGAAGTACCCGGCATTGCTGGGCGGGGGAGGGGAGGGGAGGGAAACGGTGGGGGAGGGGAGGGGGAAAAGGGAGGGGGAGGGGAGAACGGTGGGGGAGGGGAGGGGGAAAAGGGAGGGGGAGGGGAGGGGTAGGGTGGAGGGGGAAGGGAGGGGGGAGGGGAGGGGGAAAGGGAGGGGGAGGGTGGAGGGGGAAAGGGAGGGGGAGGGTGGAGGGGGAAAGGGAGGGGGAGGGGGGAGGGGGAAAAGGGAGGGGGAGGGGGGAGGGGGAAAAGGGCGGGGGAGGGGGAAAAGGGAGGGGGAGGGGGAAAATGGAGGGGGAGGGGGAACGGAGGGAGGGGGAGGGGGAAAAGGGAGGGGGAGGGGTAGGGTTGAAGGGGCAGGGGGAGGGAAGGGGATGGCCAGTCAACAATGACGTTGCAGTTCTCATGGTCGGAGAGCAGCACAACAATCGGACATAGTCCTGCATATTCGCAACAGCACGAAGCGGATTTTGGAGACTCACCGATCCTGTGACGTCCTCCAGTACCGGCGTTGCCGGGCGGGGGAAGGGAGACCCGTACATTCCCAACCCGTACATTCGCCCTCTCGACTCAAGCTCACTCGGACAAAAGCCTCGCACAAATTACACCCTGAAGGCCCAATGGTCATGTCTATGCCACAAATCACGGGCGCACTGAATTGAAAATATATAGAACGCTCATACTCCGTGAAAAGTGAAGCCGCCGTGTCGCCATCTTGGTCAGCACGACTCGACCAACTCGCTTCGCGGATCTCGTTTTGTGCGGCAATAAACTGCTCCAATCGGTTACGGAAGGGTTGTGGAAAGACGTTTCACAGCTGTTTCAAAGACATTTAATTCATATCGCACAAAATCGATACAAAACACGATCGCATAAAAGGTGAAAAAACGTGTGACGTGGGATGGGATGGAACATCACGTGATCGCTCTGAGCGAATCAGTCTGGCGGCGGGAATGGAACATCACGTGATCGCTCTGAGCGAATCAGCGAGCTGCTCTGGAACCGGCTGAGATTAGCAGGTACTTCCCTGAAATGCGCTGAGGTAAATATGAATAAAAAATATGGATCGTCAAATATTTTGAGTTCGGCCATGTTCGTCCCAGGCTCAATGGCCATGTCTATGTCAAATATCAAGCACGTAAGCCTCTCCGTTTAGGAATCTATCGGTAACATTACACACACACACACACACACACACACACACACACACACACACACACACACACACACACTGTGTTTTATATATATAGATGATTATTACATTGTACAATAAATACTAATTTTACGAGGAAATTATAACACTTGACTCCTCTATCCCATCCCTCCCCAATATTGAATCGAATATCACACATTAAATTCACTGCCATTTTGCAATCATCAGCACATTGTCATCAGTTAAAGGAAGAGGAACACAAGTGGAGAAAATCGTGCACTGTAAAGCACAAAATGCAAAGTCAAGGTGAAAGAGAAGTGTCAATGATCAGTTACAGAGCATATGACCAGGCCATCCATACCTTTGTTTACAATCTACATCATTAGAAGTAAACAAAACATGTCACTTAATGAAGTCGTTCATACATCTTTAGAAAAAAAAATTTTTTTTAATTAAAAGTTTCAAACCAGTGCATTACCTGTTGACATGAGGAAAAGAGTCAAGATGAAAACCAAGTACTGTCTGGTCGTTACCTGTGCATACTTATCTATGAATCTACCTCTCGCAGCCTTTTCTTTTTTCATCTTTCCTTTCTGAAAGTTTTTATAAGATTTTCCTCTTTCTTTCTTGAACTCCTTGCTTTCCTCGCTGTGTCGTCCCGGCTCACCGTCTCTGTACCTGTACTTTGCTCTCTGGGCAGGTGGGTTCACGGGGAGTGGCTCTGAGCATAGGGTTGTAATCATCACGTGACGTGTGTGAGTGCGTGTTTATTAGTTTGTTTGCTGTTCAAGCTTTCATAATCACACATCATAATTTTACATTGCTCTTTTCGATGACTGTTCAGGATAATTGCTGGTACAGCTTTCTCTTTCTCTCTGTCTATGTCTCTGTCTATGTCTCTGTCTCTGTCTCTATCTCTGTCTCTGTCTCTGTCTCTATCTCTGTCTCTGTCTCTGTCTCTATCTCTGTCTCTGTCTCTGTCTCTATCTCTTTCTCTCTGTCTATGTCTCTGTCTATGTCTATGTCTCTGTCTCTATCTCTGTCTCTCTCTACAGCCTATTTTGTCATGAGTGCCAAAGTAGGTCCCTAATTCAATCCTCTATTGAATCTGGTTTTTCCTTGTCAAGGACTCTGTTAATCATATTTATTCTGGATGGTGGACCCCTAACCAGATTTTGGAAGTTTGCAATGTTACCTCAGCTCGACTAATTGGACAACTTCTTCGTTCAATTGTTAAAGTGTTTAACTCTTTTAATTTATCATGGCCTTTACTGCACGATGTTCAAAACACAAAAACGATGCACCCTGACTTCCCTGATTTTTGTTTTTCTGACGCTCCTTCCACAAAGCCTCTACAAGCCTGTACAAAGGCTACTCTGTACGTGCAATGTCTTAATGTTGTTATTTCTGCCAACCCCAATAGCCCACTGACCACCCATTGGAAAGAGCTTCTGCCTGCAGGGGCTCTATCTTCGCCTACCTGGTCGTCGATGTACACGTCAGCTGTGTCTAAACGTGCCGGGGACATACAGTGGAGGCTTGCACACTATTCCTTGCCTTCCAACGTGTTCCTCAAAAGACTGAACCTCGTGATATCTGATGAATGCCCTTTTTGCCATCACTCCGAGGACACTTTCCATGCATATGTCGGATGCCAAAGGCTGCCTCCACTTTTCAACTCCTGAAATATACTGTTACGGTTTTTAGAACCTTCACTTTGTAAATTTTAGTAAATGTTCCCTTATAAATGATCCCCTGTAAATATCCCCATTAATTGGCTAATATTAAAGATCGCACCCTAGTTAGTCCATGTACAACACGTAGAACACCATAGGACCTCTCTGTAGTTATCTCATTATTATGTGTTTTAGTTAAGGATCTGTTCCCAATAGTTGAATCTGCGTTGCATTAATCAAATAAGATAGGTCCCTTCAATTTCCCCAATCATCTCCCGCTCTTCAAAGTGCAGTAGCGGTAGGGCAGCGTTCGCTGCCCCTTGTCTTGGTTTGTTTGATGGCCCCAAGCCGCCATTGAACATGCGGTCTCAGGCCGAGGAAAAAGGGGGCGGGACACAAGAACAAGGTGTGGCACGTCAACTCACCATCAGAGGTGGAGCCAGCGAGCCCTCGCCGGCCAACCAGGGCCGAGGTGAGCCGACCGGTAAGCGTGTCATAGGAGCCGGCGGCTGGATACAAGAACGCCCTATAAAAGCGGCTGCGAGGGACTGCTTCACGAGAGGAGAGATGAGTGCGTCGGCAGATGAGTGCGAAGGTCCGAAGTGCAAGGTACCAGAGGAGAACATGCTGAATCGTAAGGCAGGAGAGTGGGTCCGTTGACGATGACAATACCGCCATATATTCACATTGTCCGACCGCGTGAAACTATATGTGCAGCTGCCGCCGGGTTTCGCCTCAAGCCTGGAGCGTGGACCGGAGCGTGGACTGGAGCGGACCTCGACGCTGCGCATCTGCCCGGACCTTCCTGCCCTGCCATCGGCTTGGTCCTTCTCCCCCTTCCAGCCATTCCTTCCTGCCAGTCCCTATTCGTGTGAGTCTGTTTGTTCTGTTTGGGGCGTATGATAATATAAGACTGTTTTAAGGCTGCCCTGTGTACCTGCTTCTTCCTCTCCTTGTAAATGCCCTTCTTTCGTTTCCTCTTCATTTCGTGTACATAATTAATAAATATCTGTTCTTCCTTTACTTTGGTTTCTTCTTCCCCCGATCGCTTTAGTCCCTTCCCAATTGAGTACCTGTGGCACGATTCGGCCAACGCTCGGAGTCGGGTTTAGTCCTTTGTTAACGGCCCAAGTCGCAGCTCGCTTCGCTCGGCGCATCCAATCACGCTGCGGCCCGGGTGGGAGTGTCTCCTCGCTTACGGCCGGTGGTGGTAATTAGGTAGTAAGACGGATTGGGCTTTCAACCCTACTCACCACCGACCGGAAGTGACGTCATACCCCCAGGAACGGTGGACGGCCAGCTTAACAGGACAAGGGGATTAATCCCCCCTTGCTAACGGGAGTGCCGTCCCCCGGATCCGTAACAATACTTTCCGGAATTTCGGTTTTTGTTTTTCCTTCTATCATTTTGTGTACTGCATGCCTGTATCTAATGAGAATGTCGGATCTCAAATTGTTAATTTCTTACTTGCTGAGGCGAAACTCGCGATAGGCTTATATATTACACGGAAGAGAAGGGTTTCTGGGATAAGTTCACTGGAATGCAGTGTTTTGTTAGCCTTTAAAGGCTTTGTGTTTGCCCATCTTAAAACTTTCTCTTTTTCTCTCTCTCTCTTGGCAATGGTTTGTTAAATTTTTTATTTTAGTGTTTGGTTTTTTTATTGTTGTTGTTTGGCTGCACATGTTTGGAATTGGAATGACTTTATTATTTGCATGACTTGTGTGGTTTTCTTACCTTTATAATAAAAGAGCTTCAAAGGTCAAAGTCTCTCTCTCTCTCTTGGTCGTTGTTCTTACCTTTCCTTTCCATTTTTGTTTATTATCACATTGTGTATTCTCTGTCTCCCCCCCCCCCCCCCACCCCCCCCAACCACTCCATTTTCATCAAATCTGGTACCACAACCCTCGTCCTCCCTTATTCCCATTTCCTCCTCCCCACCTCCCAGTTCCACGCCCGTTCCTCCCCGCTCGGTCTTCCCTTCCTCCGATCGCCTCCCCTCCCACCACTCGTTCTCCTCCGGTCTCACTAAAATCCGAAATGGACTCCAAATCCGAAATGGAGCGAAATGGACCTTCAAAATCATCCGAAATGGACTCAAAATCCGAAATGGAGCGAAATGGACCTTCAAAATCATCCGAAATGGATTAGGGTTAGGGTTAGGGTTAGGGTTGTTAGGGTTAGGGTTAGGGTTGTTAGGGTTAGGGTTGTTAGGGTTGTTAGGGTTAGGGTTAGGGTTGTTAGGGTTGTTAGGGTTAGGGTTAGGGTTGTTAGGGTTAGGGTTAGGGTTGTTAGGGTTGTTAGGGTTAGGGTTAGGGTTAGGGTTAGGGTTGTTAGGGTTAGGGTTAGGGTTGTTAGGGTTAGGGTTAGGGTTAGGGTTAGGGTTGTTAGGGTTAGGGTTGTTAGGGTTAGGGTTGTTAGGGTTAGGGTTGTTAGGGTTAGGGTTGTTAGGGTTAGGGTTAAGGGTACTTAATTAACATTACATTTTATTCATTCCTCACCTGTTTTAGATCAGTATTTTAACATTTAATTTTACTACTGAATCACCATCCATTTCGGATGTTATTGAGGTTGGTTTAATATGTTGTGTATGAAATGAAATGAAAAGTGTGGGCTATGGGGAAGTTATTGGTTATTTTGAGGTCCATTTCGCGCCATTTCGGATTTTAGTGAGACCCGTTCTCCTCACCCCCCTCCCCGCCTCCATTGTATGCCTCGCTTGTGTTGCTATCTCTATTTTTATTTTTTCCACTTTCGTTTCAGAGAGAGAGAGAGACAGAGACAGAGACAGACAGAGAGAGAGAGCCCACGCCTTCCGGTGAGAGCGAGGTGTGAGTCCATCGGCACTCTGACGGGTTGTCGTGTTTTCTCGCTCTTTTCCGCATTGAGAGGTGTGTTGCCACATGATAGTTTCGCTCATGCTGGTGTATGCCTTTTCCCTTTTTTCCCCCCTATGTGTAAAGAAAACTGTCCACCCTCCCCCAAATCCATCTTGGTCTTGGCTTAGGCCGAGGGTTTTCCGATCGTCGTAATGTCGGCACGTTCCCGCTACACGGCCTTTGAGGGCTTGACGTGGCAACATGGCGTGGTTTACGTTCCCCCGAACGAGGTCACCGTGGAAGACATCGTCATTGCGGTAACATAATCGGGCTCGAGAAAATCCGTGCAGTTTCACGGATGAACAAACGTGTGGTAATATTCGTGGCTGAAGAGCAGCTCGTACATGAAATTGTGACGACCGGTTTGTCTACTGAGAATGGACACTTTGTCCTGGTCTCCCCACTGGACACCCCAGCCGTGAAAGTCTTGATATCAAATTGTCCCCCATTTCTGAAAAACGATTTAATTTTAAAAGAGCTTTCTCGGTGTGGTACAGAGTACAGTGGTGTCGGAGATCACGATGTTATCTCTGGGGTGTCGGGGATCACGATGTTATCTCGGGGGTGTCGGAGATCACGATGTTATCTCTGGGGTGTCGGAGATCACGATGTTATCTCTGGGGTGTCGCAACGAGCAGGCTAAACACATCATGTCGTTCTGGCGGTCGGTGTACGTCGTGTTTCCTGCATCCAATGTGGACAAGGTGCTCGACACGGTATTTACGTTTCGTGTGGATAATCACGAGTACCAGGTATATGCGGCCACGGAAACGTTAAAATGTTTCGTCTGTGGGAACTTTGGGCATCTAAAACGGTTTTGTTTACAAATTGCCCCCACAGTAGCCGAGCAGACAACACCCCCTGATACTGTGACAGAAAACGTACCATCGACATCGAAAACCTCCGAGAATGAAAACGTCTGGGATGGTTTTACACTCATCTCCTTTTTGAGAAAGAGGAAAACACCTCGGAATGTCCCTCCACCCCATAAGGAAAAGAAGGTGGTGTTAGACTCCGATGCATTGGACTCGGTACCACCTGATAAAACATCGATGGATAAAATCGATATGAAGTATTGCTAAATGTGAATGCAGATCCTCTGCCTGCTGCCGATATGGACCCTCAACCTAATGTGGAGGAGTTGCATGCGCTACCTCCAGATGAGGTTGGAGTGCAAACTACGTTAAATCCTTGTGTGGATTATGACAAGTCGGGTCGAGATTCGACTGGGGGGCAAAAAGAGCAAATTTCGACCCCTCAGTGTTCCAACGCACCTGACGACGATCTTTCAAATCAAATAGTCCTTTTACCGGCCAATTTAGAAAATGTACCTGAGCACAATGATTGTCCTGAGGAAGAAGGTCAAATTGTGCAACAGATTGCAGAATCGCCCGACCCCACCCCCCGCCCCCCACATTACCCGGGGTTCTGATGGAACCTCTCCCTCAACCTGGTCCTACAGAAACAGGGCAGGATGACACCTGCACACCACAGAGTATTCTGGTGTCTCAAGAGCCAGGGGTCCCAGATAGTGCTTCTGACATGTCTGAGGAGGAATCCTATGACGTTGAGGAATTCCCCACATACAGTGATTCCAACGTCTTACCATCGCAAATACTCAAGTTTCTGAACCAGACTTTTAGAAAAAGATATATTGAAAATGAAGATCATTTTTCTGATCTACATGGGTTTATTGAAACGTCAAGGTGTATTATTCCCCGACCCAGTGACCACAATTTCATGGAACTCCAATGCAGTAGGCTTAAGAAACACATTGTTAAGGCAAAAAATGAACTAAAAGGTTGATACGCATATTTCCCTTTCCTTACCTCTTTTACATCTCTATGACTATTTTTGGTAGCCTCAATATAAATGGTGGTGCGAGCCAGTCTAGGATGCTCGAAATGGTCAACCTTGAAAGGCAACGGAAACTAGATGAGGCTTTCTTACAAGAAACCCACTCTACTCCATCGTCTCACGCTATATGGAATCGAATGATGAAAAAGGCCGGCTACTTTAGCGATTCAACCTCTCGTACAGCAGGAGTTGCTTTTCTAATGAATCCCCATTTTTGCCCGCTCCAACTCTCATTTCAGGAAATAATCCCAGATCACTTAGCTTCACTGGATTTTGTTGATGGAGACATAAATTTTACTTTAATAAATTTATATGCCCCTTCAAAGGGCACAGACCGACAAACCTTCTACGACAGGTTACGACTCCACATGATGCAGTTAGACCTGCAGAAGTGCATTATAATAGGCGGTGATTTTAATTGCACCCTGCAACCTGAGTGCGATCGGATTGGCGCAGAACCTCATCCTGGACCAGCCAGACTATTATCTAAAATAATAAGAGATTTTGGTTTTCAAGATATCTGGCGGATACAAAATCTAGGCGCCCATCAATTTACCTGGTGTAAGGTTGCCAATAATCAGGTTGCCCTTGCCAGACTTGATAGATTTTATATAAATTTACCATTTGCCAACCTCTCCCCCACCACTGAAATTTCCCCGTCTGGTTTCTCCGACCATCACCTCATCACCATGAGTTACCGTGTAGGGTTATCTCCAATACGCCACTCTTTTTGGAAACTAAACATTTCCATATTAGATAACCCCTCCTTTAGGAATGCCTTTGAGAGGGTGTGGTCCAATCTGAGAGTCTCCAAATGCAGTTTTAAGGACCAGCGATTGTGGTGGGACAACACAAAGGTCCAAATTAGAAGTTTCTGTCAGCAGTTTCGTTTTCTAAACACACAGGTAGAACGCAGAATGAAAGTGGAGCTGGAGAAGGAGATTCTCCAGATTTAAACAAATTAAAAAACCCATCCTACCCATCCATCCCTTCATCCCTCCATCCTACCTATCTCTCTCTCTCTCTCTCTCTTGTATCACCCTTCCATGTTATCATCCCTTCCCCCCTCTTGAGAGTGAGAAAGTGAGAGAGCACACGTGGTGAGACCGGAAAAGGTTCCCCCCTTAGGGCGGTTCCCTCTTCGGTTTTTTTCGCTTCGTGTTACAAATCATTATACTCTTTCCGTTTCTTTTTTCATAAATATTTTTATTTTTCGTTAGTTTACTGGAGCTTTTTGGCTTCATTAACCCTTTATACATTTATCCTTTGTTTAAACGTGTAAACGATGGCGGATAGCTCTCGTTACACGTCTCTTGAAGCGCTAACCCGGAAGCACGGGTTAGTTTGCTCACCTCCGTCGGGAATCGATGTGGAGGCCATTATCGTTGCCGTCGGAGAGAGAATCCGTTTGGATAATGTAAAAGCGGCTTCTCGCATGAATAAACGCATGGTAATCTTTGTTTCCACAGTGCCCATAGTTGCTCAAATAGTCGAGCACGGGCTCTTCTTTGCTCCCGACGTGTTTGTTCAGGTATGTCCACTCGACACGCCGGCAGTTCGGGTTTCTCTCTCTAACGCTCCTCCGTTCCTTAAGAACAAAGACCTCGTTACTGAACTAAACAAACTTGGTTCTGTCGTCTCTTCAGTTACTATAGTTCATGTACGAGGGAAAAATAACCGTTAAAAACACGTCATGTCCTTTCGTCGTTTTGTTTATATGATTTTACCGCGTGGTGTAACCTCTTTAAATGCGGGATTGCCCTTCAAGGTCGAAGGTCACACTTATCGGGTCTTTGTCTCCACAGAGTCTCTAGTTTGTTTTGAGTGTGGTCAATATGGTCATTTAAAAGACTCGTGCCCGAAAAAGTCCACGGATAGAGTCACTAGCCTGAATGGTGATGAACAGCAGGGCTCTACTGAGATCGTTGTCGATGATGTAAACAGTATGGATGGTGCTGATGCAAACCCCATTGTAGACAAACAGAGAACCAGGAAAAGAACCCTCCCACCTTCTAGCGACCTCAACGAGCCTGAAAATAAGGTCTTGGCCGGTCCTCCAACCTTCGCTCAAGTGGTTAGTGAAGGTGACGATGGAGCACAACCTCCTCCTCAGCAGTTGCCTCCAGTTGAGGAAATTCCTCGGCCTCCTCTGCCTTCAGAATCCTTTGAGGGTCATTTGATAAATGCTGAAAATGTATGTGTTGGCCAGATAGCACCTGAGTCGCTCCGGTGTTCTGAGGGTAAACCTCCATGTGAGGTTGAGACTCCATGTGTGTCCCTTGCTGAAGCTTGTGTTGATTGTGCCACCCCTCCCTCTGTGGGGAGGGGTGAGTGTGTCGGAACTGGTGATGTGTCTGTGATCGAATCCTCCATTGAGGCAGCTGAGCCTTGTCAAGCTCATGGTCAGCAGGGTGATAGTGTTGAAGTCTCAGATTGTCGCGTTGATGAGCCCGTTGCTTCAGCAATGGACTCTCAATGCAATGATTGTGACTGATGGGGGTTCTTCCGTTGCCTCACTGAGTGATGGTGAGGCCGACTTCTCATCGGAGCATGTCTCTGGAGGCTCTGTCCCTCCTGCTGAAATCATGGATTTCCTACAAAAAACTTACTGTAAAGGGTGCGTGAAAATTTGCGATTTCTTCGTTGACACTCACACCTTCATTAGTGGGGCTCAGGAAGTTGTACAACAATCTGCGGCCCTTCATATTTCTGATCAATCACTGAAAAGACTGAAGAGGTACCTTGTCACAGCAAGGAAAGAATTAAACCTGTAATGGCTGTGTTGCTGCCTATGTTTTTATGAACATAGCAAGTTTGAACATTAATGGTGGGCGCAGTCAGCTGCGTATGTCCCAAACTGTGCAATTAGCCAGGAGGGAAAAGATTGCTGTACTTTTATTGCAAGAAACTCGTGTCACTGCAGACTGCATGGCTGATTGGCAGCAGCAGCTGATTGGCACTTGGTTTTTTAGTAATACAGATTCTGTGAGTGCGGATATTGCTTTTTTTGTCAGTTCACGTTTGGCTGTCTCCCCCCCCTATCTTTAAGGAAATCATACCAGGCTATCTAGCCTCTGTAGAGTTTGAATACAATCAGCAACGATTTATGTTTGTTAACGTCTATGCTCCAAGCGATAGTACAGATAGAGGAACTTTTTTAAGCAGTCCTTTAATTTCCTGAGACACCTCTCTTCTGATACGTTGTTGTGCTTAGGGGGTGACTTTAACTGTACTTTAAACCCAACTTTAGATAGGAACAGTGCAGAGCCACATCCAGCTTCAAGTAGGCCTCTTTCCAGTATAATTTCGCGGCATGACCTCAACGATGTATGGCGGCGACAACACCCAAACCTGCAGCAATTTAGCTGGTGTCGGGTTTTACTAAATCATCTTTCACTTGCTCGTCTTGATAAATTTTATATTCCTAACTCTGCTGTCAATCTCGTGACATATACGGCTATTGTCCCTTCAGGCTTCTCTGATCATTCTTTGGTAAAACTGTGCTTTTCTTTTCCTCGTTTCAAACGCCGCACCCTGTATTGGTCCTTTAACACCTCACTTCTGAGCGATCCTTTCTTTAAATCATCCTTTGTGGTTTTTTGGGACAAGGTTGTGTATTTCCAACATCGTTTCCTAAATCTCTGTCAGTGGTGGGACTATGCTAAAGTGCAGATCCGTGTTTATCTGTCAGCAATACAAAACCAATTGCTTTCAAAGTAAACAATTATGTATTGATGCCTTGAAACAAGAAATTCTACGATTGCAGGAAGGTGCTGAGGTTCTCAGTGATGAAAGACGGTGTCAACTCCTCTTTGAAAAACAAACTCTGCTTAAGGAATTAATTCAAGAAAATGGTATTGGTGCCTTAGTCAGGCTGGGAGTGAATGGTTTACTGTCTTCAGACACATGTTGTAAAGATTTATTTAAGTTTGAGAAGACGACCAAGGCGAGCCAGCAAATGCTTAGTCTACGGGCTAGTGATGGGCATATTCTTAGTGATAATACGGAGATTGTTCATTTTGTTCGGTCTTACTTTGAGAGTGTGTTTTCCTTTAAGCCTAATGATGTGCCTGCAATGTAGAATATTACGACCAATTTACCGCAGATAGATGAGCATCAACGGCATGTCTTGGATGAGAACATTACTCTCGGTGAACTTAAAACTGCGCTAGATGACCTTGCTGATCATAAGGCTCCTGGTTTTGATGGGCTACCAGCTGAATTTTATAAAACCTTTTGGGACATGCTTGGTCCTGCTTTGCACTCAGTGTTTTTATACAGTCTGCGTGAGGGATTGTTACCCCTAAGGTGTCGACGTGCAGTTGTTTGCCTTATCCCTAAGAAAAACGACCTGCAATTGATACAGAACTGGTGCCCAATTTCTCTTCTCTGCACAGATTACAAGATTTTTTGCCAAAGCGCTTGCTAACCGTGTAAAGACTGTTTTAAGCACAGTTGTACATCTGGATCAATCGTACTGTGTTATGCACAGATCTATGCACGATAACATTTTTTTGGTACGAGACCTGTGGGATGTGTGTGCATTTCAACAACAACATACCGGTCTCTTTTTTATTGACCAAGAAAAGGCTTTTGACTCTGTTAATCATGGCATGAGTATTTGTTTCACATTTTAAAGCAATTTGGTTTTGGGGCATCTTTTATTTCTTATGTATCCTTATTGTATAATCACATTTTTAGCTTGATCAAAATCAATGATGGCCTCTGTTCACCTTTGCGGATTGGGAGGGGAATTCGGCAAGGTTGTCCCTTATCTGGAATCTTGTACTCTCTTTGCATTGAGCCCCTTTTGATTCGTTTACGATCTTCACTTATGGGATTTTCAGTGACTCCATCAGAAAAGCCCGTTATCACTTCGGCTTATGCTGATGGTGTATGTGTTGCTGTTCGCAGCAGTAATGACATTGCTCTGCTATTTGAGTGCCTACGGGTCTACTCTCAAGCATGTGCAACGCAAATTAATTGGTCGAAATGCAAAGCAGTTTGGGTCTGCAGTACGCCACCTTCTGCCCTTCCAATTCTCCCTATGAATTTGACATGGGGAAAAGAAGGTGTGAAATACCTCGGTATTTATCTTGGAACGTGGGCATCAGCCCACGGGTCCTAAAATCCTGCTCTCCCGCTCTATCTCACCCTCTCTCTGTTCTTTTCACCCTCTCTTTTGCTCAAGGTCATCTGCCAGCATCTTGGAAATCAGCAAACATTACCGCTTTACACAAAAAGGGGCAACAACAGATCCTTGCAACTACAGACCAATCAGCCTGCTTCCAATTATCAGCAAAGTCATGGAATCCATCATTGCTTCGGATATCAAATCCTTCCTCTTCTCCAATGGCTTGATCTCTGATCATCAATTTGGATTCAAACCAGGTCATTCCACTCTGGACATGTTGCTTCTGCTGTCTCAACAATGCATGGAGGTCCTCAATGCCAAACAGGAAATCAGAGCTGTCTCACTTGACATATCACGTGCCTTCGATACGGTCTGGCACCCAGCTCTGCTCACCAAACTCTCCTCCTATGGTATCCATGGAAATCTCCACTCATGGCTTGTGGACTTCCTCTCTGGTCGTAGGCAACGTGTGGCCCTGAATGGATTTCTCTCCTCTCCCCTTCCTGTTCTGGCTGGAGTTCCCCAAGGTATTGTCTGGGCCCTGTGCTATTTCTGGTCTTCATCAATGATCTCTCCGACTCTCTGGAAAATCCTCTCTATCTCTTTGCTGATGACTCCACCATCTGCCGCTCCATTCCTCATCCCTCAGATCGGCAGTCTGCAGCCTCCTCACTCTCTACAGACCTGGCCAAAATCAAAGACTGGTCAAAACAAGTGGAACATGTCTTTCAATCCTGACAAATCTCACACTCTTACAATGTCTCTCCGAAAGGACCGACTGGAAAACCCTCCCATCTACTTTCTCAACAATCCTCTTCGAGAAGTTCTGTCGCTCAAGCTTTTGGGTCTCACTATCTGCCATGACCTTTCTTGGGAAAACCACATTTCCAAGCTGGCCTCCAAAGCCAGTCGCCGACTGGGCATCCTCCGTCGTGCGAAGTCCTTCCTTGGCACACCTGAGCTCCTCACCACATACAAGGCTTTCATCCGCAGCTCAATGGAATACTGTTCCCCCCTCTGGGCTGGTGCTCCTGCCTCACACCTAGCTCGGCTTCACGCTGTTGAGGCCAAAGCTTTCAGAATCATTGGAACCTCTTGCGATGAAGTTAACTCCGAGGGCCTTTCACTCACTCACCGCAGGCAGGTTGGTGGTCTTTCTGTCTTCTACCGACTCCTCTCCGGCCTTGCTCCCCCAGCTATGTGCTCTGTCCCCACAATATTCCTTCAGGTCGCACAAGATCTGCCTGCAACCCTCTTACGGTTAAACTGCCAAAATCTAGGCTCTCTGCTCACCTTCACTCTTTAATTCCCCTTTTCTCCCACCTCTGGAACAAACTCCCCCACTCCCTTCAATCCCACTCCTCCCTCCAAGTCTTTAAAACAGCTGTTCACCACCATCTCTTATCTTCCCCCATCCAAAACCTTGATATTTTCTACCCCCGCTAATTCACCCCAGAGCCCTTGCAGTGTTCGTATGTTTTATACCTCTCCCACCTCCCCCCAAGCCCTCCACCTCCCACATTTCTCCCGATGTCCCTGCTCTCAAATGTTGTGTTTGTGTCCTTCCCCCTCTCTCACCATCTTGTCTGCCGCTCCCCTTGTTTTTTTGTGTTTTGTGTGTCGGTTTGACTTTTTGTGTGATTAATGTTAGCTCTTTCACGAGCCTCGATCTTGTATACAAAAAAAAAAACCCCCTGGTGTTGTCAAAAGGAATTGGGATGGTTTGCTCCACAAAATTAGCAATAAATTAAACAGATGGAGAGGAATTTTGTCGACCTTGTCTTTTCGAGGTCGTGCCCTGGTCCTGGTGGCCCCTCTCTTATGGCATAAAATGATTGCATTGCAGCCACCTGCAACGTTGGTGTCGTCAATCCAAAAATGCTTACTTGACTTATTTTGGGATGGCAAACACTGGCTACAGCCAGAGACTATTTGCCCTCCACTGGCAGAAGGGGGTCATGGACTTGTGGACATTCTTTGTCGGGTGATGGCCTTCCGAGTCTCCACAGCTCGTCGTTTTATATTTCTGGAGGCCTTGCCCTGGAAATCTACTGCAAACTGTATGTTAAAACAATCCGGCATGCTCGGCTACAATTGTGAACTCTTTTTCATGGAGCTGCAACATGTCGATGCTTCGCTGCTCCCTGACTTTTACCAAGATGTCTTGCACGTCTGGCGGTTCATTTCAGCAACTCGGCAAATGGGGACATACAACAGTGAAAGGTTCCTCCGGAAACCCCTTTTCTACAATGCCCTTTTTCCTGCTATTCCTCACTCATGTGCTTTTGTGCAACGTTTTTTGAGTGCTGGCGTGAGCACGACTCGGGGCCCCCTCCCCACTCGTCACGGTCAACTGTCCAACTCACAATCCCGCAAGATATGTGGAAAAGAAATGTGACAATAAACAACCTGAAACCAATTGCTGTATCTTCTTCTTGATGCATATAAAAGTAAATAATTACCATGGGCAAAGACCTTTTATAATGACATGGGTTTCAGCCCTGTTTGAGAGAATGCCAAACCCATCCTCATGTCAAGCCTTCAAACCCCATTTTCACCTGTCATTGTCACCTGTGCAACTAACAATCCCACGAGATATGCAGAAAAGATATGTGACCATGAGTAGGTCATGGCCCATCATGGTCACTTGTCCAACTCACTCATTTTCGGAGAACTTTTAACAATTGAATGCACAGCAGATGCAGAGACTCCATGTACACGTCCAATTTGTGTTGTTCCTTCACCGCGTCAAACTGCACCGCTAAGGTTACACTCTATTGCTGCTTCTTAATACGAGGTGTGCTTGGCGAATGACGTATGCATGACGTGGGGTTTAACAGCTCAATCAGCTCATCATCACAGCTCAGTTTATAAAGATATATGCAATTAAAATTGCGTACACACGGATTTAAACAATGGCTGCTCTCGTTCAAACAGGTGCGAAAGGATACTGCACATGCGCATTGGAGTGAAAACACATCTCTGGTACTCAACCTCTGTTGAAAACCATAATTAATTCACGCACACAGTTTCTTACTTACTTGGATTTACTTGGATGTAGAGACTTGAAGTGTTGCTTATTTGTCCCTCGTTACATCAGTCCTTTGTTGGTATGGCGTATACTTCAGGGGGTGGTCCTTCCATTGTCTTTCCACGGCTGATTTCAACTAGTTGACTGCACTGGCCTGAACAGCTTCTCTGAACAGTCTGTTCCAGCTGTTAATGGTTCTCATTGAAAAAGCATTTTGTTTTGTATTGGTTCTGCACTGCTGTTTCCTCATTTTCTGAGCATGTCCTCTAGTCCGTGAGCCTTCATCCCTCTGGAAAATATCTGGGCCTCAATATGATCAATTCCTTTGATGATATTAAATATCTGAAGTACTTCAGCCCTCCGCCTTCTGTAAGCAAGCGTGGGGAGTCTCAGGAAATTTCAGTCTCTCACAAGATATTCCAGATGATGTAGATGGGGATGATCTATTTACTGTAGTATCAGTTGGTGAACCCTCTGATATTTGAGAGTCTAAAACCTTCTGATAATGACTATCAGAACACTGCTCTATAATTTCTGATATATATATATATTTTAGTTCATTCACCTTGTTATGACCTGGCCCTTGGGTAAAGGACTCGGGGTACAGCCTATTGCTCCGGAGGTCCTAATTGACACACTCAGGAGGTCAATGCGTTTCCTGTGTGCGGATCGCCCCATTTAAGCAGTCAAATGTGAGTTATCATCCGAATGCTGAAGCAAATTTACACCCCCACTCACCGACACACAGTATGCAAGTGTATGCCAATCCAGTAATGCCATACAAATTCAAAACGGTGGAATAAATACAAATCCTTTACTCAGGGACGTTATATTTCGAAAATGATATTACCATAAAAAAAACCGAGGCGAATTCCTTACTTCTGTGATTGTTAATATTCGTGCCGCTTATCGTTGATTCATGAACCATACACCGCTTCAATCCATTAACTTCGTATTCATCACATTGGGATTAAAGTGTTATGGTTATTTTTTACTATATTATTATTATTATTATTATTATTATTATTACGAAAATGGTATGACTAAAACGATACACTAAGGTATTAACAAACCTGGGCTTAATTTGTCCGAAGTGGTCCGAAGATGAGGCATGAAGCCTCAGGCCTATACCGTTTTGTTGGAAGAGACGTAACACCGATGCTTTAGATATTTCATGGTCATTTTAACAATCATTTGTTTGTGTTTCACACTGAATGAAAAACGTCAAGGTAGAGCATGGCGATTGTGATATATGACAGGTTCGACAATATGTTTGGCATGAACGGCATATAAATCAAAATGGCGGAGTGTGGAGAGTCAGCCGCTGTACTGCCGTAATGACATCAGACGTAATCACATCACCCTGTCATGTGACCAGATCCTAAGCTCTGATTGGTATATGTTTGAGGGGACATACATACATACATACATACATACAGAGGGACAAACACTGTTCTAGATGGCTTTGCCTGATGGGCCATGCCGTAAAAATATGTACAAGAAGAGATGGGATGGTGAACGGCAGGATTAGTACATCGGTATCTTGGCTACAAATGTGAATTGTGATCTTGAGACGATATGTGATCCGCAAAGCGGATAGCGTATGTGTAATCAGCATTGTATCAGCTTCGTCCTAATTCCTGGGGCTCGCTTCTGTATCCAACTTGCCCACCCTATGTGTCCTCTGTGTCCAACTTGTCCACCCGATGCATGCGTGCTTTGCGTCCTGTTTTTGTCTGTTACCTCCTGATTCATTCAATGTGTTAGCTCTTCCACGAGCCTCGACTATGTATACTAAAACAAAATCTTCCCTGCAATCTTCACCTGTCCCGGTTTCTAAAGAGTCAAGTGATGTGGAAAAATAATCCATGCTCCAGTCATCATCTGCTTCTCTGTCACTTGTACACTGGCTGCTTGGCATCTTCTGGAATGTGTCCTGTGACAGATTTTGAAGCTGTTTAGCATATTCACTCCTCTTCATCTATTTCGTGAGAGCACCACAAAACAATCACATATCAGCACGTAAATCTATTTCCTGCTTCAGGTAGCTTCGACTGATTTGCCGCTGTATTTTTGGCTTTGGGATTAGGTTTGGCAAAATATGGCAAGTTATTCCTGCTAATTTCTCCTACAGCATGGTTGTTTTTTTTTGTTTTTTTCCACAAAGTCTGTGCACAACTTATTTCCTTCCACATCCTCATTCAGAATTATCCTAAGAATTTGTTGGTATAGTTATAGTCCTTCATATATTGATGCCAAAGTGTTCCTATTTGAAACAATCACGTAGTCTGACAATCAGCTCACGGCATGAAATGTCACGTACATGTGTCTGGGAGTCATTCAAGAATATGGCCCTGAATGGTCACCTAATCCATGTTATAAGTGAAGTTTATGAAATTAATTTTAGTTATTTAATAAACACGTCCACACATTGTCTCCCATCATGGTAGAATATAGTTATATTATTTAATCCGCTGAAAAAAATCATTAGAATTTCATCTGATTTGGACTCCGTTTGGAAAATGGGTACTAAATCCAAACTTGACATAACAAGATACTAGTTTGTGTCCCTTGACCATTTTTATGAGCTGTTGCCCACTTGACAGCCCAACGTTTGTACCTTTATGTGAGGTAGCCATTTTGAATAGATGAGCACCTAAACTAGGTTACCCAAGAGACTCAGCATTGGCAACATGACTATTCCGATTCCATGCCTTAAGATGGTTTAGAAATGGTTTTCAGATCGCTTTTAATAATTAGCAATCACCTGACCACTTTTTCAAAAATAAGGAACCCAACTAAAGGAGAACGTCCGACAACGACAGCATTCAGTCACTCATGTATTATTACGTTTTCTGCGAGTTTATTTATCCAGGGACACCATACTTTGTAAGAGGAATACACAAGAACATGTTGCTGCACTACTGATATACGATTTCCACCTTAACCCCAGCAGTCACTGCAATCGACGGTGAGTAAAACTACCGAGACTGGTTGAAGCACAACCCCACAAGACCCTTCTAGCAACTCCTATCCCTGTGATGAGGAGCCACTCCCTAACAAGGTACAAATCTCCTTCGTCATGATGCATGTTGGCTGTGAAATTAACACAATCAACATTTTACGACACCAGTACTTAGTCAAATGAAGCACAAAGTAACAAAATATCCAGCAAGCTGGTAGCTTACAAACTCAACCCATAAAAGATAAAAAAATATTCCTGTGTGAATTGAATGATTTTTATGCCTCCGCCCTCCGTCGACAAAGTCGCTGGAGGCATTATGTTTTCAGGTTGTCCGTCCGTACGTCCGTCCTTTCTTCCATCCGTCCGTACGGGCTAAACCTCGTTTTTCTCAGCAACTATATGTCTGATTGAGACGAAACTTTCAGGGTAGGAGTGACACCCATGCAGAATGTTTTAATGATAATTGTAACGTCATAGGTCATGTGGTGTGGCAGCCATTTGGATTAAAAGCAAATAATTAAAACCGACTTCTTTCTTTGAAGTCCTAGCAGTGTCCACGTGTTTTATACCTCTCCCACCCCCCCCCCCCTTCCCATGCCTCCTCCCCCCAAGCCCTCTCCCTCCCACAGATCTCCCAATATGTCCGTTCTCTACTGTTGTACTTGTGTGCTTCCCTCTCTCTCCCCATCTTGTCTCCCACTCCCTTTATTATATGTTTTTTTATGTGTCCATTTGTTTTTTGTGTGATTAATGTTAGCTCTTACACGAGCCTCGAGCTAGTATCCAAAAAAAACAAAACAATGCTCACAGTATCGATGCGAAAATTTTACAAATATCATCTAACAGCACTGTTGCATATAGTTTGAAAATGATGATGTCATATGTCACGTGGTTTGGCAGCCATCTTGGATAGAAAGACGAACCTTATCCGATCAACACGAAACTTCACATAAGTGATCTCCTACCCATATATATGCAGAGTGATGGCATCTACCCGTTGTGGGACTATGCGGAGGCATATTGACGACACAGTCGCGTTGTTCTAGTTTTTTTTATGTGTAAAAGAGGCACAGGTACCTCTTCCCCCCAACTTTTATTAAATGATTATATATTGTGGAATCTGTTACTTGGGAGATCCCACACCCACCACCTACAATTTTATATATTTTTGCAAATGAAACAAGTTTTCATAAAACTAGCCAAGTAAAAAGAAGACAGGAAAAAGAAAATTCAAATGTTGGCCATAAAGCAAGGAGATGAACCACTCATGCTCATTCGCAGGAGCCCGGTAGCAGTGTTACGGCGTGGATTTTCATGGTCCGTATTTCCAAACGGTTTATCTTGTACGGTGGAAGGCAGTGACAGAAGCTCCCCAATTGTTGATCCTTATTAAAGATCACAATTTCGGTGTTATCACAAACCAACTTGAGCTGTGAGACAAACAGAAACAACAAAAGCGTGAATGCAAGATCTCTCCGTATATCAACAAAGACACACTTTGTGGTCCGAGATTCTCGATATCACAACACGTATGTTGTTTTGGGTGATAAACGATGGAGTGTGGAGAGAGCTTCACTGAAGCAGAGAATCTTCCATTTTTATCATCAGCCCACACTTGGGTGACATACAAATACCCTATGAAAAGTCATGGGACACAATCCACATAATAAGAATCGGTGTAAGGCTATGAAATTATTTTGTATGGACTCTTGTGTCTTAATCACGGTGTGGACATTTATACAAAGAGCCCGTGTGTCCATTAAAGGATACTCTGATACACGTTCTGTCGGTCTGATGCTATTCGCCTGCATGGCAGATGAGGAACTCGGATACCATCAAAACGTGCATGGATTTTTAGCTTTTCTCCAACATCTGCTCTCAGTTTTAAAAAAACAAAAAAAACAAGACCTAAAGTCGAACAGCAGCATAGCCGGGCTTGTTTGAGACTTTAGTTGAAGAGGACAGTATGACCTGGGTGGAGATACCAGTTAGCAAATAATGTAAGTATTAAATTATTTTGAAGTACTCTAAGTCTCAAAGCTGTCTGTCACCATGGAAGTGAAGAGATTGCATTGAGACGCCGGTTTAGTCTATGTTTCGAGTCAACAATGAACCAACCATACACCGCTTCAATCCAGTAACTTTGCAGTCTCGACAAAGAGATTGCATTTTTACGATTATATTTACTATATTATTATTAATAACGTTGTTATTATTACAAAAACGATGTTACTGTATTAATAAACCGAGGCTAATTCTTTACTCTCGCGATAATTAGTACACCCGTGTGTCATTGAGTCAACAATGAACCAACGATACACCGCTTCAATCCAGTAACCTTGCAGTCTCGACAAAGAGATTGCACTTTTACGATTATATTTACTATATTATTATTATTATTATTATTAACGTTATTATTATTATTACGAAAACAATACTACTGCATTAAGAAACCTGGGCGAATTTCTCCAAAGCAGCCTGAAGGTGACGCATGAAGCCTAAGGCCTAAACTTACTGTGTCGTTGGAACACCTGTAACGCCTATGCTTTCGATATATGATGGTCATTTTAACAATTGGTTTGTTTGTGTTTCACACTGAATGAAAAACGTAAAGGTGGAGCATGCAGCTAGTGATACATGACAGGTTCAACAATCTGTCTGGCCTGAACGGCATAGGATTCAAAATGGCGGTGTGTGGAGTCAGCCGTCGTACCGCTGTAATGACATCACATCACCCCTGTCATGTGACCAGATCCTCAACTCTGATTGGTGTACGTTTGAGGGGACATAAATACATGCATACATACGGACAGACAAACACTGTTCTAGATGGCTTTGCCCTATGGGCTACGCCATAAAAATTAAATAAAGATGAAGGTGCTTTTCTCACAAAATCACATCTGTTCTGTCGAACAATCAGTGGCACGCTCCGTTTCCATCGTAAAGTAGTTTTCATGGCCGGATATTTATAATTGACATCTATTGTAAATGACAACATCGCATAATTATATTTGCCGTTAGTGGTTGTTAAATATAGCCTCATTATATGACATATTTTCATTTTCTTTGTACTGCAACTGGTAATGTTCAATTTAATCAACCGATATCTTGATTTATTTCTGACGCATTTCCGGTCATACAGTATGGCGTTCTTGGCGAGGACCACATCACAACTTTGTGTACATACTGTTACGCAACTGGGATTAACACCACAGTTATGGATGGCCGATTTGCGAGACTTTAACTCCCGAGGCGAAAACTCAATGGCGGATTAAAGCTCAGCACAAACGCGCGGAAGGGCAGACGCAGCAAGCTCCGCAGCCCTATCTATTAAAATGAAACATCCAGGAAAACTGCGTTCAGATATATACAGAAAATAATACAAGGATTTATTATGGAAAAGTAAAGCCAGTGAAAAAGCCCGCGCCGGTAATACTAATAACTCTAATAAGCCTAAATTGGGATCCCACACACAACAGATATCAAACACGATACGAGGGAGGTGAATACGAAAATAACACGTCTTTTTGCTTTATGCAGTGTATTCGCGGGTACGGCCTTATCTCGTCCTTGTCGTCCCCGATCGCACACCACGAGGTCCTTTCGCTCCAAGTTCCACAAGGCCTCGCTCCAAGCACCACGCGTCCGACGCGTGGCCAGCAGCTCCACACGAGGTCGATCTCCACAAGGTCCGTGCACCAAAGGTCCAACGTAAGCTGCACAAAGCAAGCGAACTCCACTTGACTCTCTTTTTGGGAGTGCTGGCAGCCAAGTGCTAACTGTTCGGTGCCAACTGTTCAACGAACTGCGCCGAACTCCGTGTGCTGCCGTGGGTCGTGTGTGTGTCGCGAAAATGGCGTTCGACCGTCGCATATATCTCTCGCCGATGACGTCACATTGGCGCACTCCTCAGCCAATCATAGCCTCCCAACTCGCCGGCTCGCCCCGGCCACGCCCTCTGCGGCATGCTCCACTCTCGCTCACCGACCCCCGCGGTCCTTGCGTTATAACACGTCCCAGGTGAGGCCCGTAGGCCCTGGAGGTGTAAACGGTGGCGGCCCACCGTGGCGGTGGTTTTGGCCTGGTTGTGTCCATTTATTACGAAGTCATTGTCAGGGAAAGGAATTATTTAATGTTGCGCTAAGGACCTAACTAATGTTTATGTGGTTTGCAGTGCCATAATGGACAAAGGTTTGACTACTAGGTGAGACTCACAGGGGCGTTACCTTTAACCCCTCACTATTTAACACTCGAATCTCCAGGTAGATCCACAATCATACATCTTACCCCGACAAACGCCTAAACATCAATAACTTATTACATGTAGAGTCCCTGTCACGACAGCCGAATACCTACCTATTCAGATCTACCTAGCTCTAGATGTTGCTCTACCAAATTCATAACACAGCCCCCCCCCTGGAACCGTAGCTCCTGCAAGGTTCACCGCAGGCTCTACCATTCCAGCCTTAACACTTACTGTCACACACTTAATTAACCTATGAAATAAATCAGGAAGGGCTGTGGGAAGTGAGTCGGACTACCTACCTACACTTCCTTAACATGCTGAACCCCTTAACCATCATGCAAGTATGTACATTGTCTTCGTTGTTCCTGTGGAGGGAGGAAACAACAACACACAACACTAACTTAACCACAAAACTTAACCATCTTTCCAAAACTCAAAACTCTAACCTTTGTACATACTCCGGTCTACAGACCGCGTCCCCCGGTGGATGCCACAAGACACAACCTTACCTGCGGGGCCATCCCCAATGCATCCCACTAAATTTCCACGGGCCCTGTCCAGATGTTACAGGTGAGTGACACGGCTCGGTGGATTTCGCCCACATTCATGCAACACAGACCCCTTAACCACCCATTCTCATTCCATAGGTCATCAAGGCATTTCAAAAATCAACAAAGCACTTATTTCAATACACCCCCTGCAGGACCATGGCATTGATGTCATTCACGTGTGTGTGCATTCCTCAACTAGGCAGCGGGGAGGTACCGCACAGAAAGATGGTGGGGGGCACATCAGGCTGTGGTGCCCGCAGTCCCAAAAACAAGTCAACCGACTTACAAGTTCATTGCCCCCCCCCCCCTTTACCTCTTGGCCCCGTGACAGCCCAACAGCCCCTTTCCGCCGTTACCTCGCCGGTGAGGGTCTCCACACACACCAGGCTCCTTTGCCTCCTGCTTTCGCGCAGCAACACGGGTCACCGGGGGACTTCCTCACCCCGCGGCGCCCAACCAGACCCTCCACCGACGAGCTCCAATTTCCAGTTACCACCGGCTGCCAGGGGTAATTGCCGCAGAGGGGGGCCCGCAGGCATCGCTCCTCAGAGCTTGCTCTGTACCTGCGGACACACACACCTTCCCCACCCACAAGACCCCAAAACACACTTCCTCCCCCGCTGCCATTCAATTCTCCACACAACTCAGCACAATTCAGTACAATTATTGGTGTAAAAGGTGTTACAAGGCTTGCCATGGCCTGCCACATGTGAAATCCCCCAGTTCACATTTAAACCATCACACATTTCCAAAAGCACAAGTATCGCCCCTCATTATCTCCAATAATCATCACTCACTCTCCAGGTTCCACTCTCACGACCACATCAAAACACATAACCACAATACAAAAACATACGCCACCCACAAGACACTGTGGCTCCCATTCCATCCCCTCACCGGCCATGTCATCATTCTCACTCGCCTCCCAACTCCAAATTACATGTCCCCAATTTCCCAAAGCAAGTCCTGCAGCCTGGGACAGTACTCCTTAAAACACTCACCTCAAGTGCAGGTAGTTGCAGGTTGGTCAGGTTCAAGAGTGTCATCCACCCATACAATTCCCAAAATTTTACATTGGGCCTACCAAATACTTCCAAATTTCTCTTTTGTCCCCACTACACTGGCAGGTATGTGGATCCGCATCCAACGGTGATCATCGCTACACAACTACCTATGGCCACGACAGCTCTGCACCTCTACCGTGCAAGGGTCACCGGGACAAGGTGAGCAGTCAAAACGCCAACATGGCCCATGAGTGTCCATAAGGGTGCGACCCACCATCCATCCTTCGGCCCCCCTGCGAGGAACACAGCTGCAGCAGCCCCAGCTGGCCAACGTGGTGAGCACTTGCTGCCACAACACACACTACCGCACACACAACCTCGGCCCTGGGGGGCACGGTCGCAGTGCGTGGCATCCCTACAGCCACGTCCCCTGCACCTCCCCATCATCCCCCAGTCCGACTACAGAACTGCAGCCCCCCAGTGCTCACCCACACTTGACCACACCAAGGTCCAGTCAACAGCCATGCTCCACCAGGAGACCCACCCAGAAGACATGGTCCACACACCTCGGACACGCACAGCACCACGTTGACCCTCAGGCTACACAACTACATCCCCATCATCCCACGTCCCAAATATCAGCACAGTTGCCCCCGCAACCAGTTGAAAGCTGTGCCTTGCTACCCTATTAATTTCATCACAGCCTCCAACACTTTGGTCTACACACCTGGATCAATAATGGCGTCACTGTACAGTGTCCACCATGGCATTTCAAAATCCACCCTTAAATTTCCATCTAACCCACAGATTACCCATGCCAACCATTTGTCACATTTCACTAACCTCACCAAAGAAGGATGCTTTGCCATACACATGCCAGCCGAGCATGGCCCATATGCTCGGCTCGTTACACATCTCCCGATTCACATCCCCATGGCTCTCTTCCCAACCCGAGAGTCCATAAATCAGAACGGAGCATCTGTGGAAGGTCACTCACACCATCACGTTCCACAGATGCCCCAATGGTTGTCCGGCAGGCTATCTTCATCCCTGTCCATTCGGTTTGACCCGCGTCCATCGACCAACACGGCATGGCAGGTCATCACATGCCCGTTGTCCCAAAGTCTCAGGGAGAGGGTGTCAGGTCGTATGCCCGGGTGATCACTACATCAGGCCCAAGCTGGTCATCTGCGGTGCCACCACCAAAGCGCGACCCACAACACCTCCCCCTAGTGGTCCTCAATAAATGCCAACCCAGGCTTGAGAAACCACCTCGGACCCCTCTGGAGGTCTTAACCCCCACCAGGGTCCGGTGACCCTGCCGGCCCGAGCCACCAGCTCGGACGGCGCCCCGACGGACAAGGGACGCCACACTCCACCAGACCCCCCCGTGGGACCCAGGTCGTACCTCGACACCCAAGGCTGGACCCCATGTCCAAATCTCGCCATCACAGCCCCCCAGCTGGCTGGCATACCCAAATTTTGAAAGGGGCAACTTTTGCCCGAGGCCATCACCCATGACCTCCCCATGTCCAGATCCCGCAGCCCGGGGACCAATCCCAACCATGGCTGCTCCAAATCAAGTTCCCATTGTAATTTTATTTTAAATTTTATTTTACAAATTTTCATTCCCACTGCCAAACCGCAGCTGCAGGGAACAACCTCTACCACCGGTTGTTCTGCCCCTCCCTGCAGTTGATCCAAATTCCCTACATGGACCAAATCTCCAGAAGCTCTATCTCCCGATCCTCCAAGATCCAAATCCAGCCCGGAGCCAACACACTCCCCCAAATGGTTGTCCAATTTTGGAGCCTCTGTTTCCAAATAGCAGTGTACGGTGAGCGTCCCCTCGGTCATTCCAACCACCTCCTTGGACCAACTCACCTCTTCCCCCAGACTCCTTTGGGCCTGGACAAGCTCTACCTCCATGGGACTGTCACAGGTCTCCAGCCGCTGGATCGAATCATCCTCATCCTCTTCATTTCCACAAATCATTCCTGGCCCCGCCAGGCTTTGATCAATATCCCCAATAAATACCTGGTCCGGCTCCATTGCACGGACCCCCAAAAACTCTACCCCCTCTTGCTCCGCACCACCGCCCTGGTGCTGCACAATTCCAAATTCATCCCCCGGTTGGGGTGTTGTGACATCCACACGGTCCCGATAAACAACCAGGCCAGAATGTGGGAAACATTCCCCATTACAACTCTCACATTCCAAATTTCCTTCCCCGCTCACCTGTGGACACTCCACGTTTACCTGCAGGCATTCCCCATCTACCTGTACACATTCCCCATCGAACTGTGGACATTCTCCGCTCACCTGTACACTTACCACAATTGCCATTTCCCTTTTTAATCCATTAATTTGGTCACTCATATCCTTCAGTCCTTCCCTCCATTCCTTCCCCTGCGACTCCATTTTATTTCCCATCCTTTCAATTTGTTCCTCCAATCGATCACTCATTCCCTTCATTCCTTCCCTACATTCCTTCCCTTGGGACTCCATTTTTCTTTCCATTCCTTCAATTTTGTCATTCAATTCCCGACTGGCTCGCTCACTGTTCTTTTCCATCCCTTCCATTTTTCGAAGCAATTGACCCAACATCTGGTCGGTTGTCGGGGCCGTTCCTACTACTCCCGACTCCCCGGTGGGGGAGGGGGATAAGTTGGTGCTCGGGACGAGGGAGGTTCCAAGGCTCACCTCTACATCAAATTCCCCTATTTCCGGCTCACTCCCAACGCTGACGGAGGCCTCGCTGCGTACTTCCATCTCATCGACCTCCGACATCCGCTTTTCGGAAGGTCGTTCCCCGCGCGCGTATTTATTTCAATACCAAAAACACAATTTAAATTTGACGAAGACGCGATATCGCGCTCCGTTTGCCCAATTGATTATTAAATTTCTCCGCCTCGCCTATACAAATTTTTCGTTCGAACGTCGGGCGCAATGTACGCCCGACCGTGTCGATGTCTCGCCGCGGACAAAAAAATTTGTCCGACGGGTTCAAATCCTACACTCCTGACACCACTTGTTACGCAACTGGGATTAACACCACAGTTACGGATGGCCGATTTGCGAGACTTTAACTCCCGAGGCGAAAACTCAATGGCGGATTAAAGCTCAGCACAAACGCGCGGAAGGGCAGACGCAGCAAGCTCCGCAGCCCTATCTATTAAAATGAAACATCCAGGAAAACTGCGTTCAGATATATACAGAAAATAATACAAGGATTTATTATGGAAAAGTAAAGCCAGTGAAAAAGCCCGCGCCGGTAATACTAATAACTCTAATAAGCCTAAATTGGGATCCCACACACAACAGATATCAAACACGTACGAGGGAGGTGAATACGAAAATAACACGTCTTTTTGCTTTATGCAGTGTATTCGCGGGTACGGCCTTATCTCGTCCTTGTCGTCCCCGATCGCACACCACGAGGTCCTTTCGCTCCAAGTTCCACAAGGCCTCGCTCCAAGCACCACGCGTCCGACGCGTGGCCAGCAGCTCCACACGAGGTCGATCTCCACAAGGTCCGTGCACCAAAGGTCCAACGTAAGCTGCACAAAGCAAGCGAACTCCACTTGACTCTCTTTTTGGGAGTGCTGGCAGCCAAGTGCTAACTGTTCGGTGCCAACTGTTCAACGAACTGCGCCGAACTCCGTGTGCTGCCGTGGGTCGTGTGTGTGTCGCGAAAATGGCGTTCGACCGTCGCATATATCTCTCGCCGATGACGTCACATTGGCGCACTCCTCAGCCAATCATAGCCTCCCAACTCGCCGGCTCGCCCCGGCCACGCCCTCTGCGGCATGCTCCACTCTCGCTCACCGACCCCCGCGGTCCTTGCGTTATAACACGTCCCAGGCGAGGCCCGTAGGCCCTGGAGGTGTAAACGGTGGCGGCCCACCGTGGCGGTGGTTTTGGCCTGGTTGTGTCCATTTATTACGAAGTCATTGTCAGGGAAAGGAATTATTTAATGTTGCGCTAAGGACCTAACTAATGTTTATGTGGTTTGCAGTGCCATAATGGACAAAGGTTTGACTACTAGGTGAGACTCACAGGGGCGTTACCTTTAACCCCTCACTATTTAACACTCGAATCTCCAGGTAGATCCACAATCATACATCTTACCCCGACAAACGCCTAAACATCAATAACTTATTACATGTAGAGTCCCTGTCACGACAGCCGAATACCTACCTATTCAGATCTACCTAGCTCTAGATGTTGCTCTACCAAATTCATAACAATACGTAATCGGGAAATAGTGCTGCATATTACCCACGATTTGTAACGATATACTTTAGTTTGAACACTTTGTTACCACAATATGTGTTTGTCAAGCCCAGAGTTATGTATTGGAATATCTTGTAATGTACGTGTGTGATTATTTAGACCATGTTAAATGTTTGAAAGTAGTCCGAACGCCTTTTATTCATTCGCCACACGTCTTTGAATGGGAGAACAGCCTATTAATCCAAGCACGGCAACTCGTCTTTAGAGCCCAGCATGAAGAGGCAACAAGGTATTCTTTGGTTATAATTCAGTGCATAAATATGTCGGGCATCTATGGAACAAAGCATTATGTGGTTTCAAGGGTTTTAAAGTCAAGCTTTAGTATTATTTAATTTCGGTTCTCTCCTCAGCCTCATGTTTCTGGGCCCAAGTGCTTTTGAGTTCATGTATCATGCTATTTGTCTCTGTCAATTGGAAAGTTGAACTATTGAGGTATATATCAGATAATGTGACATTGTTCTAACTATTCGTATTTTGTTTGCACCGTACTAGTTTCTCCGGTGTCAATAGGAGTTTGAAACCTCCTTACGGTGTGCAAGCGCTGTATTGTGAGAAGAATAAAGGTCAAGACACCGTATTGAGATCTTTGCTCGTGATTATGCTGAGGCATCTACACCTATCAATAAACAGGGTTAGTGTTGCCTGTAGTCACACACTTCGTTATGATGTTCCTCACACCTGAAGTTGGGATGACTAGCATTTCCTCCTAATGGAAGTGCTCGGTTTCTGGCATTCAATTATCAATCCTCTTCAAAACCTAAACTCTTTTGTATACGAGACAGGCTTTGAAAACAGAGCAGTAAGGCCGTTCTTTGACTATTTGTACTGCAAGTTACCGTCACCCCAATTTCCCCGAAATGCACCCCTCACCAAAACCTAAATTGTGCAACTTGAAATCAAAATGAGTGGAATCGATGATGGCCAATCTTGAATGTTACATTTAAAAGATAAATTTCCTGCTGATGGTTGAACCATTCTCAAATCGTGCACTTGGGGTCCTACGCTACCCAATCCTCTCACTAACGTTCAACTCGCAACTGTTATCGTGAACACAACGGGTCATCACTGTGGCCTTAACTCTCAAATACTAAACAAACACCTTAATGAGCAATTTCCATTGAGGTTATTTCCCTGAGCAGTCACAATCACTCTTGCATGCTGATGATGAAGCATGTTTTCATATCTACAGCAAATTAACTTATAGCAACGGTACCCGCCCTATGGACGGGGCTACAATTGGGAAGCCCAAATGAAAAGGCAAAATATCAGAAATTGAAGGCTTTTATATTTTAAACGATTCATATAAACATCCGTTGAATCATATCACACGCAAATCATCAAAATCTAAACAGTACATGGCGCCCATTTTGAAAAATGATTGGATTCTGCAAAACGGAAGCGGCCGCTACACGGCTTTCTCAGTCGCTTTGCACACGCTGCCGTGTTACTTCGGAGCCACACGTTTATATAGGAAGAGTTCGTCAGGAGTCTATCTACTCTCTCCTAGTACGTAGAATTTCAACAAAAGCCACATCACTGTTCATATCGGTAAATATTATTCCATCGTGTTTGGAAAAATTGGAAAACTTGGAAAAACAATAGAGCCTATTTTACTCCAGGGGGTCCTAGGATTACCCACCCAAAATATAGTTGCGATCGGTTCAGCCGTTTTTGCGGTACCTTCGAACGGACGGACAGACGGACATTTGGTGAATTATAGTAAGATTGTGCATCGTTTTAGCATGCGTGATTGGTCATTTGTGATCCAATCACTGATGTTAGTTATGAAAATCAGTGATTGGGTGTTTCTGCATTTTTGCCAAACGACAGAGTATACATGCATCATATTCAAATGCCAATCTGGACAATATTTCTCACCTCCATGTACTGCAGCTCATAACCGCTCAAACCCCAGGGCCCGGTTGCTTGAAGCTAACCAGTGGATAAATTTAATTCACCGGATATGTGATTTATCCATAGGTTAGGCTTATCCAGGCCTCTAATAACCAGGCCCAGGAGTACCTCTGGCTGTGACTTCGCTTCACTCCCCCCTCATGTTTTTACCCCAATTTGCTTGTTTTTCTGTGAACAGGATATCTCAAAACGTTGTGGACGGATTTGGACGAGATTCCGTGCACCATTTGGGTGTGTGAGCAGGACGAATTGATTCTAATTTGGTGATGAATCCCAATCCAGATAATCCAGATCTGAGAATTTTTGAAGCAATTCTTCAGCATTGTGAGATGGGGCCAAAAATATATTGTTGTACGATATCTCAAAAAGTTGTGGACGAGTTATGACAAAACTTGGTGGATCAGTAGGTTAGTTGTCAATAACAAACAGATAACATTTTAGTTCAGGTCTGGATCCCAATCCATCCTATCAGTGGGATATAAAATTTAAAATGTTTAGCCTGGCAGAGGTATGCACTATCCTGAATGCTTTTCTAGTTATCTGTGTGGTGTACCATCCTCCAAACAGTGACGACTCCTTCTAACGCTCTCTCACTGACGACATGGACAAACGTTTAACCACTCATCCCAACTCTCTCTTCTTCATATGTGGCAATTTCAATTATTGTCACCATGCTAATTGGCTGTGTTAGTAGTACCTCTCTCACCAGCCATGGAACTTCAGCAAAGGACCTCTGTGACTCCATGGGACTGGCTCAATCTGTGAACTTTCCGACCCGGATTTCTGTCAATGGCAAATCCTCTCTTCCGGAGTTGGTGAAGACCAACTTCTCCGCCAATGAATTTTGCTCTTCCTCGACCCCAATTGGTTCATATGATCATGTGCTTGTGAAGGTCAATATTTCTTTGGCCATTCTCAGAGAACAGCCTGAGTGCCGGTGAGTCTGGCAGTTCACTCAGTCATACTGGCAGGAACTGCAAGCAGCCATCACGCTTCAGGAATGGTCTCCGATATCTACCACTCCTGATATTAATTCAGCCTGGAAATTCTTCCACAGACATGCTCTCTCTTGTGCACAGATTCATCCCATCTTGTATTCAGTTGTCTTACACATCCTCCCGTTCTTGATACTCTGAATCCTGTGGTGAGGTAATTGCCTTAAAACAACTTGCATTCTCCTCCTGGAAGGCAAAGCTGACCAAAGGCAACCTCAGATGATTCCACAAAGCCCACAATTGTGTCCACTCAGCAGAGCCAGAAAACAACATCTGTCCAACATTAAGATTGAACTTTCAAACTTGTCCTCCTCGTCTAAAACCTGGTGGCACCTTGTCAAGTTTGTTTCTGGTGTATGCTCCCCTTCCTTCCCTCGCTTCAAATGGCGGCACAGCAGACTCCACTCATGAGAAGGCCGAATGCCTCAAAATATTGTTTCCAACCCCACTCTCTTTGTACATTCCATTTACATTGCACTCAATTGTCCTTGGACTGTCTTTTGCACCTGAGAAGGTGGAGGAGTTTCTGACAACCCTCGTCTCTGATTCTGCTATTGGACCGGATGGCATCAGCTCACATGTCCTAAAAACCTATCTGGCATTCTGCCTTGACATAAAATAATTCCTTTTTCCAATGGCCTCATCTCAGGTCATTAATATGGATTTACACCAGGTCACTCTATCCTGGACATGCTGGTTCTACTCTTCCAACAATGGATGAAGGCCCTCAAGGTCAGATGTGAGATCAGTGCTGTCTCTTTGGACATATATAATGCTTTTGATACAGTCTGGCATTCTGCCTTGCTCTCCAAACTCTCTGCCTATGGCATCCAAGGCCAACTCCACACATGGCTCACTGCGTTCCCCTGCTCTCGTAGCCAACACCCCCCCCCCCCCCCCATCTACTTTCTTTCCAATCCTCTTGAGTAGGTACCCCAAACTAGTGGGTTTCACTCTCAGCCATGATCTTTCTTGGGCACACCACGTTTCTAACTTGGCCTTCATAGCCCACCACCGACTGGGCATCCTCCATTGTGCAAAGTCCGTTGTTTGCACACCAAACTCCTATCCACAAACAAGGCTTCCATCTGCAGTTTGATGAAGTACAGCTATCCCCTCTGGGCTGACTGTGCTACCTCACATCTTGCTCAGCTTGATGATGTAGAAACCAAGGCTTTCAAGATCATTGGAATCTCTTGTGATGAAGCGGAGTCTATGAGCCTATCACTTTGCCATCGCAGACAGGTCTGGTGGTCTCTGTCTTCTACCGCCTCTTTTCTGGTCTAGCACCTTCTGCTCTTTCCGTTCTTTCCGGTCCACCATCACCCCTATAGGGATTTAGGTGGTTTCCTGAGAAGGGTGTAGGGAGTAGGGCCCTACTCCCTACACCCTTCTCATGAAACCACCTAAATCCAGTACCACTGTTCATCTCCACTCATTTGTTCCTCTTTTTCCCCACCTGTGGAATCATCTTCCACATGCTCTCCAATCTCATTCTTCCCTCCAGGTCTTCAAGACAGCTGTTCACACCATCTTAGACGGTTTAACGGGTGTAAAAATAAATAATTGTTACGGGTGGGGCATATCCGACTGAAGGCAGGATATGTCTCAACCAAAACAATGATATTCCTACTCCTGTTAAACCACCTCCCACCCCTGAATTTATTTTGTTTCTGTATCCATATTGCCCACCTTTTGCATTATCATCTACCGCTCATTATCTGCATCCCTTGTTGTCTGTCTATTTTATCCCTCTGCCCTAATGTTGGCATTTCCCCCCTCTTTCTGCTCTTCCTTTTGTTACGTTGTGTCCTGATCCGTTCTGTGTCTTCTCCGAGCCTTGTCTCTGTACACAAAAAAATAAGAGGTTCCGGATTGTTAGGTGACCGAAAAACAATTCAGTGTGAAATGTAAGGTGTGACCTAACAATGTAATTCTGTCATGTTCTCTAAAATATGACATCTCACAACTTGACTTATCTTATCATCACAAGCATATTTGATTTGAAAAGCATCATGGCCCAAATTTTAAGCATATTGGGCCTCGCTCATTTCAACTCTTCACGGAACACCAATGTCATGCACAGAGCTTTGCCACCAAAAGCTCTGCCTCTTCTCGTAGAAAAGCTTTGGATTTGTTATGCTGTATCGGCAAAACTCTTCCGCACGAGCATTATTCAGGTGTATTTTTGTTGCCTGGTGTTGGCTTAGCGGTTAGGGTGCCGGCTTGGGATCCTAGGATCCTGGGTTCGAATCCCAGTCGATCGCTGAATTAACGCCAGGGGGGTTCACTCAGCCTGTCATCCTTCCGAGGTCGGCAAATTGAGTACCAGCTTGCTGGGATGAATGATCCCGGTGTGTACCCCGATCTAGAATAGGTACCCCGTATCCTTGCGCATCGTAAGAGGCGACTAAGGGTTGGCGTCAGGAAGGGCATCCGGCCATAAAAACATTGCCTCAAACAGGGACCCATGATTGTCATGGGGCCAACAAGGCTAACCTCCGCTCTAGTGGGGAAAAATGGCCTTAAAACGATCATTCATTCATTCATTCATTCATTTTTGTTTCCCAACACTTTTGGCACTGCAAATACACGTCAACCTGAAAGACCTTTACTATTATCACATTGTTTCATGGTAAACGGCATGGCTCTTCAAACACCATGTAAAAAATGAAATTTTCAGGTGACTGCTTTAAAAGTGACAAAAATGAGCTTCAGATATTCTTGCCAAAATACTGGTTTAATGGTTGTCAAGTTAGCTGTGATGACTTGTACAAGCAAATTAAATTAATGAAGAGTATTTGTAAAATCACAAGTGAAGTCGTGTAACCTGGGTAATGAGATTAACATACAGGTCCAATTGGAGAACTCACCTCAAACTCCTCGTTGTATTTAAATGGACAGTGGTAATTATCCAACTCCTTTTGCCATCTTCCATCTTCGAACGTCTTAACGGCACACTTGTGCTGATCAAAGTTCACTTCAAGGAAAAAAGCTATATCATTCGAGTTTTCTTCTTTCAATGCCACTCCCAATCTGAATGGGAGAGAGAGAGAGGGGAGAGAGAGGGGGAGAGAGAGAGGATGAGAGAGGATGAGAGAGGGAGAGAGAGGGGGAGAGAGGGGGAGAGTGAGAGAGAGAGGGTGAGAGAGAGGGTGAGAGAGAGGGAGGGTGAGAGGGGGAGAGTGAGAGAGAGAGAGAGAGAGAGAGAGAGAGAGGGTGTGAGAGAGGGTGAGAGAGAGAGAGGGTGTGAGAGAGGGTGAGAGAGAGAGAGAGAGTGAAAGAAAGAGAGGGTGAGAGAGGGGGAGAGAGAGTGCTTGTGCTTGCAGTGACAGGGGAGCGATCACTATTTAGGGCTGGGAGTGAAATCGACTAAAGAAGTACTTTCTTTTCTTACATGATCTAACTAACTTTCAGAATGTAATGATAATTGGAAACTGCACCTTGTGAAATCTTCATTCAACAAAAATTTGCACAAACGAGTTTTCAATTCTGTTTCTGATCGGTCAGGATCGAAATCAATCTGACCGTAATCCCATTGCAAACAGGTCGGTGGTCTCTGTCTTCCACCACCTCCTTCCTTGCTTTGCAGCCTCTGATCTTTTCATCCTGTAAGCACACACACCCCTCCCACCCCAACCCTCCCCCCAGGTTTGTGCAGGGCACACGCGGTCCTCCATCAACCCACTTCTGGTGAAACTCCAAAAATCCAGGATCACTGCTCACCTACAATCATTCGTTCATCTTTTTCTCACCTGTGGAATCAATTTCCACATTCCCTTGAGTCTCATTACTCCCGCTGTTCACCGCCATCTCGTATCATTCCGTATCCAAAACTATGATTTCTTCTACTCTTGTTAATCCCAACACCTTCCAAATTTGCAGTTTTTCCTTCCTGAGGGTTTCCTTCTGCATCCGTCTTGTCCACCTCATGCACCCTGCCCTACACCTCATTCCTCCCCACACCCATTGTTTGTTCAAGACTCACTCTACTTTGTCCTTCAACTCCACTGTTGATGTTGATCAAATTGATGTCATCCACAAATGTACTCTTATACACAGTGATATATATATATATATATATAAAGGTGGGCGCGATTCGGAAAATTTTAAGTCCGCTTACCGCTTATCCGCTCCGCCAGCCCGTGTAGTCCGATTCGCTTATCCGCTTCAGCGGCCGAAAATCTTAGTCCGCTTACCGCTTATCCGCTTCGATTCGATTTTTTAAAAGCGCTTCGACGTTTTTAAAGCGATTTTTGACGTTTCTAAAGGGAATTTAATGCTTTTTAAGCCTAAATAGCCATTTCTAACTACTACAAAGACAAACAAAGCTTTTAAGATCAAAAATATACATTTTTATTTAAATAAAATTTATTCAAAATTTATTGAAATAAAGTTTTCCACTCGACTCTACTCTACTCTACAGTTAATTTAAATATAATTTTAATATATGCAAGTTACATTAAAGAAAAATCAATTTGCCCGTCCTTTCTTTGACAAGAGAGTCTACTAGTCAACAGACTAGCAGTCTGTTGACTAGTCCTCGTCTTCCTCCTCCACCTCGTGGGCCTTCTTGAGGATTTGGAGGTTGCCCTTCATGAAGACGAGGGCCTCGAAGTTCGGTGCAGCCAGGGCCAACCTCTTAGGCCTGAGGATGTCCGACCCGTAGCTGAACACGCGCTCGACCGAGGCAGAGCTCGGGAGCGGCGTGTTATGCCTGAGAAATAGAGTTACCCAAGCATCACGGAACTCGAGCGGGAAGAGATTGGGCGAGAGCCCCGGGTTCCCCCTCAGCGGCTTCCTCGACCAGCTTTCTCCATCTTGACGTTATTGCCGCTCTAGCGTCCAATAAAATATTCAGTTTTCACTTATTATTCACTTAAATAAATATTCACAATTCTAGAGTAACGGCTCAGGCTAACAGCTGATTTGGCGAATCGCGATGCGCTTTAATTTTTCGGTAGTCCGCTTGCGCTTATCCGCTTCGGTTTCCGGGGGTTGTTCCGATTCGCTTATCCGCTTCGAAAACGTTAGTCCGCTGCAGCGGATAAGCGGATAAGCGGACTTTCGAAGCGGACCGCCCACCTTTGTATATATATATATACAGTATACAGTCACGTGAAAAAGTAAGTACACCCCATGTAAAGTTTTGACTTTTTCAACATATTTCAACATACAGCTATTTGATCTTCATTTCAACAATATTGATATATAAAGGTGATATAATATAACAAATATCTTGAAACATTTACATTTTGTAGTCCATTGTATAATTTAAATTAACATAAATGCAAATTTCGCATGTGGAAAAAGTAAGTACACCCTTGGCTCTAATAGGTGGTGTTGCCCCCTTTGGCAGAAACAACCTCAAGTAGACATTTCTTATAACTGTCTACCAGTCTCTCACATCGACTGGGAGAAATTTTTGCCCACTCCTCCATGCAGAATTCTTTCAGCTGTGCGATGTTTGAGGGGTTTCTTGCATGCACAGCTCATTTCAAATCCCCACACAACATCTCGATGGGATTTAGATCCGGGCTTTGACTTGGCTATTCCAGAACCCTCCATTTCTTTCTTTTCAGCCATTCCTTGGTGGATTTACTGGTATGTTTAGGGTCATTGTCATGTTGCAAGGTCCACCTTCGGTTGAGCTTCAACTTTCCGACAGATGGCCTCACATTATCCTCAAGCACCCTCTGGTACAATGAAGAATTCATAGTGGATTCTATGATGGTGAGCTGCCCAGGCCGTGATGCAGCAAAGCTGCCCCAAACCATAATATTTCCACCACCATGCTTTACAGTTGGTATCAGGTTCTTGTGGTCAAATGCTGTCTTTGGTTTTCACCAAACATGTCTTCTGGTACTGTGGCCAAATAGCTATACTTTTGACTCATCTGTCCAGAGCACATTGTTCCAGAAGTGCTGGTCTTTGCCTCGGTGTTGATTGGCAAATTTTAGTCTTGCCCTGATGTTCTTTCTGGACAGCAAAAGTTTCCTCTTGGCACACCTCCCATGTAGATCAAATTTGTGCAGCCTCTATCTAATGGTAGACTCGTGCACTTTGACATCAACAGTGGCAAGAGCTACCTGTAGGTCCCGTGATGACATTCTGGGGTTCTTAGAGACTTCTTTCAGCATCTTGCGGTCTGCTCTCGGGCTGAACTTGCTGGGGCGGCCTGGCCTGAACAAGTTGGCAGATGTTTGGAATCTTCTGCACTTGTAGATGATCTTCCGGACAGTCGAATGATTGATTTCAAATTGTTTGGAGATCTTTTGAAATCCCTTCCAAGACTCGTCGGCATCTATAACCTTCTTACTGAAGGCCCCGGAGAGCTCTTTTGATCTAGGCATGGCGACGCCGCACACTTGAACAACAAAGAGCAAACCAAACTAAATGTCTGAGGTTTAAATAAGACAGGTTCCTCCAAGATCCTCTCTAACGATGTTCTAATCATTTGCACCTGAGCTGGTGCACCTGATTCTAATTTTATGTATTTGAAGTAGTGATAAATGTAGGGGTGGACTTACTTTTTCCACATGCGAAATTTGCATTTATGTTTATTTAAATTATACAATAGACTATAAAATGTAAATGTTTCATGATATTTGTTATATTATATCACCTTTATCTATCAATATTTATGAAATGAAGATCAAATAGCTGTATGTTGAAATATGTTGAAAAAGTCAAAACTTTACATGGGGTGTACTTACTTTTTCACGTGACTGTAGGTTCCTGACTCCTCATGCCACAACTAGCCATTGCCACTTGGTGTCTTTGCAGCGGTAGTTGACTTCCACTTTAAACATCCACATATTAGAGAGCCGCATCAGCGTCGGGCATGTCTGACAGTTCAATCAGACAGACTGGCAGGGATTACAAGCCGCCATCTCACTTCAGGACCGGTCTCTATCGTCCTCCTGATGTTAATGCAACCTGGGAATGCTACAGGAATCTGCTCCCTCTCTTTTGCGCAGATCCTTGCCATCTTGTTTTCAGTTTTCATACCTCCCTCCAGAAAAAGCTGCATGTGCAGTACTTATTTTGTATAACAGCTACTTGTAATAAATACTGGTTCATGTAACTAACCTTGAGTGGCCTTGGAAATGCATGCCTTTGATGACAACCTTTCTGCAGATAATCCCTCCAATAATGGTGCAATTCAAAGGTGATTCCTGCAAAAAAACAACCATGTCAGCATGATATTGAGTTCATCATTGGGGTTATAAAAGTGGAAGATCTTTTAGAAGCTGGAAACACTTCATTACAAGTAATTTACTCTGATTGTTATGGCGCCTGTGTGGGCCGATTGTACCTTGAGCATATTTGGTATCATCTACCAGTTATAGATCTAAAAGTACATACCTTCAATTTACTTTATATATGTCATTAAAGTTTTTCCAATGACTGTCTACTACTACGAGTACTACTACTTCTACTACTACCTACTACTACAACAATGGCCCCAATTACTCCCACCTTGTGCGAAAGTTTTTAGCCCAAGCGTTTCAAGAACCAACTGGCCAAGCCTGACGTACAAGTAAATCAGAATTCAGGTGGAATTTGTAATTTACTCAGGGTGTCAGCGATAACTCGCAAACTCTTCACGAAAGACATTGTGACATCAACAACCACCAATGGAACAAAACAAAAACGGACCACCCATGTCAACATCCCTCTGAGGAACACCACACTTTGTGAAATGTGAAACATGTGAAACACCAAGGTGACAGTTTATGGGAATATCTTGGTCAAGAGAAGCGAGACAACTCAAAGACAAGTCCACCACCTCTAAGCTATTCGGACCACCATGATATTACAGTAAAATAGTAAGTGGACATTGTTTGTTTTGAGCCTTACTCACTTGATTGAGTGCAAGGAGCACTGGTTCATTCTGCAAAAGAAGGAAACAGAGAAGTTATAAAGAATCAAATTATTTAAACCTTTGAAATCTTTCATGAGTGCAGTTTCAAACTTATTATGAGAATAAAAGTAAAAATTTTAGAAAAAAAAATTTCGTCATGAAAAACCAAAATATCAGAGGCGCGTGCGATTTGGTCTCTTCCGAAGACAGAAGCCTCTTCCGGAAGATTGCTTTGCGCCGAACAGGCAGAAGAGAAGCAAGATAGCGGCCAAACATGTATTACTCGCGCTCATGATGGAAGAATTAGACAAAGATGACACTGTAGCGGTTACCACTGGGTATACACAATCGCCTTGCACCTGCCGAGGACGCGGCCAGGGAGTGATCACCATGCCGGGCTCGCCCAGGCCGCCCGGACAGGCCCAGACGCGCCTCTCCCGGGCATGCCCGGACTCGCCTTTCCCGGGCTCGCCCGAGCCGCCCGGGCACGCCCGGTCTCGTCTTTCCCGGGCATGTCCAGACTCGCCTTTCCAGGGCTCGCCCGGGCACGCCCAGTCTCGCCTTTCCAGGGCTCGCCCAGGACGCCCGGGCATGCCCAGCCTCGCCTTTCCAGGACTCGCCCAGGACGCCCGGGCACGTCCAGACTCGCCTTTTCAGGGCTCGCCCAGGACGCCCGGGCACGCCCAGTCTCGCCTTTCCCGGGCAAACGCTCCGGCATGACGTGTTTGAGTGTGTATATATATTGCTGCCCGATAAACGGGCTTTTCAGAGTACCCGAGTTTGATTTGTGCAATAAAGCAACTCGGACGAATTCCCGTCTTTTGTCGCGTCAATCCGTTCGACTCGCGTTGGAGCACAGCTCCTTCATTGGTGACCCCGACATGGACACGGCAGTTGCCCTTAAACTGCCTACCTTCTGGGAGGCTCACGCGGCGGTTTGGTTCGCCCAGGCGGACTCCCAGTTTGCCCTGCGAGGCATCACCGCCGACGACACCCGCTTCCACCATGTGGTAGCGGCACTCGGCTCCGCCACCCGCTTCCACCATGTGGTAGCAGCACTCGGCTCCGCCACCGCGGCCCGCGCCCTGAGCCTCCTCCAGCACCCGCCAGCAGCTGACAAGTATGGCGCGATCAAGACGCTCCTCCTCGACGCATTCGCCCTCTCACTGGCGGAACGCGCACGACGCCTGCTCGACCTGCCCGAGCTCGGCGACACGCGCCCGTCCGAGCGAATGGACTACATGCTCTCGCTGCTCGGTGAGCACTCTCCGGATTTTCTTTTCCGGGAGCTGTTCCTCCGCCAGCTGCCTAGCCAGGTACGCTTCGCCCTGGCAGGCACACAGATCGCGGATCCCCGCGCCCTCGCCAGGGAAGCCGACAAGATCTCCTCGGCAGGCCAGCACATCGGGGCGGCTACCTGGAGCCCGTCGCCGTCTGAGGCGACGCCCATGGCGCCCGAGCGCCCTGTGCGGTTGGAGGCCGAACTGCCGGTGCAACTGGCGGCCGAACTGCCGGTGCAACTGGCGGCCGCTACGCCGCGCCGACCGCTTCCAACACGATGGCCGGGGCCTCAACCTGACCAGGCGTGGTGTTATTACCACACCAGGTTCGGACAGAAGGCTCGGACATGCCGACCCCCGTGCACTTTCGGCAAGTCGGGAAACGATCGGGCCGGCGTTCATTACCAGCCATGAGCGCCGGCCACTCGGGCAACTTGCTTTTTATTAAGGACAAAGCGTCCGGGCGGCGTTTCCTTTGTGACACCGGCGCCCAACTGAGCGTCATACCCGCCTCCGAGCAGGACAAGCAGACCGCCGTTTGCGGCCCCTCCTTGGTCAACGGATCGGCCATACGCACCTTCGGCCCGCGCAACGTCACCCTCTGCTTCGGCAGCCAGCGCTTTAATTGGACCTTTGTGACCGCAAGTGTGCCCATGGCTTTGCTGGGCGCCGACTTCCTCTGCGCGCACGGGCTGCTGGTCGACGTCAAACGGCGTCGCCTTGTCAACGCCGAGACCTTCAGCTCCCTGGCATGCACGATGAGTAGCTCCGCGCTGACCGAACTAGCGTGCGCCCTCCCGGCGGCGAACGAGTTCGCTCGCCTGCTCGCGGAATTCCCGGCCCTCACGCGACCGATGTTTTCGGCCGTCGCAATGCGACATGGTATCGAGCACCACATACCCACAACGGGCCCGCCGGTTTACGCCAGAGCCCGCCGCCTCGACCCGGCCAAGCTCGCCGTGGCCAAAGCCGAGTTGGACGTGTTGGAGCACCTCGGCATCGTGCGGCGCTCCGATAGCGCGTGGGCCTCACCACTGCACATCGTGCCAAAGCCGGGGGGCGGATGGCGCCCATGTGGCGACTACCGCCGCCTCAACGACGTTACCACCCCCGACAGGTATCCGATCCCGCACATCCAAGACTTTTCCGCCCGTTTGGCGGGACGGGTCATTTTTTCAAAAATTGACCTGATACGGGGATACCACCAGGTACCTGTCAGGCCGGCCGACGTCCCAAAAACGGCCGTCATCACGCCGTTCGGCCTGTTCGAATTTTTGAGGATGCCGTTTGGCCTCAAGAACGCGGCCCAGGCGTTCCAACGCCTGATGGACGGCGTGCTGCGCGACCTGCCATTCCTCTTCGTCTACCTGGACGACATCCTCGTCGCCAGCACGTCCCGGGCCGAACACCTCCTCCACCTCCGAACACTGTTCGGGCTCCTCAGTGAGCACGGCTTAATCGTCAACCCGGCCAAATGCCACTTCGGCACGATGGCCGTTGACTTTTTGGGCCACCACATCACCAAGAACGGGGCCGTGCCACTGCCAACCAAGGTCGAGGCCATCACCAAGTTCCCGCGTCCCCGCTCCATCAAGGCCCTGCAGGAGTTCTTCGGCATGGTGAATGTTTATCACCGTTTCGTGCCCCGTGCTGCTCAGCTCATGCGGCCCCTTTACGAAGCCCTCCGGGGCAAGCCGGCCAAGCATGACACCGTCTGGTCCGCGGTCATGGACGCGGCATTCACGAGCGCGAAGCGGGCCCTCGCCGACGCAACGCTGCTGGCTCACCCGGAGCTCGACGCTCCCATCGCCCTCACTACGGACGCCTCCGACTACGCGGTGGGCGTCGTACATGAACAATGGGTGAATGGGGTTTGGCAGCCACTCGCTTTTTTTAGCCGGCAACTCCGGCCGAACGAGTTAAAATACAGCACATTTGACCGCGAGCTCCTCGGTCTATACCTGGCCGTTCGCCATTTCCGCTACCTCCTAGAGGGCCGCCCGTTCACGGCTTTCGTCGACCACAAGCCGTTGGTTTACGCAATGGCCAAAGTCACGGAGCCGTGGTCGGCCTGCCAGCAGCGCCACCTCTCCGCCGTGTCAGAATTTACCACGGACATCCGGCACGTCACCGGAAAAGACAACGCCGTGGCCGACTGTCTTTCTCGGGCCAGCGCGAACGCTGTCACGGGTCATTCGCGCTGATGACCGCGCTGATGATTCGCGACTTCGCGCTGATGGCGGCCGACCAGACCACCGACACCACGGTGCAAGCCCTCCGTGCGGCGGACACAGGCCTCCGCCTGGCCGACGTCCCCTTCGCGGACACTGTCCTGCTCTGCGACGTCTCCCAAGGCCAGCCTCGCCCCGTCGTGCCCGTTACCTGGCAGCGCCGCATTTTAGCCTCCCTCCACGGCCTTTCCCACCCGGGTCGGAAAGCTTCCCAGAAGCTGGTGTCGGCGCGTTTCGTCTGGCACGGACTGCGACGGGACGTCCGCGATTGGGCCAACGCCTGCACGGCCTGCCAGCGGGCCAAGGTCCACCGCCACACCCAGGCCCCGCTGGCACCTTTCACCGTGCCTGAACGGCGTTTCGACCACGTCAACGTGGACCTGGTGGGCCCCCTTCCCCCATCACGGGGTGTCACACACTTGCTCACCATGGTGGACAGGACCACCAGGTGGCCGGAGGCCGTTCCCCTCGTTTCCACCACCACCGCCGACGTGGCACAGGCTTTCATCGCCACCTGGGTTGCCAGTTTCGGCGCACCGGCGGACATCTCTTCGGACCGCGGTCCGCAGTTCACCTCCGAGCTGTGGGGCGCGGTCGCCCGCAACCTGGGGGTCAAGCTCCACCGTACCACGGCCTACCACCCCAAGCCAATGGGTTGTGCGAGCGTTTTCACCACTCCATGAAGGCCGCGCTCATGACCGGCCTTCAGGACGGCGGTTGGGCCGACCGGCTGCCGTGGGTCCTTTTGGGCCTCTGCACGGCCCCCAAGGAGGACCTCCAGGCGTCCACCGCCGAGCTCGTCTACGGCCAGCTTCTCCGCGTACCGGGCGAGTTCGTTTACCGACGCTACCAGTCCCTGGTCCGCAGCTCGCCAGCGCTCGGACCTCCAGGAGGCCGCCCGACGGTTTGCCCCCATGTCAACGTCCCGCCACGGTGGCCCCCAGTCCTACGTCCCCCCAGCGCTTGGCACAGCGGAGTACGTTTTTGTGCGTCATGACGCACACCGGGGGCCACTCTGGCCGCCGTACGACGGGCCCTTCCGGGTCCTGCGACGGGACGACAAGTCATTCGTCATCGACATCGGCGGCAGGTCGGACCGGATTTCAGTGGACCGCCTCAAGCCGGCGCACGTGGACGTCGACCAACCACCACGGTTGGCCCTTCCTCCGTGGCGAGGCCGCCCCCCGTCCACGGTTTCCCCCGCTCGACCACCCACCACCACACCGGACCCCCCCCCCCCCCACGACGCTCCAGGGGTCGCTTCGGCCGGGTCATCAGGACCCCCCTTAAATTGACCCTGCCGGTGCAAGTCGATTCTGGGGGGGCGCGTGTAGCAGTTACCGCTGGGTATACACAATCGCCTTGCACCTGCCGAGGACGCGGCCAGGGAGCGATCACCATGCCGGGCTCGCCCAGGCCGCCCGGACAGGCCCAGACGCGCCTCTCCCGGGCATGCCCGGACTCACCTTTCCCGGGCTCGCCCGGGCACGCCCGGTCTCGTCTTTCCCGGGCATGTCCAGGCTCGCCTTTCCAGGGCTCGCCCAGGACGCCCGGGCATGCCCAGCCTCGCCTTTCCAGGACGCCCGGGCACGTCCAGACTCGCCCTTCCAGGGCTCGCCCAGGACGCCCGGGCACGCCCAGTCTCGCCTTTCCCGGGCAAACGCTCCGGCATGACGTGTTTGAGTGTGTATATATATTGCTGCCCGATAAACGGGCTTTTCAGAGTACCCGAGTTTGATTTGTGCAATAAAGCAACTCGGACGAATTCCCGTCTTTTGTCGTGTCAATCCGTTCGACTCGCGTTGGAGCACAGCTCCTTCAACACTGCATCACAAGTTGATGCAAATATCCAGATTGTGTTTTCACTTGCAAGTTTTGCTGCGTAAGTATGACCAGCAGCGTTTCTCCGTGACTGAAATTAGGCTAGGCCGTTTTGTTTTCGAAGAGCCCGCGCCTCCCCTGCTGGATGACAGGAAGAGGCAGAAGAGCTTCCCGAGAAGAGAAGAGTCCAAATCGAGCGACCGGAAGAGTCTTTCGGAAGTCTCTTCCTCTTCCACAAGTGCAAATCGCACGCGCCTCTGGACATTGGACAGAGCTGTCACAAAATATTCACCAAAATCTCCGTTGAGCGGTGTATAGGTACAGTGCGATGTTAACGATTGTACGTTTATCATTCGATATGGAACAAATTACTTGTTCGATATAACTAATATTTCATGAGGTGAGATTCTTCCAGTTGAGTTATTTAAAAAGGTAACAGGTTATAATGTTGTCGTTAGACTTTAAATTGTGCAGAAAGATCGACGGAGTTGTCGAGATTTCTGGTTACTTCTGGAGATATAATTGTCTTGGCAGGAAGAACAATTTGTAGGTGGAGGGATTTTAATGAATGTTCTCTCTCTGAAGATATAATGGGAAGCAGAGTTGAATGGGAGGAGAAGAAGAACAGCCCGTCAAGAGTTGTTTTGGTGTGCACCATGCTTTGATGGTGTTTGAGTTACTGCTTTTGCTTTTGAATAAACTCAAATTAGGAGATTTACTATCCACCTGCCTGGTTCAGATCGATCGAATGGAGAACATTAGGGTTTTGTGTCAATATTCATGAGTTCTTCAACTATTTTGCAGTTCATTATGTGGGAAAAGTGACAATGAAAATGCAAGAGAAAATCAGAAAACGTGATGATTGTGGACAATAAAAGTGGACAATAAAATGAAATGAATGTTGCCCCCAAATTTTTTAAGCTACGCACGTCATCTCTCACTGATGAGAAATGAAGCAGTGAACCTTTGTCTTTTTTTTGTATACTTAGTCTAGGCTTGTATGAGAGCTAACACATATAACTTAGAATAAAAGGAGCGGGAGACAAGAAGGGGAGAGAGAGGGAAGTACAACAACAGTAGAGAACAGGGACATCTGCGGAATAGAGAGGGTTGGGGTGTGAGTACACGGGATAAACAAGATGGACACTACAAGGACTTTCAGGAAAGAAAAACAGAATTTGAAAAAGGTGGATTTAGGGTGTATTGACGGAGGTAGAAAAGATCAAGGTTTTGGATGGGGGAAGACAAGATATAGTGGTGGACAGCTGTTTTGAAGACCTGGAGGGAGGAGAGGATTGAAGAATGTGTGGGAGTTTGTTCTCGAGGTGGAAGAAAAGAGGAATGAAAGAGTGAAGGTGACAGTGAGTCTTGATTTTGGCAATTTCACCAGAAGAGGGTTACTGGCAGATCTTGTGCATCCTGAAGGAATACTTGGAGGACAGAACACAGACAGATCAGGGGCAGCTAAGTCGGAGAGGAGTCGGTAGAAGACAGAAAGACCTCCAACCTGCCTGCAGTGAGAGAGTGAAAGGCCCTCACAATCAGCATCATCGCGGGAGATTCCAATGATTCTGAAAGCTTTGGTTTCAACAGCGTGAAGCCGAGCCAGGTGTGAGGCAGGAGCACCAGCCCAGAGCGGAGAGCAGTATTCCATTGAGCTGCAGATGAAAGCTTTGCATGTGGTGAGGAGCTCAGAAGTAGCCAGAAATGATTTCGCACGACGGAGGATGCCCAGTCGGCGACTGGATTTGGAGGCCAGCGTGGAAATGTGGTTTTCCCAGGAAAGATAATGGCAGATAATAACACCCAAAACCTTGAGTGACAGAACTTATTGGAGAAGGTTGCTGGGAAAGTAGATAGGAGGGTTTCCAGACGGTATTTTCGGAGAGACAAAGTGAGAGTGTGAGATTTGTCAAGATTGAAAGACCTGTTCCACTTGTTTGACCAGTTTGTGATTTTGTCCAGGTCTGCAGAGAGTGAAGAGGCTGCAGCCTGCCGATCTGAGGGATGAGAGATGGAGCGGCAGAGAGTGGAGTCATCAGCAAAAAGATAGAGAGGATTTTCCAGAGTCGGAGAGATCATTGATGAAGATTAGAAACAGCACAGGTTTCAGAACACTGCCTTGAGGAACTCCAGCATAGACATGAAGAGGAGATAAGAGGATTCCATTTAGAGCCACATGTTGACTACGACAGGACAGGAGGTCCGTGAGCCATGAGTGGAGATTTACATGGATACCATAAGGGGAGTGTTTGGTGAGCAGAGTGGAGTGCCAGACCGTGTCGAAGGCATGAAATATGTCAAGGGAGCGGGCTCTGATTTATTGTCTGGCATTAATGACCTCCATCCAATGTTGAGACAACAGAAGCAGCATGTCCACTGTCCAGAGTAAAGTGGCCTTGTCTGAACCCAAATTGATGATCTGGGATCAAGCCATTGGAGAAGAGGAAGGATTCCATGACCTTGCTGATTAATTAGTAACAGCCTGATTGGGTTGTAGTTGCAAGGATCTGTTTTTGCACCTTTCTTGTGTAAAGCGGTAATGTTGGCTGATTTCCAAGCAGATGGCAGATGACCTTGAGCAAAAGAGAGGCTGAAGGGAACAGAGAGAGGGTGAGATGGAGCGGCAGAGCAGGATTTTAGGGCCCGTGGGCTGATGCCGTCTGGTCCAGTTGTAGAATCAGAGTTGAGGTTTGACAGAAACTTCACCTTGTCGGGAGAGAAGGACACAGAGTCTAGGAGCAGCTGGGTTCGACTGGGAAAGGTGGATACAGAGAGAGATGGGTTCGTGACACAAGATTATGAAGCAAACACAGAGTTGAGGCATTCGGCTTTGTCACGTGCATGTCAGCTGTGTAGCCGTTTGAGGTAAAATGGAGGGGATGGAGGCGGAACAAACACCAGAAACAGATTTGACCAGATTCCATCAGGATTTGGAGGAGGGAGACAGGTTTGAGAGTTCAGTCTTAAGAGTGGAGAGATCGTGTTTCCTGGTTCTCCTGAGAGTAGACACACTTGTTCCAGCTTTGTTTAAGGAACAGAGATTGCCTTTAGTTGGATTTGAGGTGTTCCCTGCTTCGAATCAGCCGCTAGTTACACCCCTCGAGCACGCCGGGGGCAGGGCCTATTTGTCTCCTCGATGCCACATGGATACGTCACAAGCGCGCCCTAAAAACAGGGACTATTTGCCTCGGTGAAGCCGCGAGGACCTGGATTCCGGAATGGTGGCCACTGCTGCATTGGTATGGCGATTATTTCGTTTAAGTACGGAAGGTTGGTTTGGGAAGGGAAGGTTCTACCTACAATCACAACACATATCGCTTTCCCCTGATACGAGGATGGGTAAATTTACTAAACCATCACTATGGAAATATCTAAACTCCAGGTTTCCTTTAGTGTTGGATGTAGCTCCCTGGGGTCCTTCCCATAACCGCAGCAATAGATACCCCAAAAAACTTGGTATCTTCAACTCTGAAAATTGAATCAGAATTGACACAGACATTTGCAGAACGTCGAATCGGTATTTTAATTTTTTATGAAAGACAATACAGTTACATTTACTTGATTTCACAGACAACCTTTTAGCTTTAAACCAATCACGAACTTTTAAGAGATTCTTATTCACAACATTAAATTACGACTGCTGCGCGCTCTGCTGGTTTGCCATCCATTATGCAGATATATTGTCAAGATTTATATCTTATCAAGTTTTATATATTGTACAGAATACTGTTGCGGATATGGAATTTGGCCTCCATATCCGCTTGTAAATATTCCCCTATTTCCCCAATACTCCCCAACTATCCCCAATCCCCCATTCCCTCGTCCCATTGTCTGTAAACGACACTCAGTAGAGCCGACCTTCCCCTTCTTCCCCCATTAAATGTCGTGCCCAGGTCCACCGCATCTCACGTAGACAACTTTCGGACCTCTTGCTAGTTATTCTTAGTCTATGTCAGTTAAGGACTCGTTTCCATTAATTCTGACTCTTCGTTGCACCAGAATGTGATTGTATGGCACCAGTAGTGAGTTTAGGACCTTCCAATACCTCCCCACCATCTCATCTCCGCATCCTCCCATCATCTCATGGAACAACAACAACTACAACCACAGCGGGGGCGGCGCGGCCGCGGTGCGGGGAGTGGGCGTCCTCCCTCCGGCTCGGTTAGCCGCCATGGCCCATGTGCTCCAGGTCACGGGGTTACCACGAAGGGGCTGGCTGTCAGTTCCTCGTCAGGGGCGGAGCCCGGTAACCCCCCCCCCCGCACCCAATGAGAAGCAACGGGCCGATGCCATCTGGGGCGGAGCTAACGAGCCGAGGGCGTGACTCCCCGCCGGATATACGCGACGACTAACCGGATGTGAAAAAGAGATGCGCCCCCAGCTTGAGACGACAAGTCACCACCTCCGAGCGCTGAGTGAGACCTCCCGCATCTTTGGACTGGACCGGGTCGATTTTGCCCCTGAGCCAAGGTGCACCTTGAGCCATCAAAGACCTACCCCTCCTTGCCATCAATCCCCGTGTGAGTCAGTTTTGTCCCGTTTGTCTGTCGTCTGTCGGGGCTAATATAAGAGTGTGTCTAAGTGCCTATCTTCCTATGCTGTCCCTCATGTCGTTGTAATCTGACCTTCCGCCATAATAGAACCTCCTCCGGAGGTCTTGAGAACCGTATCCCTGGTGTCGTGTCATTTTAATCCCAGCCGTGTGTCCTTTCGTCAATTGATCTAGCGTAGCGCGATTAGTCAACGTCCGGGTATAATCGGGTAACTTGTGCGGATACGGCGGCCATTCCGCTCGGCCCACCATAACATCAAAGTCGTGTCTGTAACAATTGGTGTCAGGAGTGTCGGATTCGGACCTGGGACTAAATTTGTTAGGCCCAAATTTTGGGAAGTAGAATTCGATCCGGAGCGCGAAATTTGATTGTGTTTTACAAAATATAAAAACCCGAATTTTGAAAGTCGCGCTATGGCAGACCAAGTCGGCTGGGGTCCGGTAGAGGAGAGTGAGGCAGGGTCGGTCCAGGACCAAATTGAGGGACGCGAGGAGAGCGAAGCAGCGAGGGTAGCAGACGCACAAAATAGCGTCGTTGCGCCCGACATTGCGGGGGCGCAAAATGGCGCCTCGCTGGTCGCGGCGCCCGCGACCGGGGCAGCGCCCCTGGTGGATTCGAACCTTTTCCTCCTGCAAATGAGGGCCCTTATGGAACAAATGGGTGAGCAATTGGGAGACCAAATTAGAGGTTTGAAAAGCAGTATGGGACAAATGGGAAACGAAATGGGGGTAATGAGGGACGAAGCGAGGGGTACCGGTGAGGGGTTAGACAAGAAATTTGAGAAGTTAGACAATAATTTTGAGGGGTTAGACAACGGGATAAAAGAGGTAAAGAATGGGTTAATGGGGGTGGAAAATAGAATGGCTGCCCAGGAGAATCAGATAGAGGGAATGCAAAAGGGGTTAGAGGGGTTAGAAAACAGAATGGAAGGCAAATTGAGGGACATGAGGGATCAAGCGGAAAGGGAAGTTAAACAAATGGGGCAGCAGATAGAGGGGGTCAGAATGGGGGTAGAAACCAAACTGGATGCTCACAGGGAGGAAATGGAGCAGATGAGGGTGGCATCTGGGCAGGAGATACAAGTGATGGGAGAGGAGATCAGAAGAGGAGTGAGTGAGGAGGTCGGAGGAGTGCGCGAGGAGGTGAGGCACTGTAAGGAGCGCATGGAGAAGGAGGTGAGAAAGGGGACTGTAAAATTGCAAGGTGGTATAGAGGAGCTGACGCAGGAGGTGGAACAGCTGACGGAGGGACAAAAAGGACTAACGGAGCAGGTTCAAAGGAACACTGCAGTAATAGGAGGGTTAAAAGCGACACAAAATGACCTAAAAAATGACTTGGTAGCGACGAAGAGGGAATGTCAGATGGTACGTGAGGGACTGACAACGAGGTTGGACGAGGTGATAGAGGTAATGGAGACGAAGGACCGGCAGGTGAGGACGCACATGGAAACGGTCAAGGTAGCCTTAGAGGACGAGCTTGAGGAGACGTACCGGGGAATAAAAGAGGTGAAGCAGAAATTAGAAGAAGTGGAAGAAGGGGTGAGCGAAATTAAGAAGCGACGGAGAGAGGATAAGAAAGAGATAAAAGAGGAAATAAAAGAATTGGTCCAAAGTCTGTGTTTGGATCGTGATGATGTGCTCATTAACCGGATGAGGGATTCGCAGGTGATGGAGGAGAAGCGAAGAGAAAGAGGACCCGGTGTAAGTGGTGACCAATATGGTCGTGCGTATGATGCGCCAGGTGATTTGATAAGCTTGGGGGTCGAGATGGACCCGGGTGTTCGTGAGAGGCCGTTGGTGAAGTGTGCGACAGGTCTGGTGTGCGAAAAAGGAGGTGTGCGAGAAAGTCCGACTCTGGGGTGTGTGAGGAAAAAGTGCGTGCCAAGGAGTGAGGGTGCTGGCGAGAGTGAGTCGGTCGTAGCGCGTGTGCGAGGGAGCACATGGAAGCGCGGTGTGGTGAGTGTTACAGAGGGTGTGACGGGAGAGTGTGCGCAAGAGTGTGCGCGAGAGAGGTGTGTAACGGACAGGTGCATGGGGAAAGAGTGCGCTGTCGAGAGTAAGGGTGAGTGCGCGGTCAAGAATGGAGGTGGAAGTAGTGAGAGTGACCAGGAGCGTGAGTTGGTTGTGACAGGTGAGCGAGGGTGTACACCTGGAATGGAAGGATGCACACCTGGAATGGTAGAGCATGAGTGGGAATGCACGCTGGAATTGGTAGTGAGGCACGTGGTTGGGTGTGCGAGTGAGAGCACACCTGTGATTGTCACAGAGGAGGTGACCGAGGAGGGGGCGCGAAGAGGTGTGTTGGTGAGGTGTGCGAGCGACGAATGTGTGCCAAGGTGTTCGGTGGTCAGGTGTGTGACCAAGTCTGTGAGTGGAATGAGAGTACCTGGGTGTGTAAGGAAAGGTACGAGGAGCATGGAAACGGCTGGATGTGTGAGCAAGGAACGGGCTGCGGGGTGTAAGCATGCAGGTGAAGCATCGACGTTAAACGGAGCAGCGGTTAGGTCGACTTCTAGCCGAAGCGGGCCCTCGGTGCGTGCCGGGCCTCGCTTTGAACGGCCGCGTCCGTGCTCCACTAGGCGGAGCGGGCAGCTGGATAGGAAGGGTCGTCATGGCGACCACCTTTTGTTGAGGCATTCCGGCAGGTCGAGATCGGGCCATGGGATGGCTCCGTGCCGAGGTGGTGCGTGGGATCTCGGCCCGGGTAAGCCTCCGTCCCTGCCCCGAATGCGGGACGTATCCAGCCGCTGGCACAAAAGAACCCGCGTTCATTGCTCGGCTGTACGAAGCCGAGCTTTAGAAGGGAATTGGCGCACCGAGAGGATGTAATAAGTAGACGAAGGGTGATGGTGATAGTGATAGTGATTTGATACGAAATTTAGAAAAGTGAGTAGAATTGGCAGTAAATGGAAAATTTTTGATTTGTTGGATTTGGACGAACAAAATTTATAGTGAGAGACCCCCGATGTGGTGGGATGGCAAATCCACCATCCCTCACAGGTGGGAGGCAAATGCGCTATAGCTTATGGGGTGTATGGCAGTGAAAACTAGCCCGGGTGGGTTAGGATATGGTGTGTAGGGATCTAGCGAAGATGACATTAGGTGACGTTAAGTTTAGTTAGTGACTGATACCTGTAGTGGGGACGCAGGTAGATTAGTGTGGATTATAATGACAAGGGAGCGCAATAGTTTAAAGGGACGACTGGGAAGCGCAAGTTTCAGAGGGGAGTAGTTAGCTGAGATGATGCTGTGTGAGAGCTGGACAGGTGTGTGGAGCAGTGTGGAGCGGTGTGGAGCAGTGTATGAGTAGTGAGTGTAGTGGATCAGCGCGAATGCGCTTGGGGAGAGAAGGGTGCAGGTGGCACCAGGTATGAGAGCACAGGTGTGCAAGTACAGGTGTGTGGAGAGAGTTGGAGTAAGTGGTACGGAGTGGTGTGCATGGTGCGAAGGTGTGGATGGGGGAAGAGTGGACCCCTTTCGCGAATACCCGGGGCGGGTAGTGTAAGTGTTAGGTAGAGGGTACAGGTAAATTGTGGTTGGATATTGGCATTTGTGGTGCAGATGCAGAATGGTATTGTGGATGGGTGCATTAGTGTTGTGGAAATGGCTGGGCGTGTAGCCTGTTAGTGTGTGTAGTTGGTTGGGCACTCCACCACTGTGAGGATGTCGGCCAGGTGAGGCCGCAGGTGGGCTCTCGGAGCCAGTAGAGTTGTGGATGGGGCCCGAGGATCCGGAGGACGGACCCGGGTAGCCCAGCGCCAGAGAGGGCACCGAGTGGGGAGAGCGCCAGAGGGCCTTCCCCAGGTAGTTAGGTTAGGGTAAGGAGCAGGTAAGCTCGGAGGCAACTGCAGTGGTGGAGGTGTGCAGGTGGGTAGACCCGCTGGGAGAGGTACACGCCACAGCCCAGAAATTGTGCGAGGGCACCGGGAGATGAATCGGGGGAGTGAGACCCCAAATTGAAAAGCACCACAGTTGGTCAATGGGAATTGGTTTTTAGAACCCATAGTGTAAGAGGGCCAATGGTTTGGCCGGAGAAAGACCCCGGGTAGTGTAAAGTTGTTAAAGTCATTTAGGAAATAGTTAGGATTGATGAACCTGTCGCACCATACGCAGCCACTTACCTGTGGTGATGATGATGACTCCACACCTGTGTTTTCTTTGTTTTGTGCAGGAAGTAAGGATTGCTGTTGGATTTGTGAGACGCATCACGACGTGGATGAGACATTGGGGTGATTCCATCTCTCCCTCCCTAGGAGGGACTGATGATGAATTGGTAATGGCAAATTATGATGTCAAGTTGGAGATGGCAAATTTTGATGAAAGTTGAAAATGGCAAATTTGATTGGTTAGGAGGGAGAGAAGACGAATTTGGTTTATGGGAGGAACGGGGAAGACAGTAGGGATGTTTGTTGATTTGTAAAGTAGATGTTTATGGGTAGTGTTGTGTTTTGTGGATACAGTAAGGGGTAAGGGAGGGGCCATGTAGGTTACCTGGTGGGGGGGGGGGCGTACGGTAGGAACGTACCTGTCTCACCTGGTTCCCATGTGCCCCCAGTGTGCATCACCTTGTATTGCGTGCACTTTTGCGCCCTTACCACCTTACTCGCTTGTCTTTTCTTTTGTCTCCCACCTCCGAGGATCTGGCTTTGGGGCAGAGAGAGAGGAGAGAGAGGTGCTGGCTACGCAGTTGTGGGCCTGCACTTTCGCTGCGTGCTGCCTGGATCGATACACCATATGGACCGCAATGTTGGTGGCCACCCACAATAGACCGCAGTTCTTTTGCGGCCAAGCACCACCCGTGGATGGACCTATGGGTCAACGTGGCACCTATGCCATACAGGTGAACCACTTTTAGTTGACACCACTGAAGGCCACAATTCAGAAATGGACGCGGTTGGCGCCTTTCTTTATTTTTGAAAGCAGTAAGAAGGCCAAGTGCACCACACGAAGAGCAAGAGACACCTGCAGGGTTAGGGGTTGTCGTTTTTATTTTAACGAACAATGGTGGTGCACCGGATGGTGCTGACTGTACATGATGGGGTGGTGCTTTTGGTGCTTGGAAGGGGTGCTCTGCACATTATTAAAGGCCGTAAGGCCACAGAGCACTCGTGGGTTGGTGTATCGATGCTGGCATGCGTGCTCTCCCTATGCATAACATCTGCATGTGTTCCTCCAAAGACAGGTCCTGGATCGTAGTGTAAATATCAGCGTAGTCTTGTAAATAATGCTCCCTACCGGCTGTATGTTTAGTTTGCGAATTCTTTCCGCAATTCGGTTATCCTGTGGGTGTGTTTCTGTGAGGAGAAGGGTGCAACGTCGCAGGGGGACATATTTACTCATTTGTGAATATCTGTAAAACTGTCGCACTCAGGGTAGAGTTAATAGTAGAGGGAACTACATCTGAGTGCCACACTAAAATAGGTAAGAATTTATCGGGTCGGGACGCCCCGAGGGTAGAGAAGGGTGCAATGTTGCGGATATGGAATTTGGCCTCCATATCCGCTTGTAAATATTCCCCTATTTCCCCAATACTCCCCAACTATCCCCAATCCCCCATTCCCTCGTCCCATTGTCTGTAAACGACACTCAGTAGAGCCGACCTTCCCCTTCTTCCCCCATTAAATGTCGTGCCCAGGTCCACCGCATCTCACGTAGACAACTTTCGGACCTCTTGCTAGTTATTCTTAGTCTATGTCAGTTAAGGACTCGTTTCCATTAATTCTGACTCTTCGTTGCACCAGAATGTGATTGTATGGCACCAGTAGTGAGTTTAGGACCTTCCAATACCTCCCCACCACCTCATCTCCGCATCCTCCCATCATCTCATGGAACAACAACAACTACAACCACAGCGGGGGCGGCGCGGCCGCGGTGCGGGGAGTGGGCGTCCTCCCTCCGGCTCGGTTAGCCGCCATGGCCCATGTGCTCCAGGTCACGGGGTTACCACGAAGGGGCTGGCTGTCAGTTCCTCATCAGGGGCGGAGCCCGGTAACCCCCCCCCCGCACCCAATGAGAAGCAACGGGCCGATGCCATCTGGGGCGGAGCTAACGAGCCGAGGGCGTGACTCCCCGCCGGATATACGCGACGACTAACCGGATGTGAAAAAGAGATGCGCCCCCAGCTTGAGACGACAAGTCACCACCTCCGAGCGCTGAGTGAGACCTCCCGCATCTTTGGACTGGACCGGGTCGATTTTGCCCCTGAGCCAAGGTGCACCTTGAGCCATCAAAGACCTACCCCTCCTTGCCATCAATCCCCGTGTGAGTCAGTTTTGTCCCGTTTGTCTGTCGTCTGTCGGGGCTAATATAAGAGTGTGTCTAAGTGCCTATCTTCCTATGCTGTCCCTCATGTCGTTGTAATCTGACCTTCCGCCATAATAGAACCTCCTCCGGAGGTCTTGAGAACCGTATCCCTGGTGTCGTGTCATTTTAATCCCAGCCGTGTGTCCTTTCGTCAATTGATCTAGCGTAGCGCGATTAGTCAACGTCCGGGTATAATCGGGTAACTTGTGCGGATACGGCGGCCATTCCGCTCGGCCCACCATAACATCAAAGTCGTGTCTGTAACAATACGTTTGAGCATTACTTGACATGTGAAAGCTCATTAAGTCACAGGATGGTGGCAGCGTGTTACAATTGTCAATGTGGTGTGGTGGTTCTGTTGCTGCTTTGTTGCTGCGTCCACTTTTTTCTGGCTTTGCTTTTACAAGATTCTACAAAGGAAAGCTACTTTCTTCAAATTACGTGCCAGCTTTCGTAAAGAATGTGCACCATATACTGTAGGCATTGCGAACACATTTCTGTGTGTGGTGTCAGGAAACCATCATGGGACTGACGGGGTAGGTCAGAGGTAGCTCGCGTACCTTTTAATTTGTCAGGTCTGGGTTTTATTTCTGACAATGGCATTTTGTACCAAAGAGTTATTCGCAGGAATTACATCAGAGAGTACGCTGTCCATTTAGAAGGGAAGCTAAGATGGCTGCCCTGTCTGCTCGTTACCTCTGTCAGCTGAGGTGGATGGAGGTTATGTTTTCACCCCTGTCTGTTTGTTTGTTTGTCTGACTGTGATGTGAACCAGATATCTCAAAGGTTTGTGGTCGGATTCGGACGAAATTTGGTGGAGAGGTAGCGTATGTGACAAGGACGAAATGATTCCATTTTGGTGAAGATTCGAATCCAGATTCGGATCAGAGAATTTTTAAAGTGATGTTTCACCACTGAGTGAAAGGGCTAAAACAGATATATAGCATGTATCTCAAAAAGTTATGGACGGATTTGGACGAAACTTGGTGGACAGGTTGAGTGCATGTGACAAGACTGAATCGATTCGATTTTAGTGAAGATCTTGATATGGATTCGGATGCGAGGGTTATTTAAATTTTAAGTGATTCTTCACCATTCGAAAAGAGCAATATACAGCATGATGTTTACACGAGAACGACACTCTTCGACGTCACGACGTCGACCGATATGCCACCGCCCACATTATTACATCATCATAATAATTGTACCAAGTTTGATTTAAATCCATTCAGCTGTTCTCAAATTATCACATTGTTACCTGACATGACCTCTGACCTTTGACCTCTTGACACCCAAATTTAATCAATTCATGTTTACATCATTATACATACCTGTACCAAGTTTCAATTATATCCCTTCAGTCGTTCTCAAGTTATAGACCAATTACAGCTTTGACCTTTGACCTGTTGACCCCAAAATCCAATCAGTTAATCTTTACATCATTATACGTACCTGTACCAAGTTTCAATTATATCCCTTCAGTCGTTCTCAAGTTATAGACCAATTACAGCTTTGACCTTTGACCTGTTGACCCCAAAATCTAATCAGTTAATCTTTACATCATCGTACATACCTGTACCAAGTTTCAATTATATCCCTTCAGTCGTTCTCAAGTTATAGACCAATTACAGCTTTGACCTTTGACCTGTTGACCCCAAAATCCAATCAGTTAATCTTTACATCATTATACATACCTGTACCAAGTTTCAATTCGATCACTTCAGCCGTTCTCAAGTTATAGACGTATTACAGAGTTTGACCTTTGACCTGTTGACCCCAAAAATCTAATCAGTTCATCTTTACCTCATTATACATACCTGCGCCAAGTTTGACTAAGATCCCTTTAGCCGATCTCATGTTATCACGGTAAGGAAAACCTATCACGGGCGGACAGCCTGAAAACATAATCGACGGAGGCATAAAAGGTTATGGACAAGTTATTAATAAATTTGGTGGATGAGTTGCTCAGGCGACAAGCACAAGGCGATTAGATTTTGGTTCAGGTCCAGATCCAGATCCAGATCCGACCCATCAGTGGGATACAAAACATAAACTGTTCAGTCTGGCAGGGATATGCGCTCCACCGAATGCCGTTCTAGTTTTCTCTTGTGGATGTAAAACATACTGCGTCATATTTCAAAACAATAAGGCCATTGTATGCTGATATCCTGGCAAAATGCCTGACTTGCATGACAACATCGTAAGGAGAAGGGAAATTGCCAGAAAAAACATTATGATGCCTAAATACCAACACAACACCATAATGATCAATGATCATTAAACAGACAAGACAAGACAAGGTTATTGTGTTGATACTGTTACGTTTGTGGGGGTAGGGATACTTTAGGCCAGGTAGAGTGTGTACAGTGCATTCAGAAAGTATTCAGACCCCTTCACTTTTTTCACATTTTGTTATGTTGCATCCTTATGCTGAAATCGTTTAAATTCATTTTTTCCCTCATCAATCTACACTCAATACCCCATAATGACAAAGAGAAAACAGGATTTTAGAAAGTTTTGCAAATTTATTTTTAAAAAAAACTGAAATATCACATTTACATAAGTATTCATACCCTTTTCTATGACACTTGAAATTTAGCTCAGGTACCTCCCATTTCTCTTGATCATCTTTGAGATGTTTCTACACCTTGATTGGAGTCCACCTGTGGTAAATTCAATTGATTGGACATGATTTGGAAAGGCACACACCTGTCTATATAAGGTCTCACAGCTGACAATGCATATCAGAGCAAAAACCAAGCCATGAGGTCGAAGGAACTGCCTGCAGAGCTCAGAGACAGGATTGTGTCGAGGCACAGATTGGGGAAGCCTACAAAAAAATCTCTGCTGCATTGAAGGTTCCCAAGAGCACAGTGGCCTCCATAATTCTTAAATGGAAGAGGTTTGGAACAACCAGGACTCTTCCTAGAGCTGGCCGCCCGGCCAAACTAAGCAATCGGGGGAGAAGGGCCTTGGTATGAGAGGTGACCAATAACCCGATGGTCAATCTGGCTGAGCTCCAGAGATTCTGTGTGGAGATGGGAGAAACTTCCAGAAGGACAACCATCACTGTAACACTCCACCGATCTGGGATTTATGGCAGAGTGGCCAGACGGAAGCCTCTCCTCAGTGAAAGACACATGAAAGCCCGCTTGGAGTTTGCAAAAAAGCACCTAAAGGACTCTCAGACTGTGAGAAACAAGATTCTGTGAGCTTTCATATGTCCTGAAACAAGATTCTGTGGTCTGATGAAACAAGATTGAACTGTTTGGCTTCCGTCTGGCCACTCGGCCATAAAGCCCAGATCGGTGGAGTGTTGCAATGATGGTTGTCCTTCTGGAAGTTTCTCCCATCTCCACACAGGATCTCTGGAGCTCAGCCAGAGTGCCCATCGGGTTCTTGGTCACCTCTCTTACCAAGGCCCTTCTCCCCCGATTGCTCAGTTTGGCCGGGCAGCCAGCTCCAGGAAGAGTTCTGGTTGTTCCAAACTTCTTCCATTTAAGAATTATGGAGGCCACTGTGCTCTTGGGAACCTTCAATGCAGCAGAATTTTTTTTCTAGGCTTCCCCAGATTTGTGCCTCAACACAATCCTGTCTCTGAGCTCGGCAGGCAGTTCCTTCGACCTCATGGCTTAGTTTTTGCTCTGATATGCATTGTCAGCTTTGAGACCTTAAAAAGACAGGTGTGTGCCTTTCCAAATCATGTCCAATCAATTGAATTTACCACAGGTGGACTCCAATCAAGGTGTAGAAACATCTCAAAGATAATCAAGATAAATGGGAGGCACCTTCGCTAAATTTCAAGTGTCATAGCAAAGGGTATGAATACTTATGTCAATGTGATATTTCAGTTTTTTCTTTTTAATAAATTTGCAAAACTTTCTAAAATCCTGGTTCTCTTTGTCATTATGGGGTATTGAGTGGAGATTGATGAGGGAAAAAATGAATTTAAACGATTTCAGCATAAGGTTGCAACATAACAAAATGTGAAAAAAGTGAAGGGGTCTGAATACTTTCTGAATGCACTGTAGCTTAGTGTCATCGGCAGAGTTGGGGGAGGGGCAGGGGGGGGCCATTCCCCACCTGAATTTTTTTCAGTAGTTTACAATTAAGATAAAAACACCGTGTATTTAAACATGAGTAACAATAATGAACGTAAACTGTATTTGTGATTTCGCATACACTGTAACCACACTTACAAACGGTAATTTTGGAAGTCGGACCTAGCTATCCATTATTAATATTAACCCCTTGCCCCCCTCAAATAGAGAAGTCAAACTACGCCTATGCTTAGTGTTCTCCGACTGTCGCAAAGAAGAAGAACCACCTCTATGTACGTAGGGATAAGTAGGGATCCGGTAGACCGTGTGTTCAGATTAAGTGTATCTTCGTCCCCATTACGAGGAGTGGGGTATGTTAATTAGCTCAGGGATTATGGGTCATGATCCCTTGTACATCGTTACCTCTGTAATATATTTCCAATGTCCCTTTTGGCACCACACCATAGACACAGACAAGCCACGCAATCGCCCGCATTTAAATTCGCTAATTAAAAAACTAACCGGAAGTCATGCATCAAGCCCTACCGCTGACAACCCCGACTTGGGAAGCGCACAGGTTGGGCAGGCCAAAGCCATGCCCGGAGGAGCCGTGATTGGGCGGGGTTTTTATTGACGGGAAGGACTGGTTGGGAGCAACTTGCTGAATGGTAAAGCAGGACAGGTGACGTCAGAGCCGGGTGATAAAGAAACGCACTGGAGGACATTTTCTTTCTCTTCGTTCTTTGTCCCTCGCCCTTCCCTTCTCCATGGCTTCTCGCTCTGACCAACATTTATCGCCCTCGGGTGCCTTGTCCTACCAAAGACAATAGCGAACGGTCGTGATTCCCTCTTGCGCATTCTCGCCCTGAACCTCGTACGAACGGTGGAATTGTGCTCTCGGGCTCAAGAAAGCGATCTGACCAGCCGTTTCCTGAGATCTTCCTGGTGGTCGTACCAAGAGGCACAACCGCAGCCCGGGAACTGCGGTTTTCCGTGCGGAGGACGGGTGGACAAGCACGGTGTGGAAGAGCGGGCTGCACGCCTGCTGTTTGCTTCGCACGGGTAGCCCACTTCGCACCAACAGGCGTGGCCTAGTGAAACAAGGGCGGACTGAGGCATACTCACGCCAACGAACGAGTGCACTTTCCCACCAAGAACAGAGCCGCATCCAGACTGTGCGCCCGGGGCCTGGAAGAGTCCTTACGAGACACACCGGTCGAGTCAAGCTAAATGCAATTAAATAACCAGACACATTTATCTGCAGTTATTTTATCCTTTGTCTGTGTTCGGGTCTGTTTGGGAGCGCACCAATTTAGGAATTCATTGTTATTTGATCGTGTTTTCTTTTGTTACCGGCATTTCTTAATAAAGCCTGCATTTTCTTGTACATTTTAAACTCGGTTCGGTTTGAGCTGATTTATTGCAGGTTTGAGGACTGCCGGTGGGATCCGTGAAGGTAAGCGCTCCGGTTTCTTCCCCTCCCTCTTGTTTCCCCAAGCGTATTCTCTGCCATTTGAACTGAACGCCTTGGAGTAACAGCTCGTTTGGTCATCCTTGCTGCCTTAAGGTGTTCACCAAGGGGACTCACGCGACAATACTCTGGATGTATTCCAAATTCATCTTGGTTTGTACTAATTTCTTTGTCTGTGATCAGAATGTAGAAATTGTTGAGAGAGTGATTGTGTTATCACCAATCAATATACATCACTGTGGTGAATAGCAATTGTCCATTTTTGTTATGATAATGATGATTAATGATGGTTGATTACCATTATTAAAAATAGAGAGGTTCACTTACATTCTGACAAAGCTGCACCTGGTTTTTCACTCCTCCAGCAAATGCCATTACATATGCCTCAAAATCATCTGGTTTCTGCAGAGACAAAAGTAAATTATAAACATCTTCAAAGGAATCACCAAGCGATCCAAAGTTCTCATAGAGACTCAATATTTTTTTTAATGAATAGTGCAGACAGCTCACTTACTTGAAGTTTCTTGATAGACACCTTGCTGAGGTTTATTAACCCTCCAATCTCAATTGCACGAGCTCTTCGCATTTCAAGTCGATGAGGGAATTTTGGGTAACTGCAGTCATTGATTGTTACCTGCAAGAAATTGTTTTGATTAATAGGAGTACTTGAACACAAATAGGCACAATGCTAATTACATCCAAATGAGTTATCGTCATCACTGTTTGTTTTATTGAAAGTATCATGAAGACAAATCCATTTTTACCACATTTATGAACATCAATACATTCTGGTGTTTAATGGGATGGTGCAGAAGTAGTGCTCCTTTAGTGGTGCATATCTCCTGAAAATGCCCCTTTAACTGTGGAGAGAAGCACCGCCACTAGAAGCCACTACTGGTACCCAGTGCTCCAGGAAGTTACTTCCCCCAAGATAAACAACTCTGTTTGTAGGAAATAAAGTCCTGCATTATCTGGTGTTTGTGTGTGTGATTTGAGTGTGACAAATCTTCCGTAAGCCTTATTTTATTAATTTTATTGAATTTAATCCGTCATGTTATCCATAATTCCTTCTCCTGATATTTTATATGCCCATTAATCCTTCTCAACCTGTCAACCTGCATTTTTTGATTTGGCCTAGTGGGGAAGTGACGTTTGATGGAGGGGCGGGGAGACGGACCTGGATTTTGTTGATGCATCTCTCAATTTTGCTACATATCATTGACATTTTGAAGACATCACATTTCCAATGGGAAAATAACTTGAGATTTGGCATTACAAACGCACCTCATGTCTTTGGTATGGACAAGGAAAGAAAACATTCAATTTCTTCCATGGGTTTCCCAAAGGTGAGAAATTAATCAAATTTGGCATCTGTGGGATACACCTGGATGGTGAATCAAGTGTAACCTGTACACATCTCACAGATATGAAGGAATTATAGGAAACTCTCACACAGGTACAAGGGAATTTTGGATCGGACTTTGATGCAAATTGTTGTTGATTTGATGCCAAAAAACAGAAACTCTTCGTGCCTGAAAAATATGGCTCAACTAACCGCAAGTGCTGAAAGAAACCATGGCACCCATAATACTCATTTTAAATGTCTTTTTTTTTAACCACAAACTAACACCACAGCAGTAACAACTGGACATATTATGTTTGGGGGTTCAAAAGGGGCAAAATTTCTTTAAACGTTCAATTGCCTCACCTCGTAGCCAGAGTTGGTAACTTTAATCACAATGAGGAATTTCTCACTGCTGGCAAAGTTTGCTTTGTGACTCACCTGCTCCTGCCAACCATTCTCGTAGGTATTCAAGTGAAACATAAAATCACCCTTTTTGGTGGTATCCCACACTCCAATGTGTAAAGGAACTATACTTTCTTCGTTCCAATCAACTGTAGATTTTCTCAAATGAATATACAAACTGCAGAAAACAAATAAAAAGACCAATTATTGAAATTACAAATAGCAATATTACAAAATCAGACGAGACTTGTTTTATCCTAATACAACTTGTTTTGCATTGAAGTTAGTCTCCAATAGGTATGCACGATCATTTTTATAATACGGTGCAAATAGTAAACCTGCCAAAACGACATCACTTCTCTGTAATTAGCAAATAACCATGCTACTTCAATAGGACATGGGATGTTGAACATATGGGCTTTTGATATGCCATCTCTAAATTTGATGTTGAAGGTCATTTTCAAGGTCAAAAGGGTCAAATGATGTCAAAATTGACATTTTATCAATTATGCATTGACAGGCAGAAAAGTAATGATTTTTTAATGAAAAATGCATGAAATGTGATGTTTTAAGGATTGCTAAAGCCATTGCACACACTTAAGTGGCGAAAAAACGATAACAAATACCTGAACTAGAACAGCACTCGGTAGAGCGCATACCTCCGTGAGGCTGAACATTTTATGTTTTCTATCCCACTGATAGGCCGGATCTGGATTCGGACATGAACCAAAATCTAATCGCCTTGTTATTGTTACCTAACCAACTCATCCCCCAAGTTTAGTCATAAGTCATCCATAACTTTTTGAGATATCGTGCTATGTATCGGTTTTAGCCCCATCCTTCAATGGTGAAGAATCTCTTAAAAATTAAATAATTCTCGTATCCGAATCCATATTCAGATCTTCACCAAAATCGAATTGGTTAGTGCTTATCACACACACAACCAGTCCACCAAGTTTTGTCCAAATCCATCCATAACTTTTGAGATATTCTGCTATATATCGTTTTTGGCCCTATCTCCCAATGGTGAAGAATTACTTTAAAAATTCTCCTAGCTGGATCCGAATCCGGATCTTCACCAAAATCTAATCATTTCGTCCATGTCACATTCGCTACCTCTCTGCCAAATTTCGTCCGAATCCATCCAAAACGTTTTGAGATATCTTGTTCACAGACAAACAGACAGGGGTAAAAACATAACCTCCATCCACCTTTGGTGGCGAAGGTAATAATCACAAATGACATCATCCGAAAACAACAATATTGATTATTTTTCTCAACACCTACAATAAACAATTTTGAATAGGTAAACTCGTAATATAACCAAAACGAACCGGGCGAAAGGTCCTCTACTTATTTACATCGAGGTGGCTCTAGCCCACAACAGACAAAGCATGATACCTATACAGATCTACCTAAATCTATATATCCCTACCCCAAAATTCATAACAATATCTTTGTCTGCACCGAGATCTACTCTAATCTATATCGTTCATTTCATTCTATATTTCATTTCATTTTATTCTGCAGGAGGGAGGCTCATGGAAGAGCAAGGTATAAGTAACAGTGGGAGTCGAGTCAATAGAAAATGACTTGTGACTTGACTCGAGGGAAAATGACTTGTGACTTGACTCAAGTCGAGGGAAAATGACTTGTGACTCGAGTCGAGGGAAAATGACTTGTGACTCGATTTGAGTCGAGGGAAAGTGACTTGTGACTCGAGTCGAGGGAAAATGACTTGTGACGACTTGAGTCGAGGGAAAATGACTTGTGACTCGACTTGAGTCGAGGGAATATGACTTGTGATTCGATTCGAAGGAAAATGACTTGTGAGTTGACTCGGGCAAGGGAAAATAATTTGTGACTCGACTTGAGTCGGGAGAAAATGACTTGTGACTCGAGTTGAGGAAAATGACTTGTGACTCGAGTTGAGGAAAATGACTTGTGACTCGAGTTGAGGAAAATGACTTGTGACTTGACTCGATTCAAGGGAAAGTGACTTGTGACTTGACTTGAGTCGAGGGAAAATAATTTGTGACTCGACTCGGGCGAGGGAAAATAATTTGTGACTCGACTTGAGTCGAGGGGTAATGACTTGTGACTCGAGTCGAGGAAAAATGACTTGTGAGTTGACTCAGGCAAGGGAAAATAATTTGTGACGACTTGAGTCGAGGGAAAATGACTTGTGACTTGACTGGAGTCAAGGGAAAGTGACTTGTGACTTGACTCGCGTCGAGGGAAAATGACTTGTGACGACTCACGTCGAGGGAAAATGACTTGTGACTTGACTGGAGTCAAGGGAAAGTGACTTGTGACTTGACTCGAGTCGAGGGAAAGTTACTTGTGACTTGACTCGAGTCGAGGGAAAGTGACTTGTGATGTGACTTGAGTCGAAGGAAAATGACTTGTGCCTTGACTCGAGTTCAGAAAAATGGCTTGTTGACAACTCTGGAATCGAGGAATAAAAGAGTTGAGGTGTGTAGTCAGCTTGGATTTTGTAGTTTTAACAAGATGGACGATATTGCAAGAACACGTGCATCGTGGTGTTGCTGAGGAGGGTCACATGACTAAGAAAGCAGAGGGAGCAAAGTTAGAGAATAAATGGTATAAAACAGAGAGACCACTGACCTGTCTGCAATGTGAAAGCAACAGTTCTTGTGATTAAAATACATTCTCTAAATTATCGAAATGTTTTACTTTCATCCACAATGGGGTCGCACTCTGTGGCTCACTGTGTAAAAGGGGTCATTCTGACAAATACCTCATCTTACTATAATTCACCAAATGTCCATCTGTCCGTCCATTCCCAGGTACCGCAAAAACGGCTGAACCGATTGCAACGATATTTTGGGTGGGTAATCCTGGGACCCCCTGGAGTAAAATAGGCTACATTGTTTTTCCAATTTCAGCTTTGGACTCCCGCATAACGTTATTTTCCCGGGTACCACACAAATGGCTGCACCGATCGCAACCTGACAAATGAAATCTGGGAAATTTGGGCTGGCTGAAATGGTGCTCTGGGTGAAATGGGTTGGTGAAATGAAATGAAAAAATGGGAAATGAAATCTGGGCTGGTGCTCCTGCCTCACATCAAGCTCGTCTTCACGCTGTTGAAACCAAAGCTTTCAGAATCATTGGAATCTCCCGCGATGAAGCTAACTCCGAGGGTCACGTCTTTTCGAAGCTGCTCCATGCGCTCACGCTTTCGAAGCTAAGTGATATTTCTCAATTGTGTTTTTGTCGAGACTGTATCTATCTTTCGGTGTATGTACCTATAGCGTATCTTTTGGAAAAATTTCGGTGCTAATTTTTCGTACATGTATACACAATCGTCGGTTAATGGTATCGAGTATTCTGCGGCCTAGTACTCGTAGGCTTAGACTACCGTACCGTCTCCGACCTTGTGGTTTGTTTTTCTCTCAGCGATTCGTCGAATGCGCTGAAATTATTTTCGTTCTCTGTTTCGTACCAGTCGTTCACCCCGTACCTCCTTGTTTAATATCTGTACTCACAAAAAAAAAAAAAAAAAAAAAAAAAACCCCAAAAAAACTATTTCCTTCCCAGGTCTTATTCGTTTATTTGTTGTTCTTTTTGTTCGTTCGTTCTTCGTTCGCGATCACGCGGTTAGAAATGTATAATCTCTCCCCTGAACAACTATTTTCTCTCATATATTATAACACCCTTTTCTTCTTTTCCTACAAAAGGATGCTTTCGTCTTGCTCACCAAATCTATTCATTCCAAAAAAGATATATAATACCATCTCTTACAGTTCCTCCTTTCTACATTCCCTAAACTATCCAGAACTCCATCCCTCCTCCAGTGTCCTCAAACGTATTTTTGACTCGAAGGTCTCAAACTCATTTTGCAAAAAATGTTCGTTTCCCATGAATCGTACACTTTTCAAAATCCAATCTCACCCCTCCCCTCCAAATCCTACCCATCACCCATCCCTTTCAAATCTCCCCCCTTGCCCCTTCCCTCCCCTCCCTCCTAAACTCCTCCCACACCCCTCCCCTCCGAGACTCTCCCTCGCTCCTCCCCTCCTAGACTCCCCTCTCACCCCTCCTCCTCAAAGCATCCTCCCTGCTTCTTCCTCCTTCCAACTTTCACCTTCATCTCCCCAAACCTTCTGCCTTGCTCTTCCCCCTCCTCAAATAACACCTCACTGTGCCTCACCCAATCTCCATCAAACCTTTTGTCCGCCCCATTCTTCCCTTTCTCCAAGCTATTCTGAAATCTCTGACACACCTTCAACAGCTCTCCCTACCTCTTCCTCCTCTTCCACATCTTACCCTAACCCTCCCCCCCCCTGTTCTGGACCCGATGCTCCCCCTTCCTCTTCATTAACGGTATGGACCTCAAACATCCGGGGCCTTCGCTCAAACTTGACTGACCTCTCCATACAGGTTGCTTCTGACAAACCAGATGTGATCTGCTTAACAGAAACTTTCCTCCTTCATGATGTCTCTGATGCCTTGGTATCTCTCCCAGGTTACTCCCTCCTCCGGTATGATAGACCTGAGCCTCGTCCTGGAGGTGGGGTTGCTATCTTTATAAAAAACTCTCTTCCTCACTCGCCCTCCACTGCCCTCTCTCCACCTCACCCCCAGGAATACCTTTGGCTACGGCTTCCCCTTCGCTCCCACCTTTTGTTCATATGTGTGTTGTACCGTCCACCAATCAGCGATGACTCCATCTACATCTCACTGTCTGATAATATGGACCAACTTCTATCTACCCATCCCAACTCTGTCTTCCTCATATGTGGTGATTTCAATTGTCACCATGCCAGTTGGCTGGGTGTGGGTACCTCTCTCACCAGCCATGGCTCTTCAGCAAAGGACTTCTGCGACTCACTGGGACTGACACAATCTGTCAATTTCCCGACCCGGATCTCAGTCAACGGAGCATCTTCTCTTCTGGATTTGGTTATGACAAACTTCCCTGAAAATGTCTGCTACTCTTCTTCTGCTCCAATCGGCTCATCTGATCATGTGCTTGTCAAAGTGGACATCTCTCTGACCATTCTCAGAGAGCCTCCTCAGCGTCGACGAGTCTGGCATTTCACTCAGGCCAACTGGCACGGTCTTCAAGCAGCCATCAATCATCTGGACTGGTCTCCCATCTCTACCGCCTCTGACATCAACTCATCCTGGGAATTCTTTCAAAGTAAATTGCTCTCTCTCATGCACAGATTTATACCACCTCGTCTTCAGTTGTCATACCCTTCCTCCCGTCCATGGTATACGGAATCTTGTGGTGAGGCTGTTGCCCTGAAACAACTTGCTTTCGTCTCCTGGAAAGCAAATCCAACGGAAGGAAATCTCATTTCCTTTCACAAAGCCCGAAACAAGTGTGTGTCCACCCTCAGGAGAGCCAGGAAACAATATCTCACCATTCTCAAGACCGAACTCTCTTATCTGTCTCCCTCTTCCAAATCCTGGTGGCGTCTGGTCAAATCTGTTTCTGGTGTTTGTTCCCCCTCCATCCCCTCCCTCACCTCAAACGGCTTAACGGCTGATTCCGCACGTGAAAAAGCTGAATGCCTCAACTCTGTGTTTGCCTCTAAATCTTGTGTCCCAAACCCATCCCTCTCTGTACCCACCGTACCCAGTCGTACCCAGCTGCTCCTGGACTCTGTGTCCTTTCCTCCTGACAAGGTGGAAAAGTTTCTGTCAACCCTCGACTCTGATTCTGCAACTGGTCCTGACGGCATCAGCCCACGGGTCCTAAAATCATGTTCTTCTGCTCTTTCACTCCCTCTTTCTGTTCTCTTCACCCTCTCTTTTGCTCAAGGTCATCTGCCATCTGCTTGGAAATCAGCCAACATCACCGCTTTGCACAAAAAAGGTGCAAAAACAGATCCCAGCAACTACAGACCAATCAGCCTTCTCCCAATTATCAGCAAAGTCATGGAATCCATCATTGCTTCAGATATTAAATCTTTCCTCTTCTCCAATGGCTTGATCTCTGATCATCAATTTGGTTTCAGACCTGGTCACTCTACTCTGGACATGCTGCTTCTGCTTTCTCAACAATGGATGGAGGTCCTCAACGCCAAACAGGAAATTAGAGCTGTCTCCCTTGACATTTCACGTGCCTTCGATACGGTCTGGCACCCTGCTCTGCTCTCCAAACTCTCCTCCTTTGGTATCCATGGAAATCTCCACGCATGGCTGGCGGACTTCCTCTCTGGTCGTAGTCAACGTGTGGCCCTGAATGGGTTTCTCTCATCTCCTCTTCCTGTTCAGGCTGGAGTTCCCCAAGGTAGTGTTCTGGGCCCTGTGCTTTTTCTGGTCTTCATCAATGATCTCTCTGACTCTCTTGAAAATCCTCTCTATCTCTTTGCTGACGACTCTACTCTCTGTCGCTCCATTCCTCATCCCTCAGATCGGCAGTCTGCAGCCTCCTCACTCTCTGCAGACCTGGACAAAATCACAGACTGGTCAAACAAGTGGAACATGTCTTTCAATCCTGACAAATCTCACACTCTTACAATGTCTCTCCGAAAGGACCGACTGGACAACCCTCCCATCTACTTTCTCAACAATCCTCTCCAAGAAGTTCTGTCGCTCAAGCTTTTGGGTCTCACTATCTGCCATGATCTTTCTTGGGAAAACCACATTTCCAAGCTGGCCTCCAAAGCGAGTCGCCGACTGGGCATCCTCCGTCGTGCGAAGTCCTTCCTTGGCCCACCTGAGCTCCTCACCACATACAAGGCTTTCATCCGCAGCTCAATGGAATACTGTTCCCCCCTCTGGGCTGGTGCTCCTGCCTCACACCTTGCTCGGCTTCACGCTGTTGAGGCCAAAGCTTTCAGAATCATTGGAATCTCCTGCGATGTAGTCAACGCCGAGGGCCTTTCACTCACTCACCGCAGGCAGGTTGGTGGTCTTTCTGTCTTCTACCGACTCCTCTCCGGCCTTGCTCCCCCAGCTCTCTCTGTGCTCTGTCCCCCCAATATTCCTTCAGGTCGCACAAGATCTGCCTGCAACCCTCTTATGGTTAAACTGCCAAAGTCTAGGCTCACTGCTCACCTTCACTCTTTCATTCCCCTTTTCTCCCGCCCCTGGAACAAACTCCCCCACTCCCTTCAATCCCACTCCTCCCTCCAGGTCTTTAAAACAGCTGTTCACCACCATCTCTTATCGTCCCCCATCGAAAACCTTGATCTTTTCTACCCCCGGTAATTCACCCCAGAGTCTTTGCAGTGTTCATATGTTTTAATCCTCTCCCACCTCCCCCCAAGTCCTCCCGATGTCCCTGCTCTCAAATGTTGTGTTTGTGTCCTTCCGCCTCTTCCCCCTCTCTTTTGTGTCCTTCCCCCTCTCTCCCAATGTTGTCTGCCGCTCCCCTTGTTTTTTGTGTTTTGTGTGTCGGTTTGTCTTTTTGTGTGATTAATGTTAGCTCTTTCACGAGCCTCGATCTTGTATACAACAACAAAAAAAAAACAAAAAACAAAAAAACAAAGGGCCTTTCACTCACTCACCGCAGGCAGGTAGGTGGTCTTTCTATCTTCTACCGACTCCTATCCGGACTAGCTCCCCCCAGCTCTATCTGTGATCTGTCCCCCAAATATTCCTACTGGTCGCACAAGATCTGCCAGTAATCCTCCTCTGGTGAAATTGCCAAAATCAAGAATCTGCTCACCTTCACTCCTTCATTCCTCTTTGCTCCTGCCTCTGGAACAAACTCACTCTCTTCAATCCCACTCCTCCCCCCCCAGGTCTTTAAAACAGCTGTTCACCACCATCTCTTATCTTCCCCCATCCAAAAACCTTTATCTCTTCTACCCCCGTTAATTCACCCCAAATCCACTTTTTAATTTTTTTTTCTTGAAATACCGACTTTTTTCTTTCCTGAAAGTTCCAGCAGTGTCCATGTGTTTTATACTTCCCCACACCCCCCCCCCCGCTTTCCCCTTCCTCCTCCCCCGCTTTCCCCTTCCTCCTCCCCCCAAGCCCTCCCTCTCTCCCACAGATCTTCCGTTGTCCCTGTTCTCTGCTGTTGTACTTGTGTGCTTCCCTCTCTCTCTCCCCATCTTGTCTCCCGCTCCCTTTTTTGTATGTTTTGTGTGATTGATGTTAGCTCTTACACCTCGATCTTGTATACAAAAAAACCACACAGTTAAAAATAATGACCAAGACCTTTTATAAGGACATGGGTTGAATCCCTGCTTGATGGAATGCCAACCCAACCACCCCCCCCCCCCCCCCCGCCGTCATGGTCGTCTCTCCAACTCACAATGCGGAAAGGACGACTGAAAACCAATTATCTTCTTTTTGATTCATATATAAACACTAGTGGGGTCACCCGTGGAAATCCCACGGGCAGGACGTGTGTGACATTTCGACATATTGAGTTAGATGCTGCACCTGTTTCACAATAACACACACACACACACACACACACACACACACACACACACACACACACACACACACACACCTCGTTTTTTCATTTCTGTATCTCACAATTCGGTCTCTCTCTTATTCACACATCCACACAAACACACACACACACACACACACACACACACACACACACACACACACATACACACACACACACACGTACACCGACACACATATACACATACACACACACATATATACACACACACGCAAACACACATACACATACACACACACATGCACGCACACGTACACACACATGTACACCGACACATGCATATACACATACACATATACACATATGGATACACACACATGCACACACATACACATATACACACACAGACACATATACACATACACACACACACATGCAAACACATACACACATATACATACATACACACACGTACACACACATGTACACCCACACACATGCACACACATATATATACACATACAGACACACATACAGACACACACATATATATACACACACATACACATGTGTACACACACATGTACACCGACACACATGCACACACATACACATATGCACATACACACACACATATATATACACATACACACATGTACACCCACACACACACATACATACATACACACACACACACACACACACACACACACACACACACACACACACACACACACACACACACACACACACACACACACACACATATACACACACACACACACAGACGCACACACACACACAGACATATATATACACATATATATATGCACGCGCACGCACACGCACACACGCACACACACACACACACACACACACGTCCCACATGTATATATCCCACATGTATATACATGTTTAAAGTGTACGTGCCCTTCCCCCCTCCCCCGCCCGGCAACGCTGAGTACTTCTGCTAGTAACTAATGAAATAAAAACGAAGAAATATCTCTGGGTAATTTCCTGAAACTCGGTGAAATTCGCTGAAATTCGCTGAAATTCGCTCGGTGTATCGGTGAAATATTTTATTTGGGCGGTGTATAATTGCTTCGAACGAAATATCTCTTAGCAATTTCCCGTCTGTGTTTCATGTCCATGCACACGTGAAATGGAGTTTGTTTTTGCACACGTGAAATGAACATGTGAACCTTTACTTCCGGATAATAATGTTGAATGAAATAAAAACGAAGAAATATAGTGGGGTCACCCGTGGGACATTTCGACATATTGAGTTAGATGCTGCACATTCAAAATGGTTACTGGCAATTCATCAGATCCAGAAATGGTGTAATGAACACAATTTATTTATTTCACATAATATGTGACCCCTCACTCCTCTCCACCTGACACTCTCCTCACTCCACCTGACACTCTCCTCTCTCCACCTGACACTCTCCTCTCTCCACCTAGCAATCCTCTCCTCTCCAATCCCTCACATTCCTCTCCTCTCCAATCCCTCACCTCTCCAATCCCTCACACTCCTCTCCTCTCCAATCCCTCAATCTCCTCTCCAATCGCTCCTCACTCGCCTCTCCAATCGCTCCTCACTCGCCTCTCCAATCGCTCCTCACTCGCCTCTCCAATCGCTCCTCACTCGCCTCTCCAATCGCTCCTCACTCGCCTCTCCAATCGCTCGTCACTCGCCTCTCCAATCGCTCCTCACTCGCCTCTCCAATCGCTCCTCACTCGCCTCTCCAATCGCTCCTCATTCGCCCCTCCAATCGCTCCTCACTCGCCTCTCCAATCGCTCCTCACTCGCCTCTCCAATCGCTCCTCACTCGCCTCTCCAATCGCTCCTCACTCGCCTCTCCAATCGCTCCTCACTCGCCTCTCCAATCGCTCCTCACTCGCCTCTCCAATCGCTCCTCACTCGCCTCTCCAATCGCTCCTCACTCTCCTCTCCAATCGCTCCTCACTCGCCTCTCCAATCGGCTTTCCCCGTCTCGTTTCTCTCGTTTTTCTCCCGTCTCGTTCTTTTTCTTGCTCCAAATCGGCCCGTCTCGCCCGTCGGAATCGGAAATCGGGCCGTCTTGCTTTCGTGCTTGCGCGTAAATAAATTGTGTTCATTCCACCATTTCTGGATCTGATGACTTGCCAATAACCATTTTGTAAAAATGAATGTGCAGCATCTAACTCAATATGTCGAAATGTCACACACATCCATGCCCGTGGGATTCCCACGGGTGACCCCGCAAGTTTGCATTGACGTTCGTCGATGGACTCGTTCGCCCGTCTCATTCGATTCGCTTTCTTGCTACATCCTGTTCGTCTGCGTTCTTCATCGATCGTCTCATTCATTTTGGAAATAGAAGTTTCCTTTCCACGTAGCGCATGAATTGTCGCGATCCTCAAGAGGAAGTGTCTCGTAATCATCAAATGATAAATGGCAAGTAAATTATATTGTGGAAAATTAAAGATTTCAAATAAACCTATTTAAAGTGTATGCGCACATAACTAATAAAAAAAAAACGAAGAAATATCTCTCGGTAATTTCCTGAAACATATTTTACTTCCGGCTAATAATGTTGAATGAAATAAAAACGAAGAAATATATGTCGGCATCATTGTTGACGTTTTTGTGACGACTGTCATCAAACGAAAAAGTAATATATCTTAACGGAAAAGCAAAAGCGAATTTTTAATATATATTGACACGTTGCCGTCGGTGTCATGTTGGGCGGTGTATGATATATCATGACGCGATTTTTAAAAATATATCTCTGCATTTTCCCGCGTGTGTGGAATGTTTGTGGAAAATTAAAGATTTCAAATAAACCTATTTAAAGTGTATGCGCACATAACTAATAAAAAAAACGAAGAAATATCTCGGTAATTTCCTGAAACATATTTTACTTCCGGCTAATAATGTTGACCGAAATAAAAACGAAGAAATATATGTCGGTGTGGCGGACACAAAAGCCCACTGGCGTGGTGACATCATTCCACGCACCAAGTGGGCGGTGGCCACGCCCGAGGGGTAGGCGTGGCCTCATGATATACACCGGGCGACCAGCCCGGAGGTGTTCAGTGTTACAGTGTAGTCTTACAATAAAGACGTTTATATGTTACCGCTTGTCCGCTTCCTCCTTGCTCACAAGCAGCGCGCGTAACGCCGCGCTTTACTGGTGACCCTCGACGTTGGATCTGCCGGAGCGATCCTTCCACACGCGACGCCATCGCCATGGCCGACTTCGTCAAACTTCCGGAATTTTGGGAGGCTCAGGCCGAAGTCTGGTTCGTCCAGGCCGAAGCCCAATTTCAGCTTCGGCACCTCACCGGCGATGACACGCGCTATTGCCACGTCGTCGCCTCCCTCGGGCCCGGCACGGCCGCTCGAGTTGTGTCCGTCCTTCGCCACCCACCGGACGGCCACAAGTACGAGGCACTCAAGCGGCTACTCCTAGCCACGTTCAGCCTCACGGACGACGCACGGGCCGACCGCCTCCTGGATCTCCCCGAGCTCGGTGAGACGTGCCCGTCGGTCCGAATGGACCATATGCTGTCACTGTTGGGCGACGAAGCCCCCGGTTTGCTATTCCGGGCGCTTTTCCGTCGCCAACTTCCAGCGCAGGTTCGCCTCGCGTTGGCCGGGACCGGGCTAACGGAACCCCGAGCATTGGCGGCCGAGGCGGACAAGTACTTCGCCGCTTCGGACACGCGGGCGAGCGTTGGCGTGGCCGTCACGGCCTTCGACGCTGATGTTCCACAGCATCATCATCTACAGCACGCTGAGGTTCAGCAGCATGCTGATACGCACCTCGTGAACGCCGCCACGCCCCGCCCACCGCCGCGGCGAAAACCGCCACCGCGGGGAAACCCGTCGACTCCACCGGCCTGGCGGAGCCAGCCGCGCTCCTCCAGCTCCACCACCTGGTGCTGGTTCCACGCCAAGTTCGGCCACGAAGCTCGGCGGTGTCATCCGCCGTGCTCCTTCAACGGGTCGGGAAACGCCCGGGCCGGCGCTCAATTGTGGCGATGAGCGCCGGCCGTTCGAGCAGCCTGCTGTTCATAACGGACACCTTCTCCGGGCGCCGTTACCTGTGCGACACGGGAGCACAGGTGAGTGTCATTCCCGCCGGCACGTCAGACAAGCACGCCGCGGGTGGGGGCCCCGCGCTGCTTGCCGCGAACGGGACGCCCATCCGTACGTACGGAAAACGCTGCCTCTCTCTGCGGTTTGGAGGGCAGGTTTTCCGATGGACGTTCGTCACCGCCGACGTGCCCATGGCACTGCTTGGCGCGGACTTCCTGTGCGCTAATGGGCTCCTGGTCGACGTCAAGCGCAGACGGCTTGTCCAGGCCGAGACGTTCAGCTCGCTCGCATGTGCGTTGCCCAGCTCAACGAGCGGCTTGCCAAGCGGCTTGCCGAACGATTCGGTTCCGACCACGTTGGTCTGTACGCTTCCGGCAGCGGACGCATTCACCCGCCTCCTCGCCGGCTTCCCGGCCCTCACGCGGCCCACCTTCTCGGCGGGGGCCGTCAAGCACGGGGTGGCCCATCACATCCCCACCGTCGGGCCACCGGTCTACGCCCGGGCACGCCGCCTCGAGCCGACGAAGCTGGCGGTGGCAAAAGCGGAGTTCGCTACCCTGGAGCGACTCGGCATCGTTCGGCGCTCAGAGAGCGCTTGGGCGTCGCCGCTGCACATCGTGCCGAAGCCCGGCGGGGGATGGCGACCGTGCGGGGACTATCGCCGTCTCAATGACGCCACGACTCCCGACCGCTACCCCGTCCCCCACATTCAGGACTTTTCCGCCCGTTTGGCGGGCAGGTCCTTCTTCTCGAAGGTGGACCTCATACGCGGCTACCATCAGGTCCCCGTCAGGCCGGAGGACGTCCCGAAGACGGCGGTCATCACGCCATTCGGACTCTTCGAGTTCCTGCGCATGCCCTTCGGTCTGAAGAATGCGGCTCAGGCGTTCCAGCGACTGATGGACAGCGTCCTGCGCGACTTGGATTTTGTCTACGTCTACCTGGACGATATCCTCGTCGCCAGCGCGTCCCGCGAAGAGCACCTACGCCACCTCCGCCCGCTCTTCGAACGCCTGGGCCAGCATGGCCTGATTGTGAACCCCGCAAAGTGCCGGTTCGGCGCCGCCACAATCGATTTTCTGGGGCACCGTGTCACCAGGCACGGAGCCGTCCCCCTGCCGGCCAAGGTGGAGGCGGTGAAGGGGTTTCCGCGCCCCCGCACGATCAGAGGGCTGCAGGAGTTCCTGGGCATGGTGAACTTTTACCATCGGTTCCTGCCCCGTATTGCCCAGCTCCTGCGCCCCCTGCACGAAGCTCTCCGAGGTAAGCCGGGCAAAGGCGACGTTACCTGGACCGAGCAGATGGACACGGCGTTCACGGGCGCGAAGCTCGCCTTGGCTAACGCCACCATGCTCGCGCACCCGGCGCCCGATGCACCGATCGCCCTCACCACCGATGCCTCGGACTACGCGGTGGGCGCGGTGCACGAGCAATGGGTGCGTGGAGCTTGGCAACCGCTGGCGTTCTTTAGCCGGCAGCTTCGCCCGCCCGAACGCCGTTACAGTACCTTCGACCGCGAGTTGCTCGGACTTCACTTGGCGGTCAGGCACTTCCGCCATCTGCTCGAGGGCCGGGCGTTCACTGCCTTCGTCGACCACAAGCCGCTGATCTTCGCGATGGGCAAGGTCACCGAGCCGTGGTCGGCCCGGCAGCAGCGTCACCTCTCGGCCGTGTCCGAGTACACGACGGACATCCAGCACGTCGCGGGGAAGGACAACCCGGTGGCGGATTGCCTTTCCCGGGCCGTCGCCCACGCAGTCCACCTCGGCATCGACTATGCCCGGATGGCAGCGGACCAGGCCGCTGACCCCGACGTCCAGGCCTTGCGGACCGCCGTCACGGGCCTCCGCGTCACCGAGGTGCCGTTCGACGGCGCGGGCGCGGCCCTCTTGTGCGACGTCTCCCTCGGGCGTCCTCGCCCCATTGTGCCCGCGGGCTGGCAGCGCCAGGTGTTTGACGCCATCCACGGCCTGTCCCACCCGGGCGCGAGGGCCTCCCAAAGGCTGATCGCCGACAAGTTCGTCTGGCATGGCCTCCGGAAGGCCGTCCGCGGCTGGGCCAGGACATGCCTCGCGTGCCAGCGCGCCAAGGTGCACCGGCACACCCAGGCCCCGTTGGCCCCGTTCACGGTGCCGGAACGCCGGTTTGACCACGTCCACGTGGACCTGGTGGGACCTCTGCCCCCCTCGCGGGGTTTCACCCACGTCCTCACCATGGTGGACCGCACCACCCGGTGGCCGGAGGCCGTGCCCTTGGCGTCGACAACGGCGGCCGATGTCGCGCAGGCTTTCATCGCCACCTGGGTCGCCCGGTTCGGCGCCCCCTCAGACATCTCATCCGACCGCGGCCCCCAGTTCACCTCGGAGCTCTGGGGGGCGGTTGCGCAGGGGCTCGGGGTCCGGCTGCACCGAACCACGGCCTACCACCCCCAGGCTAACGGCCTGTGTGAGCGATTTCACCGCTCATTGAAGGCCGCGCTCCGGGCCACCCTCCGCGACGGCGGCTGGGTCGACAGGCTCCCCTGGGTCCTGCGGGGCCTCCGGACGGCGCCCAAGGAGGACCTGCGCGCATCCGCGGCGGAGTTGGTCTTCGGGCAACCGCTGCGGGTGCCGGGCGAGTTCCTCCCCGACTCCACGGCACCATGGTCCGCGGCACAGCAGCGCTCCGCTCTGCAAGAGACCGCCCAGAGGTTCGCCCCAGTGCCAACGGCATGCCACGGGCACCCACCGACGCACGTCGCCCCGGAGCTTCGCACGGCGGAGTACGTCTTCGTCCGCCACGATGCCCATCGGACACCACTGCGGCCCCCGTACGACGGGCCTTTCCGCGTGCTGGAGACCGGGGCGAAGCACTTCACCCTGGACATCGGCGGTACTCCTGACCGCGTTTCGGTAGACCGCCTCAAGCCGGCCCACCTCGATGTGGACCATCCACCGCCAGTGGCCCGACCCCCATGTCGGGGCCGCCCTCCTGCGGGCGGACCCCCGGCACCGCCCAGCCCCGCCGCCACGGCGCCCCCCGGTCCTGCACCCATCCCAGGGGCAGCCAGGGGCATCCCACCTGGTATCCCTGCACCCCGGACGCCGCCGATCGCCAGGGGGCGCTTCGGCCGGGTCATTCGTCTGCCCCACAAACTGGCCCTCCAGGTGCGCGGGAATTCTGGGGGGGCGCGTGTGGCGGACACAAAAGCCCACTGGCGTGGTGACATCATTCCACGCACCAAGTGGGCGGTGGCCACGCCCGAGGGGTAGGCGTGGCCTCATGATATACACCGGGCGACCAGCCCGGAGGGGTTCAGTGTTACAGTGTAGTCTTACAATAAAGACGTTTATATGTTACCGCTTGTCCGCTTCCTCCTTGCTCACAAGCAGCGCGCGTAACGCCGCGCTTTATCGGCATCATTGTTGACGTTTTTGTGACGACTGTCATCAAACGAAAAAGTAATATATCTTAACGGAAAAGCAAAAGCGAATTTTTAATATATATTGACACATTGCCGTCGGTGTCATGTTGGGCGGTGTATGATACACCATGACGCGATTTTTTAAAATATATCTCTGCATTTTCCCGCGTGTGTGGAATGTTCTCAATTATTGCTGACACCGAGTCTGAAACCATCGATAAAAATGAAATCATATGATGAGTTAGATTGGAGATAAAGGCGTGAGAGAGACTCAATGGCCTTGAAGTTACAGGCGTTTGAGAATTCATTTCGTTCTATAAAGGGCAACTTTCATTGGATTTTCTTCCCGTTTTTTTTCAACCGAGTCTAAAACTATGTTAGCGACTGTGAAAAATGAAATGATATATCGAATTTGATTTGAAATAAAACTGGGAGAGAGAGCAAGACACCACGGGCCTACAAAACAGGCCTCAAAGCTATGCGAGTTAATAAAATGGTGGATATTTGTTTATAATTATATGAAGCCACTCCCAGAATGGGTGGAGCTATGGGTGGAGCTACTCTGCAAACCGAGTAAGCCACACCCCGGACAGACACCCAACAGACAGACAGACAGAATCATCTACGGCTATTATAATATAGATCATTAAAAGTAAATAATAACCTCCGCCAAATTTCAAACGACGTGGGTTTAATCTCTGCATGAGAGAATTCCACATAGCTATTTGGGCGGTGTATAAGCTAACAGATCGCTGTCTCCATCGATCTTGCCAAGGCCGTAACACCTATCAGCTCAAAATCTTTTTAACTGTTGACTTGGTAGTTTTTACAATGAAGGAAACACGTATCGGGAGTACATACGACATAGCGATTGTGAATGTCACAGCTCTGAGGCGTGTTTCACTTCGCATCGCAGTGATGGCGAGCACCAACATGGCGGCTGTAAGATTAAAATCTGGCTTCAAGCCCCCTCACCACCTAAACTAAAGCCTTCAACCAGACATATTAACACGCTCCTCCCCCTTCATTCCCGTTCTTCAAAGCAAAGCGGTAAGAACGTTTAATGTTTAATGAACATTCAATGAACGCAATAATAATGTTTAATGATCATTAAATAATGAATGAATGAATGATGAATGAATGTATTGAATAATGCCATGTGCGCATTGGCAGCAGCGACAATATAAAAATGTTTGCCAAGAACTTCAAAGAGAGAAAAGGAACTTTTAGAGAAAAAAGGAACTTTTATCAGCAATGTCGTCTATCCTGAAGTTCTAAGCTGAAGAAGAGGTACAAAATCATTCCACTTGAGCCTAAACAAAAGCGTACAGTTGGTATCACGATTTGAAACACGATGGTGTGGCGGACACAAAAGCCCACTGGCATGGTGACATCATTCCACGCACCAAGTGGGCGGTGGCCACGCCCGAGGGGTAGGCGTGGCCTCATGATATACACTGGGCGACCAGCCCGGAGCATTTCAGTGTTACAGTGTAGTCTTACAATAAAGACGTTTATATGTTACCGCTTGTCCGTTTCCTCCTTGCTCACAAGCAGCGCGCGTAACGCCGCGCTTTACTGGTGACCCTCGACGTTGGATCTTCCGTAGCGATCCTTCCGAACACGACGCCATTGCAATGGCCAACGACAAGGCAATGGCGATTAAACTTCCCGAATTTTGGGAGGCCCAGGCCGAAGTCTGGTTCGTTCAAGCCGAAGCCCAATTTCAGCTTCGGCGCCTCACCAACGATGACCTGCGCTACTGCCATGTCGTCGCCTCCCTCGGGCCCGGCACGGCCGCTCGAGTTGTGTCCGTCCTTCGCCACCCACCGGACGGCCACAAGTACGAGGCACTCAAGCGGCTACTCCTAGCCACGTTCGGCCTCACGGACGACGCACGGGCCGATCGCCTCCTGGATCTCCCCGAGCTCGGTGAGACGCGCCCGTCGGTCCGAATGGACCATATGCTGTCACTGTTGGGCGACGAAGCCCCCGGTTCGCTATTCCGGGCGCTTTTCCGTCGCCAACTTCCAGCGCAGGTTCGCCTCGCGTTGGCCGGGACCGAGCTAACGGAACCCCGAGCATTGGCCGCCAAGGCGGACAGGTACTTCGCCGCTTCGGACACGCGGGCGAGCGTCGGCGTGGCCGTCACGGCCCTCGACGCTGATGTTCAGCAGCATGTTCCACAGCATCAGCTTCTACAGCGCGCTGATGTTCAGCAGCATGCTGATACGCACCTCGTGAACGCCGCCACGCCCCGCCCACCGCCGCGGCGAAAACCGCCACCGCGGGGAAACCCGCCAACTCCACCGGCCTGGCGGAGCCAGCCGCGCTCCTCCAGCTCCACCACCTGGTGCTGGTTCCACGCCAAGTTCGGCCACGAAGCTCGGCGGTGTCATCCGCCGTGCTCCTTCAACGGGTCGGGAAACGCCCGGGCCGGCGCTCAATAGTGGCGATGAGCGCCGGCCGTTCGAGCAGCCTGCTGTTCATAACGGACACCTTCTCCGGGCGCCGTTACCTGTGCGACACGGGAGCACAGGTGAGTGTCATTCCCGCCGGCACGTCAGACAAGCACGCCGCGGGTGGGGACCCCGCGCTGCTTGCCGCGAACGGGACGCCCATCCGTACGTACGGAAAACGCTGCCTCTCTCTGCGGTTTGGAGGGCAGGTTTTCCGATGGACGTTCGTCACCGCCGACGTGCCCATGGCACTGCTTGGCGCGGACTTCCTGTGCGCTAATGGGCTCCTGGTCGACGTCAAGCTCAGACGGCTTGTCCAGGCCGAGACGTTCAGCTCGCTCGCTTGTGCATTGCCCAGCTCAACGCGCGGCTTGCCAAGCGGCTTGCCGAACGATTCGGTTCCGGCCACGTTGGTCTGTACGCTTCCGGCAGCGGACGCATTCACCCGCCTCCTCGCCGGCTTCCCGGCCCTCACGCGGCCCACCTTCTCGGCGGGGGCCGTCAAGCATGGGGTGGCCCATCACATCCCCACCGTCGGGCCACCGGTCTACGCCCGGGCACGCCGCCTCGAGCCGACGAAGCTGGCGGTGGCAAAAGCGGAGTTCGCTACCCTGGAGCGACTCGGCATCGTTCGGCGCTCAGAGAGCGCTTGGGCGTCGCCGCTGCACATCGTGCCGAAGCCCGGCGGGGGATGGCGACCGTGCGGGGACTATCGCCGTCTCAATGACGCCACGACTCCCGACCGCTACCCCGTCCCCCACATTCAGGACTTTTCCGCCCGTTTGGCGGGCAGGTCCTTCTTCTCGAAGGTGGACCTCATACGCGGCTACCATCAGGTCCCCGTCAGGCCGGAGGACGTCCCGAAGACGGCGGTCATCACGCCATTCGGACTCTTCGAGTTCCTGCGCATGCCCTTCGGTCTGAAGAATGCGGCTCAGGCGTTCCAGCGACTGATGGACAGCGTCCTGCGCGACTTGGATTTTGTCTACGTCTACCTGGACGATATCCTCGTCGCCAGCGCATCCCGCGAAGAGCACCTACGCCACCTCCGCACGCTCTTCGAACGCCTGGGCCAGCATGGCCTGATTGTGAACCCCGCAAAGTGCCGGTTCGGCGCCGCCACAATCGATTTTCTGGGGCACCGTGTCACCAGGCACGGAGCCGTCCCCCTGCCGGCCAAGGTGGAGGCGGTGAAGGGGTTTCCGCGCCCCCGCACGATCAGAGGGCTGCAGGAGTTCCTGGGCATGGTGAACTTTTACCATCGGTTCCTGCCCCGTATCGCCCAGCTCCTGCGCCCCCTGCACGAAGCTCTCCGAGGTAAGCCGGGCAAAGGCGACGTTACCTGGACCGAGCAGATGGACACGGCGTTCACGGGCGCGAAGCTCGCCTTGGCTAACGCCACCATGCTCGCGCACCCGGCGCCCGATGCACCGATCGCCCTCACCACCGATGCCTCGGACTACACGGTGGGCGCGGTGCACGAGCAATGGGTGCGTGGAGCTTGGCAACCGCTGGCGTTCTTTAGCCGGCAGCTTCGCCCGCCCGAACGCTGTTACAGTACCTTCGACCGCGAGTTGCTCGGACTTCACTTGGCGGTCAGGCACTTCCGCCATCTGCTCGAGGGCCGGGCGTTCACTGCCTTCGTCGACCACAAGCCACTGATCTTCGCGATGGGCAAGGTCACCGAGCCGTGGTCGGCCCGGCAGCAGCGTCACCTCTCGGCCGTGTCCGAGTACACGACGGACATCCAGCATGTCGCGGGGAAGGACAACCCGGTGGCGGATTGCCTTTCCCGGGCCGTCGCCCACGCAGTCCACCTCGGCATCGACTATGCCCGGATGGCAGCGGACCAGGCCGCTGACCCCGACGTCCAGGCCTTGCGGACCGCCGTCACGGGCATCCGCGTCACCGAGGTGCCGTTCGACGGCGCGGGCGTGGCCCTCTTGTGCGACGTCTCCCTCGGGCGTCCTCGCCCCATCGTGCCCGCGGGCTGGCAGCGCCAGGTGTTTGACGCCATCCACGGCCTGTCCCACCCGGGCGCGAGGGCCTCCCAAAGGCTGATCGCCGACAAGTTCGTCTGGCATGGCCTCCGGAAGGCCGTCCGCGGCTGGGCCAGGACGTGCCTCGCGTGCCAGCGCGCCAAGGTGCACCGGCACACCCAGGCCCCGTTGGCCCCGTTCACGGTGCCGGAACGCCGGTTTGACCACGTCCACGTGGACCTGGTGGGACCTCTGCCCCCCTCGCGGGGTTTCACCTACGTCCTCACCATGGTGGACCGCACCACCCGGTGGCCGGAGGCCGTGCCCTTGGCGTCGACAATGGCGGCCGATGTCGCGCAGGCTTTCATCGCCACCTGGGTCGCCCGGTTCGGCGCCCCCTCAGACATCTCATCCGACCGCGGCCCCCAGTTCACCTCGGAGCTCTGGGGGGCGGTTGCGCAGGGGCTCGGGGTCCGGCTGCACCGAACCACGGCCTACCACCCCCAGGCTAACGGCCTGTGTGAGCGATTTCACCGCTCATTGAAGGCCGCGCTCCGGGCCACCCTCCGCGACGGTGGCTGGGTCGACAGGCTCCCCTGGGTCCTGCTGGGCCTCCGGACGGCGCCCAAGGAGGACCTGCGTGCATCCGCGGCGGAGTTGGTCTTCGGGCAACCGCTGCGGGTGCCGGGCGAGTTCCTCCCTGACTCCACAGCACCATGGTCCGCGGCACAGCAGCGCTCCGCTCTGCAAGAGACTGCCCAGAGGTTCGCCCCGGTGCCAACGGCATGCCACGGGCACCCACCGACGCACGTCGCCCCGGAGCTTCGCACGGCGGAGTACGTCTTCGTCCGCCACGATGCCCATCGGACACCACTGCGGCCCCCGTACGACGGGCCTTTCCGCGTGCTGGAGACCGGGGCGAAGCACTTCACCCTGGACATCGGCGGTATTCCTGACCGCGTTTCGGTAGACCGCCTCAAGCCGGCCCACCTCGATGTGGACCATCCACCGCCAGTGGCCTGACCCCCACGTCGGGGCCGCCCTCCTGCGGGCGGACCCCCGGCACCGCCCAGCCCCGCCGCCACGCCGCCCCCCGGTCCTGCACCCATCCCAGGGGCAGCCAGGGGCATCCCACCTGGCATCCCTGCACCCCGGACGCCGCCGATCGCCAGGGGGCGCTTCGGCCGGGTCATTCGTCTGCCCCGCAAACTGGCCCTCCAGGTGCGCGGGAATTCTGGGGGGGGGCGCGTGTGGCGGACACAAAAGCCCACTGGCGTGGTGACATCATTCCACGCACCAAGTGGGCGGTGGCCACGCCCGAGGGGTAGGCGTGGCCTCATGATATACACCGGGCGACCAGCCCGGAGCATTTCAGTGTTACAGTGTAGTCTTACAATAAAGACGTTTATATGTTACCGCTTGTCCGTTTCCTCCTTGCTCACAAGCAGCGCGCGTAACGCCGCGCTTTAATGGAATAATATTTACCGATATGAACAGTGATGTGGCTTTTATTGAAATTCTACAAATAGTTTAGATTTTGATGATTTGCGTGTGATATGATTTAACGGATGTTTATTTAAATCGTTTAAAATAAAAAAAAGCCTTCAATTTCTGATATTTAGCCTTTTCATTTGGGCCTCCCAATCGAAGCCCCGCCCATAGGGCGGGTACCATTGCTAGTAGATGTTAATGCTCCGTCTTGAAGATGATGCTGTCTTTGTAACGTCACGTGTTAACACGTTAAGCAGAAATCTACATACCGTCTCGCAAATGTCTTTGTTAAAGTGTGCATCGGATTTCATTTTGCAGGTGCAGTGCTATTTTCACCTGGACTAATTTTAAATGCAGGAAGCATGATTAGCATCAATTTGTGCATTTGAATTAAACTTTCACTTTGAAAAGGCAAGAGGAATGATACAAAAGATAAAGGTGCTCATGATAAAGCTCATATTTAGGTGAGTCCCCGAAGATATACTCTAACTAAATCACGAGCATACCCGAGTTGTCAGACCATTACTATGTTAAACCGATTTCATCTCACCTGTTAGGATTTGCTCCAGGTGGAGGAGTATATTTCTCACGCATCATTCCATGGATTTCGATGACGGTTCCTTCTTGCAGGTAACCAATGAGTGATCGAATCAATGGTGTGGGCTAGAATGGGAAAAGAAGAACAAAGCCACCGCTTTTATAAATTAGCATTTACATTCCTTTGCCATTCTCATCAGTATACAAAATCGGATGTGTTGTGAATATTATTTACCATTGTGGACTTCTTCTTTTGTATGTACTGCATGGCATAATTTTTTGAGGGTGCAGCGGGTGCAGCTGTGCTGCTGATGCAGTGCCCCCATTTTTGAGAACAGGAATTTAAACTTTGGCGAGGGTGCCAGCGATAGCTCACATACTCCACTGTGGACTAGTGCTGCTCCTTCCCATCTTGCCTCCCTCATCGCCCTCAAAACTAAAGCCCGGTTGCATAAAGCATCCTTAAGGGAAAAGTTAAGGATTTCCTTAAGGGAAAATTTAAGTTGAGTATGGTTGCATATTCGAATATCCTTAAGGTTTCCCTTAAATCCTCCCTTAAAGGGGGGCCTTCCCCCCTGTCATTGCCTTTTCGACACAAATTAGAAGCAAACTTTCGTAAATTACTGGTTATTATACATTGTAAGAAAGGTCATGATTCGTTGTTTGGGGTGATGTCAGTTTAAACTCATTTGCATACATGTATCAGCACGAATCGGCTCCACGTGCTTTATGGGTTAAGGAAAGATTTCCCTTAATGTTTCCCTTAGCTAAGGGTTTTCCCATCAGTGCTGTTGCATAAACATCCCCTAGGAAATCCTCAGCTAAGGATTTCCTTTTGTTTAAGGAAATCCTCAGCAAAGGATTTGTTTACGATTAAGGAAATCCTCAGCAAAGGATTTGTTTACGATTAAGGAAATCCTCAGCAAAGGATTTGTTTACGATTAAGGAAATCCTCAGCAAAGGATTTGTTTACGATTAAGGAAATCCTCAGCAAAGGATTTGTTTACGATTAAGGAAATCCTCAGCAAAGGATTTGTTTACGATGAAGGAAATCCTCAGCAAAGGATTTGTTTACGATTAAGGAAATCCTCAGCAAAGGATTTGTTTACGATTAAGGAAATCCTCAGCAAGGGATTTCCTTACGATTAAGGAAATCCTCAGCAAAGGATTTCCTTAAGGTTAGGGAAATCCTTAGGAGCCATTGCTATGCTGGGCAACCAATGAGATTAGAGATAGGACGCTTGTCCTAAAGCAAGAACACGTAATGAACACATTATTTTAAATGACACTTGTTATATTGATACATACACTCTTGTTATATATGCTGCATGGGGAACACGTGCTTGCGGATGAAGGAGGAAGCAAATTATTGTTGTGTAAAATTCATTTGATTTCTCATTCACCATTATATTTTGAATGTGTAATATGTGCAGTAAATGTTTGGAAACTTCCCGAGAATGGTGAAAGTGTGAAAATATAAAAGTGAAGTACGAGTGTGAAACGACAAGCAGAATATTCTGGATGTCATGAGAGTGAAAATTGTGGAAGTATTGTTATATCAGTCTCTGACATCACACCTGTGATAAATCGCCCTCTTCGTGACCAATTTCCATGAAGATTGCCATTTGGAAACTCAAAGGTTTGTGGTTAAGGGTGTGGGTATGCTCCCTTAACTTTAAGGAGGGATTTTAAGGATAAAGTTAAGGATTATTTGTATATTGAGGTATTTGGGTCTTCGTGGTCTTTTGGATCTTTAACAGTCTTTAGGGTATTTTGGGTCTTCGGGGTCTTTTCAGGGTCTTCAGGGTCACATACATCAACTTAAGGATATCCTTAAGGGGAAAGTTAAGGAAGTCCTTAACTTTTTCCCTTAAGGATGACTTATGCAACTGGACACAAAAGTTCCGTCCACCTTCGGTGGGGTGGCGGAAGTATGGAAATTCTCAATGAGAATCGAATGAATTTTACACAAGTTATTTTATTCCTCTTTCATCTGCAAGCATGTGTTTCCCATGCAACATTAATTTCCCAAGCATCATTTGAAATTACATGTTCATTATGTGTTCTTGCTTTCGGACGCCTCTTCCTACCTCCAATCAGATTGGTTGCCTGGCATAGCAACGGCTCCAAAGGAATTCCTCAACTTAAATCCTCATCCTTATCTTTAAGGGTTGTTTATGCAACAGCACTTAAGGAAATCCTTAGCTAAGTAATTACAGCGTACCTTAAGGGAAATCTTTCCTTAAGAATATGGGAGTTTTATGCAACTGGGCCTAAGGCCTTCAGTGTAATTTAACTTCTGCTTCAGGAAGTAGACTGGTTGGTGACTTTGCAGTCCTTTATCAGCTATACATACTCTGATCTTATTACTCCCACCCTCTCACTGTCTCCCCCCCCCCGCCCCCCCCACCCATCCCCTCAGCTCCTGCTTCTCCAGGTTAAACACATTCCATCAAAATCGTTTCTTAAATCCAAGCTACAAGTAGAAACTCGATGTTCACCTCCATTCTTTCCTACCTCTCTTTGCTTCACTGTGGAAGTCTTCCGAAGTCCATTGTCTCGAACTCTTTCCTTCAGGATTTGAAGTCTGCTATCCAGCACCAGTTCATGGTCTCTCTCATTTCCATGAATGACCTCTACTACACCTGCGAGGCCCTGTTCTGATACTTCTCCTGAAGTGCATTCTTATTGTTGTCCCACTGCCTACCCCTGAGGAGCCGTCCATATATTATGTATTTAAAAAAGAAACGGAATTAACTATGCAAACTTTTGGGAGAATAAAGTTCCCAAAAATAGTCTGAAATCCAGACCACTTCTTTATATTCGACTTATATTTACTGAAATATATTTCAACAAAAGATTTTATTTTGCTCTAAAAATTAACTATAAATGGGACTTCTTTGAATTTGTCAGTTGACCTGCAATAAGGTAGAGGTTTTTGTTGTGGTTTGTTTGTACACCATCATGATTATGATATTCACTTGTATAAAGCCCGTCAAAAAGTACGGGTTGGAACAGTTTATTTGATGGTACAGCCACGTGAGCATGCCAAAGTCTGAAGTCTGGGCCTATTGACAGATGTGCTAATATCTTCTTTATTTATTAGACATCCTACAGATGTAAACGATTACTCGGTATACCCTCCGCACATTGCACATCACGTGCAGCAAGTTTCACCTCCGTGTGCCTTGTATTTATTGTGATTTTTTAAAAACCGCTTCTGTACACAGACCATGCGGCTCAGTTTGCAAGCCACCGTCTACAATTCCAATGTAAGAGGCATAATTAGTCTTGTTTTGGGTCTTCGTGGTCTTTAAGGTTCTTTGGGATATTTTGGGTCTTGTGGTCTTTTGGGTCTTTTTGGGTCTTTTCGTTCTCCTGGGTCTTTTCAATCCCTTCAGTCACCGGGGTCTTTTGGATCCTCTGGATCTTTGGGGTATTTAAGGGTCTTTGGGGTATTTTGGTTCTTAGGGGTAATTTGGGTCTTTGGGGTCCACTGGCTTCTCAGGGTCTTTGGGGTATTTTGGATTGTTTGGGTCTTTAAGGGTCTTCATGGTATTTTGGGTTTTTGGGGCCTTTACGGTGTTCTGGGTCTTTTCAATCTTTTTGGTATGCAGTGTTTGTTGGGTCTTTACCCTCCGCACATTTGCGGAACCGCCTTTGCGGTTCTTTGGGATATTTTGGGTCTTTTTGGTCTTCTGGGTCTTTTTGATCCTTTCAGTCATTGGGGTATTTTGGGTCTTCGGGGTCTTTTCGGTCTTCGGGATCTTTATGGGTATTTTGGGTCTTCGTGGTCTTTTGGATCTTTAACAGTCCAGGATATTTTGGGCCTTCAGGGTCTCTTCAGTCTTTTGGGTCTTCTGGATATTTTGTGTCTTCAGAGTCCTTGTGGTGGTCTTCTGGGTTTTCATGGTATTTTGCGTCTTTAACGGTCTTCAGGGTATTTTGGGCCTTCAGGGTCTCTTCAGTCTTTTGGGTCTTCTGGATATTTTGGGTCTTCAGAGTCCTTGTGGTCTTCTCGGTTTTCATGGTATTTTGCGTCTTTAACAGTCTTCATGGTATTTTGGGTCTTCGGGGTATTTTGGATGTTTGGGGTCCATTTGGTCTTCGGGGTCTTTTAGGTCTTTTAACCGGTGGACACAGTCGTGTCAAAGATTGCCCATTAAACCCCCCCACTCAGATCCCCCCTAAAGCACTACTCAAAGACTTTAAAACCGACGCTTATGAAGGGGAACAGACACACACATATACAAACACACCTTGTGTTTTATATCGTAGAAGAATATGACAAAATCTCTCATGCTGGTGATCTATTCATTGAAATTAAATAAATAAATACAAATCACAGTGTCCACGTGAGAGTGCAGTTTTACTCACAGGGACATCGACGAGCAATTTGATGCCATCTTTACCGGCCATGGTGTGCTCTTCGACAGTGACGATGTAATGCTTTATTCCCTCCTTTCCAGGTGCCTTTATATAGGGAGACATGAGGAATGGTTAGGCAAACTTTGGATCCCTGCCGATGTTGCCTGAATCACGTATTCAACACAAACATTGAATTTGATTTGCCAAGAATATTTTTTAAAATACTAAATCTGCACAATTTTTTCTTCCAATAATTATAAATAGAGCATGTCGATAATGTGGGGGGAGGGGGGGGGGGTCGATCTCTCAATTGTGAAGAATCAGTTGAAAATTAAATAAAATCCCCATTCGAATCTTCACCAAAATCGAACCAATTTGGCCTTGTCACACACCCAACCTATCCACTAAGTTTCGTTTGAATCCGTCCACATATTTTTGAGATATCTTCCTCACAAATAGACAGACAAAGAGACACAACCAGGGTGAAAACATAACCTCAATACACCTTCGATGGTGGAAGTAATGACGTCACATGACAAGTTTGATTTTAAAACGAAATTCATATTGCTCAAGAAAACGAGTCCTTTGAGCATTAGAATGAATAATTATTTTTGCTAGCATCGATCTAAAGCATATATCATCGAAATCATTGATCTATTTGTGAAGACTAGCATCGATCTCCGTTGGTGGACAGGTAGAGCAATGGATGGAATAAACAGGTAGTTGATTGAGGTATGCTAACCACCATGGCAAGCTTTGTTATACATATATATTATATATATGACATTTATACCATGTGAATTGTAAATATCGTTTACTTTCTCGGAATATATATATATATAGATCACATTTATACCATGTAAATATCGTTTACTTTCCAGGAATATATGCATATATATGACATTTATACCATGTAAATATCGTTAACTTTCCAGGAATATATGCATATATATGACATTTTTACCACTAGGGCATGCCCGTACTATATCTATATCTAAAATTATATCCCCCCCCTCTATTTACATGAAATGGTTTGGTCCAAAGCGAACGGCTTGCGAGTACGGTGACAATCCCCCCCCCCCCCCCTCTATTTACATGAAATGGTTTGGTCCAAAGCGAACGGCTTGCGAGTACGGTGACAATCCCCCCCCTCTATTTACATGAAATGGTTTGGTCCAAAGCGAACGGCTTGCGGAGTTTGGTAAAGAAATCGCCATAGCGTGCCCAAACGCGCAGGAAAGCGAAAGAATCGCAAATTAGTTTTTATTAGTTTTAAAACATAGTTTAACGCCAACATAGCGCCAACATAGTTGTGAAATAAATGAATAAGCTCTCAAATGTGCCGTCCGAGGCAGAGTCTGTTCGCCACGTTCGGCACACGTGATAGCTCGCTGCTCTCTGATTGGTTGAATCGTTTTTTGGACATAGCTCGGTAACTACTTGTCCGATTAATTTCAAACCTTGAAAAGGCACATCCTCGGGTCCCCAGCAATATACCTGGCAAGTTGCAAGTATATCGGACCCGTTGTTGTCGAGAAACAGCGGTCACAGACAAACAAACAAACACACACACAGACACACAGACACACACACACACACACACACACAGAGATTACTGGAATTATAGATAGATGTAAATATCGTTTACTTTCCAAGAATATATGCATATATATGACATTTATACCATGTAAATATCGTTTACTTTCCAGGAATATATGCATATATATGACATTTATACCATGTAAATATCGTTTACTTTCTAGAAATATATGCATATATATATGACATTTATACCATGTAAATATCGTTTACTTTCTAGAAATATATGCATATATATATGACATTTATACCATGTAAATATCGTTTACTTTCTAGAAATATATGCATATATATATGACATTTATACCATGTAAATATCGTTTACTTTCTAGAAATATATGCATATATATATGACATTTATACCATGTAAATATCGTTTACTTTCCAGGAATATATGCATATATATGACATTTATACCATGTAAATATCGTTTACTTTCCAGGAATATATGCATATATATGACATTTATACCATGTAAATATCGTTTACTTTCCAGGAATATATGCATATATATGACATTTATACCATGTAAATATCGTTTACTTTCTAGAAATATATGCATATATATATGACATTTGTACCATGTAAATATCGTTTACTTTCGAGGAATATATGTATATATATATATGACATTTATACCATGTAAATGTCATTTAAATTAAATGTAAATTGTACTTAATAGGAACATATGTGACATTTATAGCATGTGAACATCGTTTTAATAACATGCCAATTATACTTACTGGTTATTATGATAGGTCGCTTGGACTGCTTCAGATGCGTTGTGCTCCCTTGGGCTACTCGCTCGAAATGCGTCGTGCTGGTCCCGTATCGCTCCGGACCTCCCTAATATGGTGGCTGTTGGGTGGGGCCCGGGTGTCCGTATGCTCTATAACCTCCGCCTCATAACAGTGGCAAGTTGGAGCTGACGAAAAAGGGGATGGTCGGAATGAAAAGCAAGTTTTTGGTTATTTATTTATTTATTTATTTATTAGATGTGATAGAATGGTGATACTGCACACGGAATCCTCCAGGTGGGGCGATGTGGCCTTCAGTGATGAAGATAGTCAGGTTCACTATGTTAACAAATATCATTTCTTTCAAAATTTTGGGAGATTAGCAAACCTGTACATTTTTGGAATCTCCAGAGCATGGAGAATCTGAAAATCAATGTTGGCATTTGCACAGACACCTGCATGGCCGCCATTTTGGATTTTGAAAATGGCCGCCATAAAATACATATTTTGCGCGATCTCGGCTTCTAGTCAACCTAGAGACTTAATTAAATATGCTAATCCTATGTTTTCTGGGTCGAGGAATCCAATAAAGGCCTCAAAATAGTGCTCAGGATTATAGAAAAGCAACAAACAAAGGTAATTGAAAACCATTGTCTTTATATTTGTGATATAACTGTATTACATAATACATGATATTGCAAGTCCTTTGAAGTTATAGGTTGTTATAGGAAGTTATAGGTAGTATCAGATTGAACTATAAGTCCTATACACAGGATCTACGAGGTCTACACCGTTCAGGAATATGCTTTTACACATCTTCATCACTGTCCTGAGTGTCATTTTCGCAAAGGTGTCTCCGCAAATGTAAACATTAATTTTTGGATTCCTCATGCTCTGAATATTCCAAAAATGTATAGTTTTGCTAATCTACCAAAATTTTGAACGAAAAAACATCGTGAACCTGACGAAAAGCTTCGGAAGTCACACAGCCAATTGACTGGAGTGATGCCTTGCTGCGGACCTGCGGGTCTATCAGTCTGTGTCAATACTTGTGAGTGCAATGGAAGCATAACATTGCGTTATTGAAATTGATCATACCAATCCAATACGGGTTTTCACAATACTACCGGGTATAACAGGTCTGCGAATTTTCAAAAACAAAACGAGTCAACCCCATCGTGTAAGCATACATTTTGTAAGGATGAATGTTATTACCTTCGCAAAAGCGGAAGGTTATGTTTTGATCGCTGTGTATTTATTTGTATGTCTGTGTGTGTGTGTGTATGTTATTCGCATAACTCAAAAAGTATTCAACCGAATTGCATGAAATTTGGTGGGATGATTGGTTATTATACGGGACACATTTGATTAGATTTTGGGAGCAATCGGGTCAAAGGTCAAGGTCAAGGTCACGAAAAGGTCAAAATCGTATTTTTACCAAGTACAGAACAGTAGCTGCGGCGAAGGTATGCGCTCTACCGAGTGCCCGTTCTAGTTTTTTATTTCATTATCACAAACAGTATTTGCTCATTTTCGTGCAGTATCATGCAGAGTGCCCTCCATAAGTATTGCAACAGTGAAGTCGAATTTGTTATTTTTACTCCCGCCAGGGAGTAATGCATTCGATCGTATCCGTGTGTGTGTGTTCGTGTGTTTGTGAACAAGATATCTGGAAAAGTTCTGAATGGATTTGGATGAAAGTTGGTGGGATTATTGCCCTTGGGATAAGGAAGAATTGATTCGTTTTTGGTGAAGCTCAGGATATTATTCCTGATCCAGAAATTTTTTGAAGGATTGTTTACCATTGGAAGATAGGGCTCATTTTTTTTAACACTATCTTCTATATATTCCATATCTAAAATTGTGATATGAAAATAGTTTTCATATTTGCTGTAAATGTAGTTTAAACTCGTGATTATGCATTAGAGCGGTGTATTTTGTTCGCAGCGTCGTCTTCAAGGTTCTTTTTTTTTCTTCTAATAAAGACATATTCTGTCATTTTAAAACCACCAAAGTGTGTACTAGGTTTCCCCGTTTCATAAAATGTATCGTTTGATACGTATAATGCTTTAAAACTGTTTTTCGGTTTTTTTTTTGTTTTTTTTTTTTTACCTCAGAAGAGATATCAACATTTACCTCAGCGAATGTCAATCGCGGTGTCAGAATTTGATGAACTTATGAAGACTTAGGTGACTTATAAGTGTGACCAGCATGTGCACGTGATTCTTCCCAGAAGAATGAGTGGTCGCATTAGCTTGTACGACTTAAAATGAACGAGTTTTGTTTTGACGTTTGGGCCAGTTTTACATGTTGTATCCCTAAGGAATGAAACGAACGTTTTCCTGGCTTACAATTTTATTTGAAGTCACACATGCCTCAAAATACACTCACTTATATAGAATTGAACGCTGAATCCGAAAATGTAAGTGAAATTGCCTTTTTTTTTTAAAAAACATTATATATATCTGTGCAGTGTCTGTCTTGTGTTGTCTTGTCTTGTATTGTCACTGAACTACTCCCTCAAACTTTTGTGAAATCGTACGATTCCAACTTGACCCACGGCGGGAGTCTGCGCTCTACTGAGTGGCGTTCCAGTTGCTATATTCAGTACTCAAGAAATTTGGATTTTAGATCAAAAGATGAATATGAGGCAAGAGTACAGAAGGTCAGCTTTTATTTCTTGGTATTTCTATGCATCCATGTTTTGCCATTGTAGAAAAATAGTGCTTTTTATGTTCAGCCCCCCTATTTTAAGTTCACAGGTGGCATTGGCAGAGGGTATTACAAGAAGTAACCACCCTTTTCAGCACTAGATTCCTTGTCCCTCAGTTTTACAGTGCAGCGAGGTATTTTGAATTACACATTTGAATAAAGATAACATCATAACCCCCCAAACCCCCCCCCCCCCCTCTCCCTGGCCACTTCCGAATGGAGCGAGTGCTTTTGGTTACCTCCGCCACCAAAGGTGGATGGAGGCTATGTTTTCACACCTGTCTGTACATTTGTCCGTTTGTGAACAAAATATCTCAAAAGGTTGTGGACGGATTCGGACGAAATTTGGCAGAGATGTCGTGTATGTGACAAGGACGAAATGATTAGATTTTGGTGAAGATCTGGATTCGGATCCGGCTACTAGAATTTTAAAAGTGATTCCTCACCATTGGAAGATCGGGCCAAAAACGATACATAACAGGATATCTGAAAAAGTTGTGGACGGATTTGGATGAAACTTTTTGGACAGGTTGTGTGTGTGACAAGAAAGAATCGATATCAAACAAGATGATATCAGTGACATATATGTGACAATGTGACAATATATATCAAACTAGATGGTATTCATAAAATACTTACACTGTGCAGTCAACTTGGTGCGAGCCAACTCTTCTGTTTTTGAAGGGTTTTTTTCTTTGATCCAGTATAGTTGCCAGACCACGTGAGCGATGACATCATAAATTTATATTCTCTAATATAATTGTTGCGTAGATCACGCTCAATACATTTCAAACTGATCAGACTAAGCGTTGTCCCTGTCTAATTATGACGTCATAATTATGGCACCAATGACGTCATTGTTAACAACACCTATTCCCCACATGGAGTTCTTTACAATGAGCCACGTTTCAATTTTTCCATAGAGCGGTTTTGGAGATAGAGAGGTGCAACGTTTTTTTGGTTTTTCAAAGATGGTGTCTGTACCACATGACCTTTGACGTCATGATTATCATAAAAAAACATACAGGAGTAGCCTCTAATATTCTGAAAATTTCGTGTCCATCGGACTAACAAGTGCAGAGGAATTTTTTTTTTCATACTAATCAGATCAAGCGTTGTACTTGACGAATTATGACGTCATAATGAAGGGACCGATGACATCATCTTCAACATATCTTATTCCCCATGGGGAGTACTTGACAATGAGCCATGTTTCATTTTTTTCCATCGAGCGGTTTGGGAGATATAGAGGCGAAAAGTTTTTCCAAGATGGCGTCCATACCACGTGACCTATGACGTAATAATTATGAATTCAAATATTCTGCAGGCGGAGGCACTGTGGGAAAATTTCGTGCCAATCGGACCAACGTTTGCCGAAAAAATGAATTAAAAAAATGCAGACGAGTGCACACGCACGTACGCACACGAATGCTTAACCCTGACTTTCGCTTCACGAACGCAGGGTAACAAGACATACATAAGTACATACGCATTTCTTTACAAAACCTTACATGTACTCCAATACGAAGTTCAAATACACTCTTTACATGGTAAACTAGAACGCCACTCAGTAGAGCGCATACTCCCGCCGTGGGTCGTTGGAATAGTACGATTTCACAAAAGTTTGAGGGAGTAGTTCAGTGACAAGACAAGACAAGACAACACAAGACAGACACTGCACAGATATATATATATATATATATATATATATATATATATATATATATATATATATATATATATATATATATATATATATATATATATATATATTGTTGTGGATATGAGAATGGTTTTTTTTTTTTGTTGTTGTGTAAATTGTTGTAAAAATATCGCCCTCCTTACTCCAGTGTTGTATAAAGGTCAAAGGGCGTTCCCGTAGTTAATTCCATAAAGCATACAGGAAGGACACCATATATCCCTGTTCAGTAGTTTATTTCCTTATTCTGTGTATTAGGTTAAGGCTTTGTCTTCCATTAATTAATACTCCATTGCACCGAATTCAAATAGATAGATCCCCTTTCATTCCCATTCCCAAAACCTCTACTGCCAACTGCATTTGCCGCCATTACGGCGTGGTCAGCTCGGGGAAGAAGGGCGTGCCCGCCCATCGTCATCAAGGGTGGAGCCAGAGGGCCTGTGCCCACCAATCAGGGCCGAGGCGAGCTCACCGATGGGCGTGTCCTGGAGGCCGGCGGCTTGATCGCCCGAGGCGTTCTATAAGCGTGCGCGGAAGCCTTTGAGAGAGGTCAATTATAAGAGTTGCGCCGAGAGAGGTCAATTATAAGAGTTGCGCCAAAGGTTCCAAGAAAGAGTTGCGCCAAAAGTGAATTACAAGAGTTGCGCCAAAGGTTCCAAGAAAGAGTTGCGCCAAAAGTGAATTACAAGAGTTGCGCCAAAGGTTCCAAGAAAGAGGTGCGCCAGAGGTCAATTACAAGAGTTGCGCCAAAGGTTCCAAGAAAGAGTTGCGCCAAAGGTTCCAAGAAAGAGTTGCGCCAGAGGTTCCGAGAAAGAGTTGCGCCAGAGAGGTTCCAAGAAAGAGTTGCGCCAGAGACGGCAGATGAGTTCAGAGCTCTAAGAGTTGCGCCAGAGACGGCAGACGAGTCGAGACGAGCCCTCGGAGAAAGAAGGGAGACGCGTCCTGAGGTGAGCCGGAGAACCAGCAGCTTTGGCTCCACAAGCAGCATTGACTCCACCAGGCAGCTTCGACCCGTTACCCCGCGGGAACGGATTATAAATACAGATACTGTCACAAGTGCATGCAAAACTCACAGTTACCGACCTGGTTTCGCCCTTGTTGGGGCTTCATCAGGGCAACGCAGTGAGGCTTTCCATACACTTGTAACTCTGTGACCCTTTCGGTTTTTATATCAGTCACTATGCGACCTTCATATCATCAGTGGAGAACCGCCAGCAAGGTGTCCCATACAGCTGCTGCTGCACCTTGCGAGGAGCGATACGCACCGCCTGCCACGCGGTGACGTTATCTCTGGTATCCACTCATCATATGGAGTCGACCTGGTTGTGGTTGGGAGTTACTAATAATGGTATCTGTAATCTGGTTCTCCAACCTAATGAGCGGACAACATGACGTCATCGCCATGCACGTCCGCCTTGCCTGCAAAGTTCCAGAGGAACCATCTAGCAGTGCGTCATTACGGATTATAAATACAGATATTGTCACAAGTGCATGCAACTGCATGCAACATGTGTGCATGCATGTGCAACATGTGCAACATTGCATGCATGCAAGTGCATGCATGCAACAGTGCAACAAGGGCGAAACCAGGTCGGTAACTGTGAGTTTTGCATGCACTTGTGACAGTATCTGTATTTATAATCCGTAATGACGCACTGCTAGATGGTTCCTCTGGAACTTTGCAGGCAAGGCGGACGTGCATGGCGATGACGTCATGTTTTCCGCTCATTAGGTTGGAGAACCAGATTACAGATACCATTATATTGTTGCGGATGTGGGACTTGACCTCCATATCCGCTTGTAAATATTCCCCTATTTCCCCAATACTCCCCAACTATCCCCAATCCCCCATTCCCTAGTCCCATTGTCTGTAAATAACACTCTGTAGAACCGACCTTCCCCTTCTTCCCCCATTAAATGTCGTGCCCAGGTCCACCGCATCTCACGTAGACAACTTTCGGACCTCTTGCTAGTTATTCTTAGTCTATGTCAGTTAAGGACTCGTTTCCATTAATTCTGACTCTTCGTTGCACCAGAATGTGATTGTATGGCACCAGTAGTGAGTTTAGGACCTCCCCATACCTCCTCCCATCTTCCCCATGAAACAACAACAACAACAACAACTACAACAACAGAGGGGGGCGGCGCGGCGCGGGGAGTGTGCGTCCTCACTCTGGCTTGGTTAGCCGCCATTGCCCATGCGCTCCACGGGGTTACCACGAAGGGGCTGGCTGTCAGCTCCTCGTCAGGGGCAGAGCCCGGTAACCCCCCGCAGCCAGTGAGAAGCGGCGGGCCGATTCCATCTGGGGCGGAGCTAACGAGCCGAGGGCGTGTCACTCCCCGCCGGATATGCGCAGCCCCTTACCGGACGTGAGGTGAGATGCGCCTCAGCCACGAAGAAGAACCAGTCGCGACCTCCGAGCGCTGAGAGACCTCCCTGCATCTTTTGGGCCGCGCTATCCTGTCCCTGAGCCAAGAGTGCACCTTGTGCTGACCATCGACGACCTGCCCCTCCTTGCCATCAATCCCCGTGTGAGTCAGTTTTGTCCCGTTTATCTGTGGTCTGTCGGGAATAAGATAAGTGTGTCTAAGTGCCTATCTTCCTATGCTGTCTCTCTCATCCCTGTAATCTAACCTTCCGCAATATTATAACCTCTACGGAGGCCTTGAGAACTGTACCCCTGGTGTCGTGTCATTTAACCTAGCCGTTGTGTCCTTTCCTTCATTGATCTAGCGTAGCGCGACTCGGCCAACGTTCGAGTATAATCGGGTAACTTGTGCGAACACGGCGGCCATTCCGCTCGGCCCATCATAACATCTAAGTCGTGTCCGTAACAATATATATATATATATATACACAGACTTGGCATTTAATATGGAATATTTTTTTGTGGGGGTGAACTTACTTTTCAAGATGTCTTAGAACCAAAAGTTCATTGGAATTATGTTGAAATTATTCTAGATTTTGTTAATGTGACCTTTAAAAGAAACAAAAACCACATTTGACATTTCAAAACAAATAAATTGATCCTTGAAAGTGATGTAAACTGATATCGAACTCAATTCATGGACAGTACTGTGTAAAACTTCTGTGCGTTTTCCAGAAGTATCTCTTTATTTTGCACATTAGCCAAAAATTTTTTTAACAAAAACAAAAGTTAAATTACGACTGGGATTACGGACAGTAAAATTACAGTTCAGTACTTCGTGTAACCCCCACGAGCATTCAGGAGAGCACGTACACGTTGAGGTATGCTGTTCACGAGATTTGCCAAGGTTTGGACAGGAATCGCTTGCCATGCAGTGACAATAGTCTGCTGCAATTCACGCACAGAGGTCGGCTGCTGGTCCAAGTGGTCGATTTGACGCGTTAATTCTGCCCACAAGTTCTCTATCGGATTCATATCCAGGGACATGGCAGGCCACTCCATATGCTCTACACCACGGTCAGCAAGAAAGTGTTGGATCATGCGAGCATGATGAGGCCGTGCATTGTCATCTTGGAAGACAAAGTTTCCTCAAAAGGCTGCACGAGCAAATGGAAGCAATGTTTCTTCCAGAATGGCCCTGTACTTAAACTGGTTCAGGTTTCCATTCAGAACAACCAGGTCAGTTTTGCCCCCTGCATGAAAAGCAGCCCAAACGGTCACCCCACCACCTCCAGCTTGGACTCTTGGCACTATACAATCTTTGTTGTAGGCTTCATGCACTTGTCTGCGCACTCGGACGCGGCCATCTTGACGATAGACCAGAAATCTAGACTCGTCACTGAAGATCACGTGATTCCAGTGTCCTGGCTGCCATTGACGGTGCTCTTTGGCCCACTGCAATCGGCGCTGGTGGTGTTGTCTGGTCAGGCGTGGCTTTCTCAGGGGACACCTGGCACGATAGCCTGCTTGAACCAGTCGTTGGTTGACTAGCCTTCTGGATACAGGCACATTTGTCAGTTGCTGCCACTCAGCCCTAAGCCGATTAGCTGACTTGGTACGGCCATTGCGGACTAACCGGTGCAGCTGGCGATCATCCCTCCTTGTGGTTCTGCGGGGACGTCCTGGCCTCGGTATTGGAGTAGGGACACCCCTCTGAGCATTTCGTTTCAGGATCTTTGACACCTGACCTTGAGTGATGCCATACTGCCGAGCAACAGCACGCTGTTTCATGCCGTAATTTCGTAAAGCCACCACTCCATGACAAACAGCATTGTTGAGTTGACGGACCATCTCCAGAGGAAGCGGCAATAACTTTTGGAGACGTGCAGCAGTTGTTTTCCACTAATACAGAACGCAACAACCCTTGTATACCTGACTGTGAAGCCAATCATCAAATGCACCTGTCCGTACATTTTGCCACACCACCTGTGATATAATCCTGTTGTTGACTTCTTGCTGCGACAGACAATCAGTGACATGGTTCTTTTAACAAATAAATCACCAAAGTGTAAAAGAAACTCACCAGATTGATATACTGAGTTAAGAAAGTAAACCAAAATCAAAAAAAAAAAATTCATTATTAAATGCCAAGTCTGTATATATATATATATATATATATATATATATATATATATCTATATATATATATATATATATATATATATATATATATATATATATATATATATATATTGTTGCGGATTCGGGGGTCGGCGCTTCCCTTATCAAGGGGGGGGTTAATCCCCTTGTCTTTTAAGCTGGCCGTCACCCAAGTCCTGGAAGCTATGACGTCACTTGCGGTCAGTGGTAGGTAGGGTTGTAAGCCTAATTAGTCTTAGTACCTAAGTACTACCACCGGCCATAAAGCGAGGAGATAACTCCCTCCCGAGCCGCAGCGTTAATGGATACGCTGAGCGAAGCGAGCCGCGACTCAGGCCGTTAACAAATACTACACCCGATTATAGCGGTGCCGAAATCGTGCCACGGGTACTCAATTGAGAAAAGACTAAAGCGATCGGATAAGAGGAAACCAGATTGTAGGAAGAACAAATAAGGGTTTATTTATTATGTACAAAAACCCAAAGAGGAAACGAAAGGAATATACAAGAAGAAGAAGAGCAAAAGGACACAGGGCAATCTTATCTATACAGTCTTACTTACAACCCCGGACAAACAGACAGACTCACACGGGATTGTAGTGGTAGGGGAGGAAGGTCCAGGCAGATGGGTCCAGGCAGGTCGACTCCGTCCAGGTTCCGGGTCTGCGGGCGAAGAACGGCAGGCAGCTTCGCGTGTCGTTGGCGCGCGACTGGACCTTACATATGCGAGGGGCTGGAATGCTGCATTTGTATAGCGTGCCAAACGCTCTCTCTCTCTCCCGATCAATCAATGTCCATATCAAACAGGCAGTTCGTATCAAAATGAGCGCTCCTGGATCAGTCCGTTAACAATGGAGCTCCCTCGCACAGTCCGTTCCGAAACATTGTGCTCGCTCGCCCGACCTCCGCGCAGTTCTTTTATAGGGCTTAGCGCGTGCGCTTATATAGTGCGCTTATAGATCAATCCACGCTTCATAGAGCCACGCCTGCCAGTGAGCTCACCTCAGCCCTGGTTGGTTAGCGAGGGCTCACCGGCTCCGACCTTGATGGCTCGTTGACAGGGCCACTCCTTGTTCTTGGCGCTCTGCCCCCTTCTTCTCCAAGCTTGACCGCGTGCATAATGGCGTTTGGAGCGAATGCTGAGGCGGCTGCGGCTGGCAGAGGCACGTAATACCTTTTGTCCGCCCCATCCTTCCCTTTCTCCGAGCTATTCTGAAATCTCTGACACACCTTCAACAGCTCTCCCTATCTCTTCCACCTCTTCCACATCTTACCCTACCCCTCCTCCCCCCTGTTCTGTATCTGATGCTCCCCCTTCCTCTTCATTAACGGTATGGACCTCAAACATCCGGGGCCTTCGTTCAAACTTAACTGATCTCTCCATACAGGTTGCTTCTGTCAAACCAGACGTGATCTGCTTAACAGAAACTTTCCTCCTTTATGATGTCTCTGATTCCATAGTATCTCTCCCGGGCTACTCCCTCCTCCGGTATGATAGACCTGAGCCTCGTCCTGGAGGCGGGGTTGCTATCTTTATCAAAAACTCTCTTCCTCACTCGCCCTGCACTGCACTCTCTCCACCTCACCCCCAGGAATACCTCTGGCTACGGCTTCCCCTTCGCTCCCACCTCTTGTTCATATGTGTGTTGTACCGTCCACCAAACAGTGATGACTCCATCTACATCTCGCTGTCTGATGATATGGACCAACTTCTATCTACTCATCCCAACTCTCTCTTCCTCATATGTGGTGATTTCAATTGTCACCATGCCAGTTGGCTGGGTGTGGGTACCTCTCTCACCAGCCATGGCTCTTCAGCAAAGGACTTCTGCGACTCACTGGGACTGACACAATCTGTCAATTTCCCGACCCGGATCTCAGTCAACGGAACATCTTCTCTTCTGGACTTGGTTATGACTAACTTCCCTGAAAATGTCTGCTGCTCTTCTTCTGCTCCGATCGGATCATCTGATCATGTCCTTGTTAAAGTGGACATCTCTCTGACCATCCTCAGGGAGCCTGCTCAGCGTCGACGAGTCTGGCATTTCACTCAGGCCAACTGGCACGGTCTTCAAGCAGCCATCAATCATCTGGACTGGTCTCCCATCTCTACCACCTCTGACATCAACTCATCCTGGGAATTCTTCCAAAGTAAATTGCTCTCTCTCATGCACAGATTTATCCCATCTCGTCTTCAGTTGTCATACCCTTCCTCCCGTCCATGGTACACGGAATCTTGTGGTGAGGCTGTTGCCCAGAAACAACTTGCCTTCGTCTCCTGGAAAGCAAATCCAACGGAAGGAAATCTCATTTCCTTTCACAAAGCCCGAAACAAGTGTGTGTCCACCCTCAGGAGAGCCAGGAAACAATATCTCTCCGTTCTCAAGACCGAACTCTCTTATCTGTCTCCCTCTTCCAAATCCTGGTGGCGTCTGGTCAAATCCGTTTCTGGTGTTTGTTCCCCCTCCATCCCCTCCCTTACCTCAAACGGCTACACAGCTGACTCCGCACGTGAAAAAGCTGAATGCCTCAACTCTGTGTTTGCCTCTAAATCTTGTGTCCCAAACCCATCCCTCTCTGTACCCACCATACCCAGTCATACCCTGCTGCTCCTGGACTCCGTGTCCTTTCCTCCTGACAAGGTGGAAAAGTTTCTGTCAACCCTCGACTCTGATTCTGCAACTGGACCCGACGGCATCAGCCCACGGGCCCTAAAATCCTGCTCTGCTGCTCTATCTCACCCTCTCTCTGTTCTCTTCACCCTCTCTTTTGCTCAAGGTCAACTGCCATCTGCTTGGAAATCAGCCAACATCACCGCTTTGCACAAAAAAGGTGCAAAAACAGATCCTAGCAACTACAGACCAATCAGCCTTCTCCCAATTATCAGCAAAGTCATGGAATCCATCATTGCTTCGGATATGAAATCTTTCCTCTTCTCCAATGGCTTGATCTCTGATCATCAATTTGGTTTCAGACCAGGTCACTCTACTCTGGACATGCTGCTTCTGCTGTCTCAACAATGGATGGAGGTCCTCAATGCCAAACAGGAAATTAGAGCTGTCTCCCTCGACATATCACGTGCCTTCGACACGGTCTGGCACCCCGCTCTGCTCACCAAACTCTCCTCCTTTGGTATCCATGGAAATCTCCACGCATGGCTGGCGGACTTCCTCTCTAGTCGTCGTCAACGTGTGGCCCTGAATGGGTTTCTCTCATCTCCTCTTCCTGTTCAGGCTGGAGTTCCCCAAGGCAGTGTTCTGGGCCCCATGCTTTTTCTGGTCTTCATCAATGATCTCTCTGACTCTCTCGAAAATCCTCTCTATCTCTTTGCTGATGACTCCACTCTCTGCCGCTCCATTCCTCTTCCCTCAGATCGGCAGTCTGCTGCCTCCTCACTCTCTGAAGACCTGGACAAAATCACAGACTGGTCAAACAAGTGGAACATGTCTTTCAATCCTGACAAATCTCACACTCTTACTATGTCTCTCCGAAAAGATCGACTGGACAACCCTCCCATCTACTTTCTCAACAATCCTCTCCAAGAAGTTCTGTCGCTCAAGATTTTGGGTCTCACTATCTGCCATGATCTTTCTTGGGAAAACCACATTTCCAAGCTGGCCTCCAAAGCCAGTCGCCGACTGGGCATCCTCCGTCGTGCGAAGTCCTTCCTCGGCACACCTGAGCTCCTCACCACATACAAGGCTTTCATCCGCAGCTCAATGGAATACTGTTCTCCCCTATGGGCCGGTGCTCCTGCCTCACACCTAGCTCGGCTTCACGCTGTTGAAACCAAAGCTTTCAGAATTATTGGAATCTCCCGCGATGAAGCTATCTCTGAGGGCCTTTCACTCACTCACCGCAGGCAGGTAGGTGGTCTTTCTGTCTTCTACCGACTCCTCTCCGGCCTTGCACCCCCAGCTCTCTGTGTGGTCTGTCCCCCAAATATTCCTACAGGTCGCACAAGATCTGCCAGCAACCCTCTGAATGTTAAACTGCCGAAATCTCGGCTCTCTGCTCACCTTCACTCTTTCATTCCTCTTTTCTCCCGCCTCTGGAACAAACTCCCTCACTCCCTTCAATCCCACTCCTCCCTCCAGGTCTTTAAAACAGCTGTTCACCACCATCTCTTATCTTCCCCCATCCAAAACCTTGATCTTTTCTACCCCCGCTAATTCACCCCAGATCCACCTTGTTTGAAATTCCAACTTCTTTCCTGGAAGTCCTGGCAGTGTCCATACGTTTTATACCTCTCCCACTGCCCCCTTCCCATGCCCCCCCCCCCCCCCCAAAGCCCTCGCCCTCTCTCAGATCTCTCGATGTCTCCATGTCTCTCGGTCCCTGCTCTCAAATGTTGTGTTTGTGTCCTTCCCCCTCTCTCCCCATCTTGTCTACCGCTCCCGATGTTATATGTTTTATGTGTCGGTTTGTCTTTCTGTGTGATTAATGTTCGCTCTTTCACGAGCCTCGATCTTGTATACAAAAAAAAAAAAAAAAAAAAAAAAAAAAAATATACAATATGGAGAGAGAGGCTGGAAAAATGGACGGAATGGGGCCCATCTTATTTGATTAATGCAACGCAGATTCAACTATTGGGAACACAGCCTTATCTGAAACACATATTAAGGAAATAACTGAAAGTCCTATGGTGTCCTACGTGTTGCTGTGGCCTAACTATGGGTGCGACCTTTGATCTTTTAAATGATGGAATATTATTTACAAGTATTTACAAAGTGAGGGGTTCTCAAAACCGCAACTATATATATATATATATATATATATATATATATATATACTTGGCATTTAATATGGAATATTTTTTTGTGGGGGTGAACTTACCTTTCAAGATGTCTTAGAACCAAAAGTTCATTGGAATTATGTTGAAATTATTCTAGATTTTGTTAATGTGACCTTCAAAAGAAACAAAAACCACATTTGACATTTCGAAACAAATAAATTGATCCTTGAAAGTGATGTAAACTGATATCGAACTCAATTCATGGACAGTACTGTGTTAAACTTCTGTACGTTTTCCAGAAGTATCTCTTTATTTTGCACATTAGCCAAATTTTTTTGTAACAAAAACAAAAGTTAAATTACGACTGGGATTACCGACAGTAAAATTACAGTTCAGTACTTCGTGTAACCCCCACGAGCATTCTGGAGAGCACGTACACGTCGAGGCATGCTGTTCACGAGATTTGCCAAGGTTTGGACAGGAATTGCTTGCCATGCAGTGACAATAGCCTGCTGTAATTCACGCACAGAGGTGGGCTGCTGGTCCAAGTGGTCGATTTGACGCGTTAATTCTGCCCACAAGTTCTCTATCGGATTCATATCCGGGGACATGGCAGGCCACTCCATATGCTCTACACCACGGTCAGCAAGAAAGTGTTGGATCATGCGAGCACGATGAGGCCGTGCATTGTCATCTTGGAAGACAAAGTTTCATCGAAAGGCTGCACGAGCAAATGGAAGCAATGTTTCTTCCAGAATGGCCCTGTACTTGAACTGGTTCAGGTTTCCATTCAGAACAACCAGGTCAGTTTTGCCCCCTGCATGAAAAGCAGCCCAAACGGTCACCCCACCACCTCCAGCTTGGACTCTTGGCACTATACAATCTTTGTTGTAGGCTTCATGCACTTGTCTGTGCACTCGGACGCGGCCATCTTGACGATAGACAGAAATCTAGACTCGTCACTGAAGATCACATGATTCCAGTGTGCTGCTGCCATTGACGGTGCTCTCTGGCCCACTGCAATCGGCGCTGGCAGTGTTGTCTGGTCAGGCGTGGCTTTCTCAGGGGACGCCTGGCACGATAGCCTGCTTGAACCAGTCGTTGGTTGACTCGCCTTCTGGATACAGGCACATTTGTCAGTTGCTGCCACTCAGCCCTAAGCCGATTAGCTGACTTGGTACGGCCATTGCGGACTAACCGGTGCAGCTGGCGATCATCCCTCCTTGTGGTTCTGCGGGGACCTCCTGGCCTCGGTATTGGAGTGGGGACACCCCTCTGAGCATTTCGTTTCAGGATCTTTGACACCTGACCTTGAGTGATGCCATACTGCCGAGCAATAGCACGCTCTTTCATGCTGTAATTTCGTAAAGCCACCACTCCATGACAAACAGCATTGTCGAGTTGACGGACCATCTCCAGAGGAAGCGGCAATAATTTTTGGAGACGTGCAGCAGTTGTTTTCCACTAATACAGAACGCAACAACCCTTGTATACCCGACTGTGAAGCCAATCGTCAAATGCACCTGTCCGTACATTTTGCCACGCCACCTGTGATATAATCCTGTTGTTGACTTCTTGCTGCGACAGACAATCAGTGACATGGTTCTTTTAACAAATAAATCACCAAAGTGTAAAACAAACTCACCAGATTGATATACTGAGTTAAGAAAGTAAACCCAAGTCAAGAAAAAATATATATTCCATATTTAATGCCAAGTCTGTATATATATATATATATATATACTAGCTTGGTGAGGCGAGCGCACGATACTGAGGAACAGGCTTATTTTAGCTGAGGCCAATGACTGTAACTGAGTTGCTGTGTTGTCATGATTTTCACCAATCATAATACAAACAATTACTTTGCACAAATGTATTTGTTGTGTTTGTGATATTACATTTTTATAGGCTATTTAGGTTGAATGTTTTTTTTTCAAGAAAGAACCCCTCAGCACATACATAGGGGAGGGGTAGGTGCAGACTGGAAGTTTGGGACGATTACACCTCACCACCACGTTATTCAAAACACCTCACCACCACGTAATTCAAAATACCTCACCACCAAGTAATTCAAAACACCTCACCACCAAGTAATTCAAAACACCTCACCACCAAGTAATTTAAAACACCTCACAGCCATAAAACACGTTATAAAAACACCTCACCACCACGAAATTAAAAACACCTCACCACCACGAAATTGAAAACACCTCACAGCCATCAAACACGTAATAAAAACACCTCACAGCCATAAAACACGTAATAAAAACACCTCACAGCCATAAAACACGTAATAAAAACACCTCACAGCCATAAAACATGTAATAAAAACACCTCACCACCACAAAATTAAAAACATCTCACAGCCTTAAAACACGTAATAAAAACACCTCACAGCCATAAAACACGTAATAAAAACACCTCACCACCACGAAATTAAAAACACCTCACAGCTATAAAACACATAATAAAAACACCTCACAGCCATAAAACATGTAATAAAAACACCTCACCACCACAAAATTAAAAACACCTCGCAGCCTTAAAACACATAATAAAAACACCTCACAGCCATAAAACACGTAATAAAAACACCTCATCACCACGAAATTAAAAACACCTCACAGCTATAAAACACGTAATAAAAACACCTCACCACCACAAAAGTAAAAACACCTCACAGCCATAAAACACGGAATAAAAACACCTCACAGCCATAAAACACGTAATAAAAACACCTCACAGCCACGAAATTAAAAACACCTCACCACCACGTCATTTAAAAACACCTCACCACCAAGTAATTCAAAACACCTCACCACCATGTGATTTAAAAACACCTCACCACCATGTGATTTAAAAACACCTCACCACCACGTCATTTAAAAACACCTCACCACCACATAATTCAAAATACCTCACCACCACGTGATTCAAAACCACCACAACGTTATTAAAAACACTTCACAACCACGGAAACAAAAGTTTGAGGGAGTCGTTAAGTGAGAACACAGACACTGCCAAGATGTGTAGATATATAGATAAATTACTGTACCCGAGTTGCCGTTTTGTCATGGTTTAAACCAATCATAATTCAAACAATTATTTTGCACAAATGTATTTGTAATATACGTGATATCACATTTTATAAACAATTGAAGTTGAAAAGAAAAGAAAAAATTCCCAAAAAAATTCCCCCCCAAAAAAAAAAAATTGGAAAATTTTTCAAAACAAATACCCTTAGGACATACCGACGGGAGAGATATGTGCATTCCAGAAGTTTGGTACGATTTCACAAAAGTTTGAGAAAGTAGTTCAGTGACAACACAGGACAACACAGGACAACACAACACAACACAACACAACACAACACAGGACAGGACAGACGCTGCACAGATATATATTGTTGCGGATATGGCATTTGGCCTCCATATCCGCTTGTAAATATTCCCCTATTTCCCCAATACTCCCCAACTATCCCCAATCCCCCATTCCCTAGTCCCATTGCCTGTAAATAACACTCTGTAGAACCGACCTTCCCCTTTTTCCCCCATTAAATGTCGTGCCCAGGTCCACCGCATCTCACGTAGACAACTTTCGGACATCTTGCTAGTTATTCTTAGTCTATGTCAGTTAAGGACTCGTTTCCATTAATTCTGACTCTTCGTTGCACCAGAATGTGATTGTATGGCACCAGTAGTGAGTTTAGGACCTCCCCATACCTCCTCCCATCTTCCCCATGAAACAACTACAACAACAACTACAACAACAGAGGGGGGCGGCGTGGCGCGGGGAGTGTGCGTCCTCACTCCGGCTTGGTTAGCCGCCATTGCCCATGCGCTCCACGGGGTTACCACGAAGGGGCTGGCTGTCAGCTCCTCGTCAGGGGCGGAGCCCGGTAACCCCCCGCAGCCAGTGAGAAGCGGCGGGCCGATTCCATCTGGGGCGGAGCTAACGAGCCGAGGGCGTGTCACTCCCCGCCGGATATGCGCAGCCACTTACCGGACGTGAGGTGAGATGCGCCCCCAGCTTGGAAAGACAAGTCGCGACCTCCGAGCGCTGAGCGACCTCCCCGCATCTTTGGACCGGACCGGGTCGATTTTGCCCCTGAGCCAAGGTGCACCTTGAGCCATCGAATACCTGCCCCTCCTTGCCATCAATCCCCGTGTGAGTCAGTCTTGTCCCGTTTATCTGTCGTCTGTCGGGACTAAGATAAGACCGTGTTTAAGTGCCCACCTTTCTATGCTGTCTCTCTCATCCCTGTAATCTAACCTTCCGCAATATTATAACCTCCTCCGGAGGTCTTGAGAACCGTACCCCTGGTGTCGTGTCATTTTAAACCCAGCCGTTGTGTCCTTTCCTCAATTGATTTAGCGTAGCGCGACTCGGCCAAGGTTCGAGTATAATCGGGTAACTTGTGCGAACACGGCGGCCATTCCGCTCGGCCCAGCATAACATCAAAGTCGTGTCCGTAACAATTGGTGTCAGGAGTGTCGGATTCGGACCTGGGACTAAATTCATTTAGCCCAAATTTTGGAACACCAATTGTACCATTAGGGTAACAATTGGTGTCGAGGAGTGAGATTCGATCCGGAGCGCGTTTTACGCGCTCGAAATTATAACGGCGAAATTTGATTGTGTTTTACAAAATATAAAAACCCGAATTTTGAAAGTCGCGCTATGGCAGACCAAGTCGGCTGGGGTCCGGTAGAGGAGAGTGAGGCAGGGTCGATCCAGGACCAAATTGAGGGACATGAGGAGAGCGAAGCAGTGAGGGTAGCAGACGCACAAAATAGCGTCGTTGCGCCCGACGTTGCGGGCGCGCAAAATGGCGCCTCGCAAGAGCGCGCGGTAGCCGAGCCCGCTGTATCAACGGGCTTTAACATGCAGCCGATTGACATGCAGGCCCTCATTGCGCAGCTACAGGCAGCTGTACAGATGAGTATGGGGAGCCAAATTGAGCGATTGGGTGAGCGGTTGGGGAACCGGATGGATGCTCAGGGTGAGCGATTGGAGGGCCAAATGGGGGTAATGAGGGACGAAGCGAGGGGTACCGGTGAGGAGTTAGACAAGAAATTTGGGAAGTTCGACAATAATTTTGAGGGGTTAGACAACGGGATAAAAGAAGTAAAGAATGGGTTAACGGGGGTGGAAAACAGAATGGCTGCCCAGGAGAATCAGTTAGAGGGGGTGAAAAATGGGTTAATGGGGTTAGAAAATAGGATGGAGGACAAATTGCGGGAAATAGGGGAACAATCTGCCAGGGAAATCAAACAAATGGGAGAGCAAATAGAGGAGGTGAAAATCGGGGTAGAAACCAAACTGGATGCTCACAGGGAGGAAATGGAGCAGATGAGGGTGGCATCTGGGCAGGAGATGCAAGTGATGGGAGAGGAGATCAGAAGAGGTGTGAGTGAGGAGGTCGGAGGAGTGCGCAAGGAGGTGAGGCACTGTAAGGAGCACATGGAGAAGGAGGTGAGAAAGGGGACTGTAAAGTTACAAGGGGGCATAGAGGACCTGACGCAGGAGGTGGAGCAGCTGACGGTGGGACAGACGGAGTTAGTGGAGCAGGTTCAAAGGAACACTGCGGTATTAGGAGGGTTAAAAGCGACACAGAAAGAACTAAAAGATGACTTGATAGCGACGAAGAGGGAATGTCAGATGGTACGTGAGGGACTGACAACGAGGTTGGACGAGGTGATAGAGGTAATGGAGACGAAGGACCGGCAGGTGAGGACGCACATGGAAACGGTCAAGGTAGCCTTGGAGGACGAGCTAGACGAGACGTACCGGGGAATAAAGGAGGTGAAGCAGAAATTAGAAGAAGTGGAAGAAGGGGTGAGCGAAATTAAGAAGCGACGGAGAGAGGATAAGAAAGAGATAAAAGAGGAGGTAAAAGAATTGGTCCAAAGTCTGTGTTCGGATCGTGATGATGTGCTCATTAACCGGATGAGGGATTCGCAGGTGATGGAGGAGAAGCGAAGAGGAAGATGACCCGGTGTAAGTGGTGACCAATATGGTCGTGCGTATGATGCGCCAGGGGATTTAAGAAGCTTGGGGGTCGAGATGGACCCGGGTGTTCGTGAGAGGCCGTTGGTGAAGTGTGCGACAGGTCTGGTGTGCGAAAAAGGAGGTGTGCGAGAAAGTCCGACTCTGGGGTGTGTGAGGAAAAAGTGCGTGCCAAGGAGTGAGGGTGCTGGCGAGAGTGAGTCGGTCGTAGCGCGTGTGCGAGGGAGCACATGGAAGCGCGGTGTGGTAAGTGTTACAGAGGGTGTGACGGGAGAGTGTGCGCAAGAGTGTGTGCGAGAAAGGTGTGTGACGGACAGGTGCATGAGGAAAGAGTGCGCTGTCGGGAGTAAGGGTGAGTGCGTTGTCAAGAGTGGAGGTGAGAGTAGTGAGAGTGACACGGAGCGTGAGTTGGTTGTGACAGGTGAGAAAGGAAGCACACCTGGAATGGTAGAGCGTGAGTGGGAATGCACGCTGGAATTGGTAGTGAGGCACGTGGTTGGGTGTGCGAATGAGAGCACACCTGTGATTGTCACAGAGGAGGTGACCGAGGAGGGGGCGCGAAGAGGTGTGTTGGTGAGGTGTGCGACCAACGAATGTGTGCCAAAGTGTTCGGTGGTCAGGTGTGTGACCAAGGCTGTGAGTGGAATGGGTGTACCTGGGTGTGTAAGGAAAGGTACGAGGAGCATGGAAACGGCTGGATGTGTGAGCAAGGAACGGGCTGCGGGGTGTAAGCATGCAGGTGAAGCATCGACGTTACACGGGTTAGAGGTTAGAGCGACTTTTAGCCGAATCGGGCCCTCGGTGCGTGCTGGGCCTCGCTTTGAACGGCCGCGTCCGAGCTCCACTAGGCGGAGCTGGCAGCCCGATAGAAAGGGTCGTCATGGCGACCACTTTTTGTTGAGGCATACCGGCAGGTCGAGATCGGGCCATGGGATGGCTCCGTGCCGAGATGGTGCGTGGGGTCTCGGGCCGGGTAAGCCCCCGTCCCTGCCCCGAATGCGGGACGCACCCAGCCGCTGGCACAGAACAACCCGCATTCATGGCTTGGCTTTACGAAGCCGGGCTTTGGACAGGAATTGGCGCACCGAGAGGCATTAGTGGGTAGACTGGGGGATGAGGTTAGTGTTTTGGACCCAAAATTAGAGAAAAACAAAATTTGATGATTGGCAAGGGATTGGCAGTAGTGATTGGCAGATGATGGGTAGTGATTGGCAAATTTTTAATTTGTTGAAATTTGATGAGCAAAATTGGTAGTGAGCGATGGGCCCGGTGGGTAAGGGGGGGCATCCCTGCCACCCTTCCCATAGTGGGGCAAATGCGCAATAGATTATGGGGTGTATGGCAGTGAAAACTAGCCCGGGTGGGTTAGGTTATATTGATAGGGCCCTAGAAGATGACATTAGGTAACGTTAAGTTTAGTTAGTGACTGATACCTGTAGTGGGGACGCAGGTAGTTTAGTATGGATGATAATGACGAGGGAGCGCAATAGTTTAAAGGGACGACTGGGAAGCGCAAGTTTCAGAAGGGAGTAGTTAGCTGAGATGATGCCGTGTGTGTGAGAATTGCACAGGTGTGCAACTGGACAGGTGTGTGGAGCAGTGTATGAGTAGTGAGTGTTGTGGATCAGCGCGAATGCGCTTGGGGAGAGAAGGGTGCAGGTGGCACCAGGTGTGAGAGCACAGGTGTGCAGGTACAGGTGTGTGGAGAGAGTTGGAGTAAGTGGTACGGAGTGGTGTGCATGGTGCGAAGGTGTGGATGGGGGAAGAGTGGACCCCTTTCACGAGTACCCGGGGCGGGTAGTGTAAGTGTTAGGTAGAGGGTATAGGTAAATTGTGGGTGGATATTGGCATTTGTGGTGCGGTTGCAGAATGGTGTTGTGGATGGGTGCATTAGTGTTGTGGAAATGGCTGGGCGTGTAGCCTGTTAGTGTGTGTAGTTGGTTGGGCACTCCACCACTGTGAGGATGTCGGCCAGGTGAGGCCGCAGGTGGGCTCTGGGAGCCGGTAGAGTTGTGGATGGGGCCCGAGGATCCGGAGGACGGACCCGGGTAGCCCAGTGCCAGAGAGGGCACCGAGTGGGGAGAGCGCCAGAGGGCCTTCCCCAGGTAGTTAGGTTAGGGTAAGGAGCAGGTAAGCTCGGAGGCAACTGCAGTGGTGGGGGTGTGCAGGTGGGTAGACCCGCTGGGAGAGGTACACGTCGCGGCCCAGAAATTGTGCGAGGGCACCGGGAGATGAATCGGGGGAGTGAGACCCCAAATTGAAAAGCACCACAGTTTGGTCAATGGGAATTGGTTTTTAGAACCCATAGTGTAAGAGGGCCAATGGTTTGGCAGGAGAAAGACCCCGGGTAGTGTAAAGTTGTTAAAGTCATTTAGGAAATAGTTAGGATTGATGAACCTGTCGCACCATACGCAGCCACTTACCTGAGGTGATGATGATGACTCCACACCTGTGTTTTCTTTGTTCTGTTGCAGGAAATGAGAATTGCTGTGAGGATTTGTGAGACGCATCACGACGTGGATGAGACATTGGGGTGATTCCATCTCTCCCTCCTTAGGAGGGACTGATGATGAATTGGTGATGACAAATTATGATGTTGAGTTGGAAATGGCAAATTTTGATGAAAGTTGAAAATGGCAAATTTGAGTGGTTAGGAGGGAGAGAAGACGAATTTGGTTTATGGGAGGAACGGGGAAGACAGTAGGGACGTTTGTTGATTTGTAAAGTAGATGTTTATGGGTAGTGTTGTGTTTTGTGGATACAGTAAGGGGTAAGGGAGGGGCCATGTAGGTTACCTGGTGGGGGGGGGGGCGTACGGTAGGAACGTACCTGTCTCACCTGGTTCCCATGTGCCCCCAGTGTGCATTACCTTACATTGCGTGCACTTTTGCGCCCTTACCACCTTACTCACTTGTCTCTTCTTTTGTCTCCCACCTCCGAGGATCTGGCTTTGGGGCAGAGAGAGAGGAGAGAGAGGTGCTGGCTCCGCAGTTGTGGGCCTGCACTTTCGCTGCTTGCTGCCTGGATCGATACACCATATGGACCGCAATTTTGGTGGCCACCCACAATGGACCGCAGTTCTTTTGCGGCCAAGCACCACCCGTGGATGGACCTATGGGTCAACGTGGCACCTATGCCATACAGGTGAACCACTTATAGTTGGCCCCATGACGGCCACAATAAAGAAATGGACGCGGTTGGCGCCTTTCTTTATTTTTGAAAGCAGTAAGAAGGCCAAGTGCACCACACGAAGAGCAAGAGACACCTGCAGGGTTAGGGGTTGTTGTTTTTATTTTAATGAACAATGGTGACTGCACCGATTGGTGCTTGGGGTGGTGCTTTTGGTGCTTGGATGGGGTGCTCTGCACATTATTAAAGGCCGTAAGGCCACAGAGCACTCGTGGGTTGGTGTATCGATGCTGGCATGCGTGCTCTCTCTATGCATAACATCTGCATGTGTTCCTCCAAAGACAGGTCCTGGATCGTAGTGTAAATAGCAGCGTAGTCTTGTAAATAATGCTCCCTACCGGCTGTATGTTTAGTTTGCGAATTCTTTCCGCGATTCGGTTATCCTGTGGGCGTGTTTCTGTGAGGAGAAGGGTGCAACGTCGCAGGGGGACATATTTACTCATTTGTGAATATCTGTAAAACTGTCGCACTCAGGGTAGAGTTAATAGTAGAGGGAACTACATCTGAGTGCCACACTAAAATAGGTGAAAATTTATCGGGTCGGGACGCCCCGAGGGTAGAGAAGGGTGCAATGTTGCGGATATGGCATTTGGCCTCCATATCCGCTTGTAAATATTCCCCTATTTCCCCAATACTCCCCAACTATCCCCAATCCCCCATTCCCTAGTCCCATTGCCTGTAAATAACACTCTGTAGAACCGACCTTCCCCTTTTTCCCCCATTAAATGTCGTGCCCAGGTCCACCGCATCTCACGTAGACAACTTTCGGACATCTTGCTAGTTATTCTTTGTCTATGTCAGTTAAGGACTCGTTTCCATTAATTCTGACTCTTCGTTGCACCAGAATGTGATTGTATGGCACCAGTAGTGAGTTTAGGACCTCCCCATACCTCCTCCCATCTTCCCCATGAAACAACTACAACAACAACTACAACAACAGAGGGGGGCGGCGCGGCGCGGGGAGTGTGCGTCCTCACTCCGGCTTGGTTAGCCGCCATTGCCCATGCGCTCCACGGGGTTACCACGAAGGGGCTGGCTGTCAGCTCCTCGTCAGGGGCGGAGCCCGGTAACCCCCCGCAGCCAGTGAGAAGCGGCGGGCCGATTCCATCTGGGGCGGAGCTAACGAGCCGAGGGCGTGTCACTCCCCGCCGGATATGCGCAGCCACTTACCGGACGTGAGGTGAGATGCGCCCCCAGCTTGGAAAGACAAGTCGCGACCTCCGAGCGCTGAGCGACCTCCCCGCATCTTTGGACCGGACCGGGTCGATTTTGCCCCTGAGCCAAGGTGCACCTTGAGCCATCGAATACCTGCCCCTCCTTGCCATCAATCCCCATGTGAGTCAGTCTTGTCCCGTTGTTACATATTTATGTGAAGGTATGTGAATTACCATTCAAGTCTTTGCTTATCCATGTGTAATAGAGTAAGGGTTGTTGTGGTTGGAGGGTCAGGAGCCCTTCTGAAAAAGGTCCGGAAACGGAAGTGACCGGAAACGGAAGGAAAAAGACACGAGGAAAAAAGGACGAGTATTCTTCTTCCTCGCCCCGCACCGACGAAAGGTGGGATTGATTGAGCCGTGTGGAAAAGCGGCGTTCCCGAGCCTGTCTGGCGAGAGGAGTTACCGGGACGGATACCTGCCCGGTGGACGTCAAACTGTCGTGTGGTCGTGCACCAACCCAGCGTTTGGCGCCGTTCGCGACACCGTCTAAAAAGACGCGTACGGGTCGCCCGTTGGGGCCTAACACGCCTGGCAAGCGGCGTGGGGCTTTTGGCTTGCTTTCCCGTCCCCGCTTCGCGTGGCCGCGAGGGGCTGTAGCCGGGGTGCCGGGTACGATACCTGCCTGGTGGAAACACGTCCACCCGGGGTTCGTTCAACCGCCCGAGTGCGGCGACGCCGACCATCATCTTGGTCAGGAGGGGCCCAGAGACATTGTGCGGGACCGAGACCAAAAGGGGGTCGTGAGTACTCACCGGGACACACGTATATAAGATGGCCATCTTAATCATAGGGAATTGATTGTGGGTTGGGAATTGTTGATGGTTGTGTATTGTTGATTGCTCGGGGAAAATCTCCGTGGTTGTCTCATTGAAATTGTATGGTATCATTACCATTGAAATATATCCTTGAACATCAGTTGTCTCTTGGGTGAAATTCATATGGATTGCGTGGCGAAAGCGCATATATAATACAGCTTTCTGGCGAAGTTCCTCTCACGGTCCGGGGGTCACCGAGACCAGGTATTCACCGAGGGGACCACGTAACACCGTTTATCTGTCGTCTGTCGGGGCTAAGATAAGACCGTGTTTAAGTGCCCACCTTTCTATGCTGTCTCTCTCATCCCTGTAATCTAACCTTCCGCAATATTATAACCTCCTCAGGAGGTCTTGAGAACCGTACCCCTGGTGTCGTGTCATTTTAAACCCAGCCGTTGTGTCCTTTCCTCAATTGATTTAGCGTAGGACGACTCGGCCAAGGTTCGAGTATAATCGGGTAAACTGTGCAGACGCGGTCATACCAAACCGCTCGGTAAACCAACATCCACAACCGCGTCTGTAACAATATATATATATATATATATATATATATATATATATATATATATATATATATATATATATATATATATATATATAGATATATATATATATATATATATATATATATATATATATATATATATATATATATATATATATATATATATATATAGATATATATACAGACTTGGCATTTAATATGGAATATATATTTTTTGCTTGTCTTGGGTTTACTTTCTGAACTCGGTATATCAATCTGGTGAGTTTCTTTTATGCTTCGGTGATTTATTTGTTAAAAGAACCATGTCACTGATTGGCTGTCACAGCAAGTCAACAACAGGATTATATCACAGGTGGCATGACAAAATGTACGGACAGATAATGTGATGATTGGCTTCACAATCGGGTATATAAGGGTTGTTGCGTTCTGTATTAGTGGAAAACAACTGCTGCACATCGACAAAAGTTATTGCCACTTCCCCTGGAGATGGTTCGTCAACTCCTGGAGGTGGTGGGGTGACCGTTTGGGCTGCTTTTCATGCAGGGGGAAAAACTGACCTGGTTGTTCTGAATGAAAACCTGAACCAGTTCAAGCACAGGGCCATTCTGGAAGAAACATTGCTTCCATTTATTCGTGCAGCCTTTCGAGGAAACGTTGTCTTCCAAGATGACAATGCATGACCTCATCGTGCCTGCATGATCCAACACTTTCTTGCTGACCGTGGTGTAGAGTATATGAAGTGGCCTGCCATGTCTGCGGATATGAATCCGATAGAGAACTTGTGGGCAGAATTAACACGTCAAATCGACAACTTGGACCAGCAGCCTGCCTCTGTGCGTAAATTGCAGCAGGCTATTGTAACTGCATGGCAAGCGATTCCTGTCCAAACCTTGGAAAATCTCGTGAACAGCATGCCTCAACGTGTACGTGCTCTCCTGAATGCTCGTGGGGGTTAGACGAAGTACTGAACTGTAATTTTACTGTCCGTAATCCCAGTCGTAATTTAACTTTTGTTTTTGTTAAAAAAATTTTTGGCTAATGTGCAAAATAAAGAGATACTTCTGGAAAACGCACAGAAGTTTAACACAGTACTGTCTGTGAATTGAGTTCGATATCAGTTTACATCACTTTCAAGGATCAATTTATTTGCTTCGAAATGTCAAATGTGGTTGTTGTTTCTTTTAAAGGTCACATTAACAAAACCTAGAATAATGTCAACATAATTCCAATGAACTTGTGGTTCTCAGTCATCTTGAAAAGTAAGTTCACCCCCACAAAAAAAAAAATTCCATATTAAATGCCAAGTCTGTATATATATATATAGAATATATAGAATATATAGAAGATTAAAAACACCTCACAGCCACGTGATTTAAAAACACCTCACCACCACGTCATTTTACATCTCACCATCACATAATTCAAAATACCTCACCACCACATGATTCAAAACCACCACCACGTTATTAAAAACACTTCACAACCACAGAAACAAAAGTTTCAGGGAGTAGTTCAGTGACAACAGACACTGCCCAGATATGTAGATATATAGATAAATAAACCTGAAAATCGCAGAGCCAGAATTATTTTTTGGTCTGGGAAGCCCATGCGAGGTTTCTTCTTCTTCAGCCTCTCACAACCCTGGGTGAATATGCGATCTTTTTTTTAAAAGTTCGAATTTTGCCAAATCTGTTTTATTCGTTTGTTAATATACCTCAGGCACTGACAAATCTGGAATTATAATTTTATTTGAGGTTCAAATTAACCCGGGAGATTGTGTCAAACGATGCCTGCAAGTCTGTACATGTGATAAATAATTAATCGTCCACAGTCGAAGACTCTTCTTCTTCACGCAATAACAACTTCCAGCTTCCAGACCGTACATCCAATCATCTTCAAATTCTGCACACTTGTTACTCTTCATGACTTCTACTACAGTATGAAGTTGCACGTCGATCAATGAAGTGGTCCAAGAGATATAAATGTTTTTATTATTTGCGTTTAATTAACGATATCTGCCAAACCACGTGACCTATCGCAAATTCCAAAAGGACATTTTAGTAGACTGATATGCTGAACAGATTTCTGAAGTTTTCCCTCGATTGGATCACAAATGAGGGAGGAGCTAGGTTTTAAATGTTTGTGCTTAAAAACGTCATAACTCTGAAACCATGTGATGCATGACGTCATTCTCGCTGACTTTTTTGTTCGTCATGGGTATGCGATTCTGCCTGCAAAGTTTGGCCTCGATCTGTTCAGGCGTTTTGGAGAAAATTGGATTTTAGTGTTTTTCACTCAAAACAATATGGCGGCCGAACCACATGACCTGTGACGTCATAATTACCATTAAAATATTCTGCCGACAGAGTCCCTCCTATGGTAAAAATTTGCTCTCAATCGGTCCAATTATTGCAGAGAAAATGGTTTTTAAAGGAAAAAAGAAAAAAAAATCCCCAAAAAACTTCCTGGATCCGGAATAATTTCCTGAGCTTCACCAAAAACTAATCAATTCTTCCTTATCCCAAGTGCAATCATCCCACCAACTTTCATCCAAATCCGTTCAGAACTTTTCCAGATATCTTGTTCACAAACACACGAACACACACACGGACACACACACGGACACGAGCGAATGCATTACTCCCTGGCGGAGTAATAATACATGCATCTGCTAAACAGACAAAAATCCTGGAATACATTTAATGAGCACCAACTTAAGAAGCCCACAATATTTACTCATTGTCATTAGATTCCCTGTTACAACATGATGGGAATCCACAACCAGAGGTATCTGAGCATAGCAAGCCTGCCCGTTCGCACTTGCATCGCACAGTCTGGCATGCAGTTTTGCAGATCAATGATGAAGATTAGGAAAAAGATGGCGCCCAGAACACTGCCTTGGGGGCACTCCTGCCTTGACAGGTAGAGAAGAAGAAAATATTCAGTTGAGAGCCATAAATTGGCTTCGGGAATGGAGGAAGTCAGTAATCCAAGAGTGGAGTTGGCCTTAAATTCCATAGGCAGAGAGCAGGGCGGGATGCTAGACTCTATCAAAAGCACGAGATATGCCCAGGGAGATGGTCCTGATCTCATGTCTGACATTGAGGGCCTCCATTGATTGTTGGGAAAGTAGAAGCAGCAGCATTGAGTGATCTGGTATGAATCCAAATTGATGATCTGAGATGAGGTCGTTGGAGAAAATGAATGATTTTATGTCAACTGTGATGATGGATTCCATGACTACTGACCACTACTGACCACTACCACTACTACAGGATTCCACTACTGACGAATGGAAGTATGATAATTGGTTTGTGGTTGAGGCGATCAGTTTTTGCACCTTTTTATGGAATTCAGTGATGTTGTCTGACTTCCAAGCAGAGAGAAAATGATTTTGGACAAATGACAGGGTGAAAATGGCAGAGAGAAGAAGTAAAAGAGCAGCAGAGCAGGTTTTTAAGACACGTGAGCTGATGTCGTCCGGCCCAGTTGCAGAGTCAGAGCCGAGGGTTGAAAGAACCTCCTCCACCTTCTCAGGTGCAAAACACAGAGTCCATTAGCAGTTGGGTACGATAAGGAAGGATGAGTGTGGAGGGGTTGGGGACAAGATTTGGAAGCAAACACAGAATTGAGGCATTCGGCCTTCTTACCAGCGGAGTCGGCTGTGCTGCCATTTGAGTAGAGGGAAGGAATTGAAGTGGAGCATACACCAGAAACAGACTTGACAAGGCACCACCAGGTTTTAGACAAGTTTTAAAGTTCAATCTTGAGATTGGACACATGTTGTTTTTGGCTCTTTTGAGAGTGGACAGACTTGTTGCGGGGTCTGTGGAATGATCTGAGGTTGCCTTCTGTCAGATTTGCCTTTCAGGAGGAGAATGCAAGTTGTTTGACGGCAACTGCCTCACCACAGGATTCAGTTTATCATGAGCGCGAGAATGGGCAAGATAACTGAAGACGAGATGGGAGGGAAAATGTGCATAAGGGTCTTGGAGCTTCAACTACCAAAGTCTTTTGATACTCCATACCCTCATTACATTTGGAGGACAGGATTTAACATCAAAGCTGTTCAGATTACTTTTATTCCTAATGAGTGAAATCCTTTTCACAGCGACTCCTTCAGCATATGAAACAGGCTTGACTGTACTTGACCTCCATTCCATTGTTTTCCTCTTGTACTATACAAGCATCGTACTTATCACCAATTTGATTTTCACAACTTTCACCTGGTGCCAAAAGTTTTCATTTTTCAAAGTTTCAAAGTTGTTTTCATTGCCAGATTTACTCAATTGCTGTTCAAGCACACTACTGGGTCATTCGTTTTTCATATGTCCACACTAACCACATTTATAACATACCAATGTCTGAAATCTAGCAAAGATGTAGTAAGTATAGTTAACATGTTTAATTTTCAATATTACTTCCAACAGACAAACGTCTGGCTTTACAATAATAAATAATTGATGCCAAAAGGAAAGAACATGTTTTGCAAGCTGATCCATAAATCATACAGGAATAAAAGTTATTTTGGAGATGGTTTGGAATTGTAAAATTTATCTATGAATCCAGTGATTTATATGAGCCACAAACGGTCAAAATCATGTGTTTAGAACCTACTCACCTCGTGTGCAAGTTTTTTTTTTTAATGACTTCCATCAAGGAGTTTAAATTTGTCTCCAGTAGGTGAATTCCACTGGTCAACAGCCAAATTGGTTCTGACTTATTTTCAACTGTTTTTAACTAATTTGGTGCCCACAAATCCGAATCTGACCTTAACATTTCGCTATCACGTAACCTTGACGTAATACATCATAAATAAAAAAAATTAAAAAACCACCTTTAGAGGCCATTCTTCCCCGCAAGCGGGGGTTGGCCTTTTTCGGGAACTGTGGTTGTTGTTGTTTTTCGGTCCCCTTTTTGAAGCAATGTTTTATGGCCGGATGCCCTTCCTGACGCCAACCCTTTTTGCCGCCTTTAACGACAAGCAGGGAATTACCAGTGAACTGGTACTCAATTTGCCGACCTCGGAAGGATGACAGGCTGAGTCAACCCCCCTGGCGTTAATTCAGCGATTGACCGGGATTACGAACCCAGGATCCTAGGATCCTAAGCCGGCACCCTAGCCGCCAGCCCAACACCAGGGTCTAAACACAAGTGCGGCACCAGGGTCTAAACACAAGTGCGTCGTTTTCATACCTGTTTACGTAATACATCATAAGTGTGGAAAAAATCTTTAGAGCATGCGAATTTCTTGATTAAGTCTCAATAAGTTTATTTATTGTCACAAAAAATAATATGAACTTAAAGTTTTTATTTACATCACATAAAAAAATGTAAATCTCCAAAAATAATATGAACTTTATAAAATATCACAAAAAATAATATGAACTTAAAGTTTTTATTTACATCGCATAAAAAAATGTAAATCTCCAAAAATAATATGAACTTTATAAAATATCACAAAAAATAATATGAACTTAAGTTTTTATTTACATCACATTAAAAAATGTAAATCTCCAAAAATAATATGAACTTTATAAAATTTCACAAAAAATAATATGAACTTAAAGTTTTTATTTACATCGCATAAAAAAATGTAAATCTCCAAAAATAATATGAACTTTATAAAATATCACAAAAAATAATATGAACTTAAAGTTTTTATTTACATCACATAAAAAAATGTAAATCTCCAAAAATAATATGAACTTTATAAAATATCACAAAAAATAATATGAACTTAAGTTTTTATTTACATCATATAAAAAAATGTAAATCTCCAAAAATAATATGAACTTTATAAAATATCACAAAAAATAATATGAACTTAAAGTTTTTATTTACATCATAAAAAAATGTAAATCTCCAAAAATAATATGAACTTTATAAAATATCACAAAAAATAATATGAACTTAAAGTTTTCATTTACATCACATAAAAAAATGTAAATCTCCAAAAATAATATGAACTTTATAAAATATCACAAAAAATAATATGAACTTAAAGTTTTTATTTACATCACATAAAAAAATGTAAATCTCCAAAAATAATATGAACTTTATAAAATATCACAAAAAATAATATGAACTTAAAGTTTTTATTTACATCGCATAAAAAAATGTAAATCTCCAAAAATAATATGAACTTTATAAAATATCACAAAAAATAATATGAACTTAAGTTTTTATTTACATCACATTAAAAAATGTAAATCTCCAAAAATAATATGAACTTTATAAAATATCACAAAAAATAATATGAACTTAAAGTTTTTATTTACATCACATAAAAAAATGTAAATCTCCAAAAATAATATGAACTTTATAAAATATCACAAAAAATAATATGAACTTAAAGTTTTTATTTACATCACATAAAAAAATGTAAATCTCCAAAAATAATATGAACTTTATAAAATATCACAAAAAATAATATGAACTTAAAGTTTTCATTTACATCACATAAAAAAATGTAAATCTCCAAAAATAATATGAACTTTATAAAATATCACAAAAAATAATATGAACTTAAAGTTTTTATTTACATCACATAAAAAAATGTAAATCTCCAAAAATAATATGAACTTTATAAAATATCACAAAAAATAATATGAACTTAAAGTTTTTATTTACATCGCATAAAAAAATGTAAATCTCCAAAAATAATATGAACTTTATAAAATATCACAAAAAATAATATGAACTTAAGTTTTTATTTACATCACATTAAAAAATGTAAATCTCCAAAAATAATATGAACTTTATAAAATATCACAAAAAATAATATGAACTTAAAGTTTTTATTTACATCGCATAAAAAAATGTAAATCTCCAAAAATAATATGAACTTTATAAAATATCACAAAAAATAATATGAACTTAAAGTTTTTATTTACATCACATAAAAAAATGTAAATCTCCAAAAATAATATGAACTTTATAAAATATCACAAAAAATAATATGAACTTAAGTTTTTATTTACATCATATAAAAAAATGTAAATCTCCAAAAATAATATGAACTTTATAAAATATCACAAAAAATAATATGAACTAAAAGTTTTTATTTACATCACATAAAAAAATGTAAATCTCCAAAAATAATATGAACTTTATAAAATATCACAAAAAATAATATGAACTTAAAGTTTTCATTTACATCACATAAAAAAATGTAAATCTCCAAAAATAATATGAACTTTATAAAATATCACAAAAAATAATATGAACTTAAAGTTTTTATTTACATCACATAAAAAAATGTAAACCTCCAAAAATAATATGAACTTTATAAAATATCACAAAAAATAATATGAACTTTAAGTTTTTATTTACATCACATTAAAAAATGTAAATCTCCAAAAATAATATGAACTTAAAGTTTTTATTTACATCACATTAAAAGTCTCGCGAGATCACGGTCACGGTCACAAAATCACGGTCACGGTCACAAAAGTAAAGGTCACGATCTCTCGAGATCACGGCGAGGTCACGTCTTTTCGAAGCTGTTCCATGCGCTCACGCTTTCAAAGCTAAGTGATCTTTCACATTTGTGTTTTTGTCGTATCTTTATCTTTCTTTCGGTGTATGTACCTATTGGGGTGACTTTAATAGGTTTCTCGGTGTTGGTTTTTCATACCTGTGTACAGAATCGTCGGTTTTTTCGTATCGTGTATTCTGAGGCCTAGTGTAGTACTAGTCGGCTACCGTGTCCTCAGACTTTGGCTTGAGGCTTTTGTTTTTTGTCTCAGCGGTTCTTCGATCACGCTGCATCTACTTTCGGTCTCTGTTTTTCACGGTCTTTTCACCCATACTCCCTTGTTTTAAAATCTCAAAAAAAACCAAAATTTTTTTTTCCTTCCCTGTTCTTATCCGCTTTTTGCGTTCTTATTTGTTCTTTCGTTCTTCTGCTCTTTCGTTCTTCGTTATTTCGTTCTTCGACCACGTTGTTCGAGATCACGTGATCAAGTTGTTAATACATGTTTCATCTGTCCCCTGAAGAACTTTATTATTATGTCATATTCTATAACACTTTTTTCTACTTCTTCTATAAAAGGATGCTTTCGACTTGCTCACCAATTCTATTCATTCAAAAAAAAAGTGCATCTTTCTCTTACAGTGCATCTTTCATTCATTCCCTAAACTCTCCAGAACTCCACCCACCCTTCAGCGTCCTCAAACGTATTTTTGACTCGAATGTCTCAAGAAACTCATTTTGCAATAAATGTTCGTTTCCCATAAATCGTACACTTTTCAAAATCCAATCACACCCCTCCCCTCCAAATCTTCCCCATCACCCATCTCTGTCAAATCTTCCCCCTTGCCCCTCCCCCCCAAATCTTCCCAAACACCCATCCCTTTCAAATCTCCCCCGCTGCCCCTTCCCTCCTAAACTCTCCCCACACCCCTCCCCTCCGAGACTCTCCCTCACTCCTCCCCTCCTAGACTCCACTCTCACCCCTCCTCCTCAAAGCGTCCTCCCCGCTTCTTCCCCCTTCCAACTTTCACCTTCATCTTCCTCAACCTTCTGCCTCACTCTTCCCCCTCCTCAAATAACACCTCACTGCGCCTCACCCAAACACCATCAAACCTTTTGTCCGCCCCATTCTTCCCTTTCTCCAAGCTATTCTGTAATATCTGACACACCTGCAACAGCTCTCCCTACCTCTTCCTCCTCTTCCACATCCTGCCCTACCGCTCCCCCCCCCCCCACTGTTCTGTATCCGATGCTCCCCCTTCCTCTTCCTTAACAGTATGGACCTCAAACATCCGGGGCCTTCACTCAAACTTAACTGATCTCTCCATACAGGTTGCTTCTGATAAACCAGACGTGATCTGCTTAACAGAAACCTTCCTCCTTCATGATGTCTCTGATTCCTTGGTATCTCTCCCAGGTTACTCCCTCCTCCGGTATGATAGACCTGAGCCTCGTCCTGGAGGTGGGGTTGCTATCTTTATAAAAAACTCTCTTCCTCACTCGCCCTGCACTGCCCTCTCTCCACCTCACCCCCAGGAATACCTTTGGCTACGGCTCCCCTTCGCTCCCACCTTTTGTTCATATGCGTGTTGTACCGTCCACCAAACAGTGATGACTCCATCTACATCTCGCTGTCTGATAATATGGACCAACTTCTATCTACCCATCCCAACTCTCTCTTCCTCATATGTGGTGATTTCAACTGTCACCATGAATTAATCCTCTTTGAGATATCACCTCCCAGTTGAGCCAGACGTTCTGTATAAAGCTTTGTGAGATCGGCTAACTTGAAAGTGTAACTGTCATCTGTACACTTCATTTCTTCCAAATAGGCTATCAATTCGGCCAAAGCTACTGATTCTGGTGGCATATTTTCACTTGAACTGGCTTCCTCATTCTTTCTTACAAATGATCTGTATCGAGTGTGGAGAACAGTCATGCACTTCTTGTGATAAACAGCATCTGATGCCGTCATATCACCGACAGACAATCGAGCCAGGAGTTTTGTATCCCTCAATTCTGTTGCCATCAATCGAACATTGGAAGCTACATTTTTTGTTGCCGCTCTGTGGACTATTTCTTCATTACTGATAATGCTATCACAAAAGAAACATGTGCTAGTGTCGGTCGAAGACCTCAAGGGAAGGAAGAAGAAGAAGATCAGAGCAACAATGTTTAATGAAATCGATTACAAACACACAGTGTGGAGCCAGGCTCGAGAATGCACCGCCTGACATGCAGCGGGCAATTTCTCAAGGCACTCGCTACAAAATAAGCAAAAAGGCATTTCATATATAGCAAAATATCAGACAAGAATCTGCGCTAAAGACAAAGCAAAACTGAGCCGTAAAGGCCCACCTTCCATCGTTCCTTCCTGAAGAAGGCCAAACTTAGACAAAAAAGATGTAAGCATAGGATAATGATTGAATACACATGCTGAATACACAACAATCAAAGGATGTGTAATGTCTATATTTCTTTCCAAGGTTGGTTACGTCCTTAATTTAGGAGACAGACTAGAAACTACAAAGATATATAATTAATTATTCCCTTTGTGAAGAAGGCGTTTGGCAACATGTTTTCCCTGTACGTGGGCGGTGAGCATATTATCTACTGTCTGGCACATACATTCAAGGACTTGTTTATTGGGCTAAGGATCCACCCTGCACCTCGAGTCTCGAAACCACATTTTGTCCACCCGCCTCTGCCTGCAGCTGAGTTCAAATCAGTTTTCAGAAGCACGATATATAATTTCAGATGTTATGATCAATTGAGTCATGGGGTTTAAACCCTAATGGCTAACAGTTCCTCCCTTTGTCTTTACATGACAACTCCTTGGAAAGACACCGTATACCCTAGTGGTCAGCATCCCAATTAGTCACATGCCAGGCGCGACACAGCGTCACGCATGCTCAAAGAAAGATACCGGCCCTAACTGGCCGTCTAACATTCAACGCATAAATTGTTAGCCATAATTCGCGACGACGACGCCTGGTTAAGAGATTGCTGCCGCCCGGCCAGATCCCGAATCCACCCTCTGCACGGCGTAGGTGCGACCCAGTTGCCAGCCAGATTTAGGGCCCTCCTTATGCAGGCGTGGTCCTCGCGAATCAGGGCAAACAATCGACGTCCAATGCCATCAAGCCTTGTACATGTGATTGCTCTGTGGAAGAAAAGGAGGCACATTCGTCATCACCAATATCCATCTCCTCATAATCACAAATCTCCATCTCCACATAGTCTGTGTCAACGTCAGTATTCAAAGTGTTGGGTGTTTTAAGCTGAGACGATCCCAAAGTGGTTGTTACGGGTGGTGTAAGTGGTGGTGAGGGTGGTTCTCCCGGATATCCCGGATACATGTTTGCCATCCGCTCCTCACTGCTGGCATAATAGCAATAACTTTTAAAAGAACCTTCACTTTCTAAATCACAGGTTAAATCATCCCAACTAAAATCATAATCATTATCAGAATCCCAAGCATCAATAGGTTCATCGATTTCAAGCCAGGAATCATAGATCCCTAAAGCCACATCCTCTTGCCACGAAACGTCGAGGCCATCAACCCAATCGTGGGGGTCCGAGACGATAGAGTTGGCTGGTTCACCAATGGCCTTTGGATCCTTCCCATATAGTGAAAGTAACATCCCGTTGGTGGTGGTGGATGAGGTCCATCCTGTGAAACATTTTCTCACACAAATCATGATTAGGGATTTCATTATAACTACGGTGAGTATGATTCCCACGATTATGGCCAGGCCTGTCAATAGCCATTTTACAATGACCCCTGTCCATCCTCTAAACCAGGCTGATATGCTGGACCATACATTATTGGCTTCTTCCCTTTCCTTTCGGCTATCCGTGAGATCCTGGGTCGCGGCCTTAAGCCGAATGATTGAGGCCTCTATGCCTTCCGAGTGATCTGGGATATATGTGCAGCATTTTCCATCAATTACCCCACATACTCCTCCCTTTTCTGCCAACAACATATCCAAAGCCACTCGATTCTGCATCACCATTGTTCGCATATGCACTAATTCGTCTTCCAATTGTAGTTCTGCGATTCGAGTTTCGTTTCCAATTCGTTCCATTACTAATGCGAGACTATCTATCCGCCAATCATTCATAGTCACTCTAGCTTGGGGAAAAAATGCTCCTAGTAGGACCTGCCACCAGCGTCCGTCCAGTCTTACTGTTCCATCCGGGTTCCAAAGAGAGAATCGTTTCTTCCTCTCGTGGGTAGGGGTGTACCCTGTTTCATTAAAATGATCTACCAAATTTACCTTGGGAAAAATGGATCCCAGATAACAAGTCCCTCCCCACTGGTCGGGTAAGTATGGATATGCTTTATTTCCGCAAATAAACATCACTCCATGGGGTGGGATAAGGGCCGAGGCCATGCATTTACTGATCTCAACGCGGGTGGCGCTTGGTGCTCCCCAAGATATGGTTAGCTTGGTTACGTTATGCTGGGCCTGGTCATCTATGGTTATTACAAGGGGACCTCCCTTTTCTCTTGATCTGGTGTCGGATGGCAGGGTATGGGTGCATTCCGAGGTTCCCATCTGAACGTGTCCCTTTCCTATAAGACACACCCGTCCCTTTTGCTCTGTCACCCAGACTGGATCAGGTGGTTTGTCTAACAAAGCCTGCTTAATGGGTGGGGTATATCGAAACTCCCGGGAACACACTGCTGGGGATTTTGGGCCTATCAGTTCCAAGGTTGTGGTCAGACATGGGGTACGCAAGGGTCCTGAGCACATATCTCGTAGGGACAGGGGCAGCACTACCATTTCTATCCCTGTCGTACTGGTGTGCGGAAAATGCATACACATCCAACATCGTGATCGGTTCTGTACCTTCGCCATTGCACGGGTCACTGTCCAATACGTATTTTCCTTTGGCTTTTTCTTGCTTTCGATCCGTGGGTGCGGAATTAATATGTGTGAGATGCATGGTGGCCTATAGTCGTAGGGGGAGCTCTGTGACGTCATGAATTCACATTGTAGTATCAGAGTAGTGCCGCTGTTCAGTAATACATGCGTGGTTAAATTGTTCGAGTCCTTTCCCCATTTGTAACCTGGCCTGGCCATGTTTACTATTGGTGCGTCGCCTTGTTGTGGCGCTTGCTTCAAACGACTGAGGGCAGCAAAACCTGTCTTCCTTCCATGTGAGTCTGTGTACAACGCCCTCCACATTATCCGTGTCCATACGTCTTCCTTCACATGGCAGCAGGGTATATTTATCCTCTGACCCCAGATAACTCTCTGCCGGTAGACCTTAACGGTTTGGTCGCCATATGCATATGTCTCCGTGTTCGCCCATGCCCTCGTGTCCCCCCACTTGAGGCGTGACGCGGCAGGTGCAGTGCTGGCAAAGCGGTATATTAAACTAAGTGTGATTGCCACCCCTAACAGGCGGTGGTGCAGCATCCTCGATCTGTGGTGGTGCGTTTGAGGTGTCTGTGTTTGTGGGTATGGCCAACTTACAATGTGTGGCATGTACCCAGGACGACTTGCCCTCACAAAACACCGCTGTTGGTGTGATCAGAAGAACTTGGTATGGCCCCGTCCACCTTGGTTCGAGCGCAGTCTTACGGGTGAAATGCTTCACCAGCACGTAATCTCCTGCCTCGAAGGTGTGGATAGGCTTGCTTGTTGGCTCCGGCAGGGCCTCCCGAACACGTTCATGTATGCTGCGCGCCACATGGGACAAACCTATGCAAAACTTTAGAAGCATGTCATCCATGATAGGTAATTCAAGGGCTGCCATATCCACTGGCGCTGATACCGGCAAACTCATGGGCCGACCCATTAATATCTCGTGCGGAGAGAGACCAGTGGTGCGCCCTGGAGTAGAGCGCACGCTCATTAACGCTAGCGGAAGGGCCTCCGGCCACTTGAGGCCTGTCTCGTCGCAAATCTTTGCCAACTTACCTTTCAGTGTGCCATTCGTTCGTTCTACAAGTCCCGCCGATTGCGGGTAGTAAACACAGTGGAACGACTGTATCACTCCCAAGGCCTTTAACACGGCTTTAATGACGTCCCCTGTGAAGTGCCCGCCCTGATCGGATGACACTTTCTGCGGGACGCCGAATCGACATATAAAGTGCCGCAAAAGGCACTTGGCCACCGTTATAGCGTCAGCCTTGACGCATGGGTAGGCCTCCACCCACTTGGTGAACATGTCCACCACTACCAATACATGCTTAAAGGACATACAAGGCGGTAAATTGAAAAAATCGAACTGGATATGACAGAACGGCCCGACGGGAGCCGGGTGACCCGCGTTGTGGCGGCGCCTGGGGGGAGCCCCCCTATTATGCCGTTGACATATAGCGCACGAGCGACAGACCATGGTAACCACAGCCGAAAGGCCTGGTGCTGCCCAGGTGGAAGTGACCTGCCTCATCACCCCCCTATGGCACACATGGCCATTTTGATGCGCCATGCGTGCCAACCATGGCAATAAAGCTCGCGGTGCCACGGGTTTGTCATTAATCGTCCACATTTGTCCTTCTGCGGGGCGCTGAGCTCCCAATTTAATCCAATCTTGATGTTCTACGTTTGAGGCCGCGGCTTGTAATTGTATTACATCGAACTCTGTAGGTGCGGATGTCGGAACGTCTGTCTGGGCGGTCGCTTTAGCGCCCTGTTTGCGCGTAACTACTGGCATATTATACCCAATCTGTTGGTTTGCCGCTTGTGCTGCTGCTTCGTCGGCTCGGGCGTTTCCACGGGCCACAGCGTCGTCTGTACGCTGGTGACCTCGGCATTTAACTACAGCTATTTCACGTGGAAGCATAATACTATGAAGCAGATTACGCACTAAGTCCCCATTTTTGATGAGTGCTCCCGCTGAAGTGAGGAACCCTCTCATTTTCCATATGGCCCCTTTGTCGTGGACCACTCCGTGTGCGTATGCCGAGTCAGTATAAATTGTCACTGCTTTTTCCTCGTTTACTTCGCACGCTCTCGTGAGTGCGTACAGTTCAGCTTGTTGTGCTGACCAGGTGGGCGGGAGGCGGCCGCTTTCGACCGTCTCCGTATCCGAGCATACTGCGTACCCAGATAACAGGGATCCGTCCCAAGCCCGTTTGGCTGAACCATCGACGTAATAGGTATGATCGGCTTCCTGTAGCGGTGTGTCCTGTAAGTCAGGCCTTACCGTTGATATTAACTGGACCATGTCCGTACAGACGTGCGGGATTCCCTCCTCCTTTGTTGGCAAAAGTGTCGCTGGGTTAAGAACGGTACACCGCATCACCGTCACGTTGGGTGCCATAATTAATGCCGTTTCGTATTGCATCAGTCGAGTGGCTGTGAGATGCTGTGTGTTTCGCTGTTGTAGTAGCGTATGGACGCAATGCGGTACCTGTAAAAGGACCGGATGTCCCATAACTATGTCGGCCGTCCGCTCAACTGCGTATCGGGCAGCCGCCACGGCTTGTAAGCACAGCGGAAAGCCTTGTTCTACCGCATCAAGCTTTTTGCTGAAATAGGCTACCGGACGTTCCCTATCTCCATGAGTCTGAGTTAACACGGATTGCGCGAATCCCCCTACTGCATGGGTGAAAAGTGTGAAGGCCTTTTTATAGTCGGGAAGGCCCAAGGTTGGGGCCGTTACCAGGGCTCGTTTGAGTCCTTCGTAGCAGCGTATTCGATTTTCCGTCCAGTTCACCATCCGTGGCTGGTCGTTTTTCGTCGCCTCATATAGAGGTTTTGCTAGTAACGCATAGTCAATTATCCATGTACGACAATACCCTGCCATTCCCAAAAATCGCAACACCTCCCTTTGTGTACGAGGCAACGGGGTTTCCATGATGGCCGTGACCCGGCTCGCGTTGAGCTCGCGTCTCCCATGCGAAATCGCGTGTCCCAAGTATGTAACTATCTCCCGCACAAATTGCAATTTTTCCCGGCCTACTTTGTGGCCTTTTTCGGCTAGCGCATTTAACAGTGCTAGTGAATCCGTCTCGCAGGCTGCCTGGGATGGAGAGCAGATTAATAAGTCGTCGATGTACTGCAACAGCACCGAGCCGCCTTCCAATTGGACATCTGCGAGATCGCGGTGCAGCGCTCGTGAAAACAAGGTAGGGCTATCTGCGAAACCCTGCGGAAGCACTGTCCAGGTGAATTGTCTCCCCCTAAAGGTGAAAGCGAAGAGGTACTGGGACTCTGGAGCTATTGGTACTGAAAAGAAGGCGGAACACAAGTCTATGACTGTAAAATGTGTAGCATCTGGCGGAATGGAAGTCATCAGAACTTCTGCATTTGGTACAACCGGATGAATACCCTGAATTATTTTATTAATCTCTCGCAAATCCTGCACAAATCGCCACTTTCCTGTCATTGGTTTTGGCACTGGGAAAACGGGGGAGTTACATGGGCTGTTGGTTTCGATTATTATTCCCTGCTGCACGAGCGATTCTATCACCGGAAAAATGCCTGCGTCAGCCTCGTGCCGAAGTGGGTACTGCCGAATGTGTGGTAAAGGTAACCCTTCTTTAATTGGAATCACCAACGGGGGTGCATTCCTAATGCGCCCTACTTCATTCTCGTGTTGCGCCCATAGTGACGGGGTGACGGTGTCGAGCAATCCATCGGAGTCCCCTGGAGTCGTGGGGACCGCCCTGACCATATGTGCCGCTTTGGGTGGCAGTTCCACCATCTCAAATCGAACTCGTCTGTCCTGAGGTGCCAAATTAATTATGAACCCTTCATTGTTGTCCAACACATGGACCGTTCGGTGTTCAACATTGTATCGACGCCTTACTGGCGTTTTCCGCAGTCGGTCCATCATCCATCCAATGCTCTCGGGTGGCCATCCTCTGGCGGTGCTAAGGGTAACATGCGCTACCATCCCCTCGGGGTACTTAGCCTTTGATCTCTGGCGCGGCGACAAGGTTACCGTAATCCCAATGCCCTCTCGGCCAATCCATATGTGTGATAATTGAAGATCAGAGGTTTCCCCTAAAGCTACCGCAACCATGTCTAAATAATAATCATCGCTTCCAGTCGCGTCATAACATGCGGTGCAATGCGGCGGATTATATTTCAATTTTGTGGCTATGTGGTGTTCTTCTAGCCAATCACGAATTTCTTGCGTTTGCGCGCCAATCGTGTCAATCACATGGGTCCATGTTGCTAGAGCCCCTTCCTCCAACCGCCACCAATACACGGTGGGGCTGGCGCGCTGCAATGCCATCATTAACAAATCACGGTTCGATTCTCCGACGTCGACGTATACACCTTCTTTGGTGCACGCAATGTTACAACCTAATCGACACAGCAAATCCCGTCCTAGTAAATTAGTTGGGGCAGTAGTGGTCATGAGAAATGCATGCTTAGCTTCTAGCGGTCCGAGCATTACTCGGGTCTCCTTTGATACGGGGAGAGCTTCTAATTTTCCTGAAACGCCCTGAATTTGGACGCTTTTGTGTGTGGGTTTCAAAGTAGGTAGTTGTCCCTTATTGATACAACTGCGAGTCGCACCAGTATCCACTAAGAATTGTAGTGGTTGTCCATTTACATCTAACGTCAAGGTCGGTTCCTCATCTGGGGTCATTGTTATCAATGGACATTCCTTTGGCGGCCCGCATTCGTCCCGTCAATAGGCGTTTCCGTATGACGGCCCTTGCTGTCCCTGGGGTCCTCGTGGTCCCCTTGGATAATTTGGACAATCCCGTCTCCAGTGGCCCATCTGTCCACATTCAAAGCATGCCCCTCTCCCTGGGGGTCCCTGTCCTGGACCCCCCTGTTGGTTTGGCCTTCGCCCCCCTTTGTAGGGAGGTGGGCGCCCTTGCCCTCCCCTCGGCATTTGTTGGACTGGGGCACAAGGCCCGTATGGCATGCCCGAATTGGGGGTAACCCATGGGGTGGGGCCCATATTGGAGGGTCCCCATTGCGGTGCCCATCCTGGCATGGGTGTTTGTGGTGGCCAATAGGCCGGTGGGGGACCTAGCACAGAACATGGTGGAGCAGCCCATTGGGGTTGTTGGGGTTGTCTCCACGTCTGATTCCCTGGCCCACTAGGCCCTTGTGGTCCCCGGGGTACTTGCATCACAGCTGCCTGCAGTGCCGGACCGAGTGTCTCGTCATCACTTGACTCACTCTCACTGTCACTTCCCATTATTCCTGCCCCCTTTTGTTTCTTCTTCTTGCTCCCCATTGTTTTTGTTGCTTGTTGCTGGGCCAATTTTTCCCTTACCAACATCTGCAACATTTCTTCTTTAATTTCCTTCTTTTCCTCCAAAGAGGAGCCCGGACATTGTTCGAGTTTTGTACATAATTCATTGGTCCCCATTCCTTTCCAACCGAAAAGGACGGCATGCACTTGTTTTATTAATGCGGGCCGAAGCCCTTCTACTAGGTAATTGTTCACCAGGGGAGCGGGTAGGTCCTCGACTTGGATTAATCCTAACCCGCCCCATCGAGCTATCGCTTTTTCTATTCTCTCTCGATAGTCGCCGATAGTCTCTCCTGCTTTCTGTTTTATGTTCCCAATTTTTCCCCAATCTGGCCCTCCAGGTGGCGCGAGCGCATTGCCAATGTTGGTCAGGAGATGATTTTTCAAAATGACCCAATCGTTTCCGGTCATGGGTGGCACCCGAGCCATGGGGTCATCTATTGGCCATAATGAAAGGGTTTTAGCCTTTACCCATACCTTTGGTGGCAATATAGATGCTCCCAAATGACAAATATCTCTCCAATCCGGGGCATCCTCTGTAATCCAGTGACGGAGCAATATTACTATATCCAAAGGTTGGTCGATCAACATTTCCTGAACCCTCTTTTGCATGGCCGTTAAATCAGATTCTTTCCAAGGCACACGTTCCCTTACTACCACGCCGTTTGCGTCTATTCCCACGCATCGCATGGGGAACACTCCCTTTGTTTCTATCGCACGTTGCACTGGTGCTTGATACTCCACTAGTGAAGGGTATACTTTCTGACCTGGACCTATCGGGGGTGGAAACCCCGGGGTGTCTGTGCCGCTATCTCCATCGTCCTCGACTTGAGGGGCTGATGGTTGTGGGGTCTTTTGAACTTTAGGGGGTCTCCCATTTGTTTCCCCTATAGCGCCCTGGTGTCGGGTACGTGCCTTAGATCCTGGGACTGGACCATGGGGGGAATAGGAAACAGGGATTTCATCTTCCTCATCCTGTTCCTTCTCATTGGAATTAATCCGGGCTACCATTAGCCTCTGACTTGTCTGCGCTGCGAGCGCCTTCATCTGTTTACCCTGCTTCTTTGGACCCTGTTTGCGCTCATCCTGGTATTTGCCCAACTCTCCTCGCAAACTCGCTTGTCTGGAGGCTGCCTGTCTCTTCAAGGCCTCCACCTTCCACCAACTATAGACCTTCCATGAATCAGGTGGGAGTCTCTTCTTCTTCTTCTCTAGGGCATCTAAAGCCCCATATAGCACATCTAACCTGTCTATTGCAAATGACCCTTCCTCTGGCCAAGGCGTATTCAAACCCTCGGTCAATATAGTCCATGCCTTGCCCGGTTGCAAAGCAGCATACCCATAATCTATTTTCATGTAAAACGCTGGAGTGTTCTTCAACGGCTCTCCCTCCTTTCCTACCTTATTACCCATTCTTCCTACCTTCTTGGGTTAATCCCTCCTGGTAGTCCTAAGATCGGGTCTCCCCCCGATCTCTAGCCTTAAACGCAGTTCTCACGCCGGAGTAACTTAACACCTATTATCTATCTCCCACATATGGGTCTACCTGCTTCCCACGCAGGAAGCTTACCTGAAGGGTATCCCTCCTTATCTCGGGCGCCCTGTATAATCGATTCGTTACCCACTGCTGCTCTGGTTAGACTAAATATGGTTCGGAATACAAGCCAGGTAGTACAGCCGACAGAGGTCCACACATCCAAAGTAAGGCAGGAGGCTTTCAATTTCGATGTGCAAAAATGCTTACCCAAATTAGGTGCCGGCAGGCCTCCTTTCCGACCTGGAACGTGAGGGTCCACCTCGTCTGCACACCTGGATGATCCCACTTCTGACACCAGATCTGTCGGTCGAAGACCTCAAGGGAAGGAAGAAGAAGAAGATCAGAGCAACAATGTTTAATGAAATCGATTACAAACACACAGTGTGGAGCCAGGCTCGAGAATGCACCGCCTGACATGCAGCGGGCAATTTCTCAAGGCACTCGCTACAAAATAAGCAAAAAGGCATTTCATATATAGCAAAATATCAGACAAGAATCTGCGCTAAAGACAAAGCAAAACTGAGCCGTAAAGGCCCACCTTCCATCATTCCTTCCTGAAGAAGGCCAAACTTAGACAAAAAAGATGTAAGCATAGGATAATGATTGAATACACATGCTGAATACACAACAATCAAAGGATGTGTAATGTCTATATTTCTTTCCAAGGTTGGTTACGTCCTTAATTTAGGAGACAGACTAGAAACTACAAAGATATATAATTAATTATTCCCTTTGTGAAGAAGGCGTTTGGCAACATGTTTTCCCTGTACGTGGGCGGTGAGCATATTATCTACTGTCTGGCACATACATTCAAGGACTTGTTTATTGGGCTAAGGATCCACCCTGCACCTCGAGTCTCGAAACCACATTTTGTCCACCCGCCTCTGCCTGCAGCTGAGTTCAAATCAGTTTTCAGAAGCACGATATATAATTTCAGATGTTATGATCAATTGAGTCATGGGGTTTAAACCCTAATGGCTAACACTAGCAGTACTCTGTTCAACGGATGGAGATTTGAAACTTGTTCTGAGTCTTTTCTTAACAGGCGAGTAAGTTTCTTCACCAAGTTTAAGGTCTGAACTTTGCTTTCTTTCCCTTGATTCAGCCCTGGCCACACGAGAGCTGCTGCACTGCACATAACAGTTTTTGTGCCATTTGGCAGCATGCGCAGCTAGGGTTTCTGCAATACCGCAACCATCATCTAGTCGGGAAATGTTTATCCCGCAAGGCAAGGCACCTAAATCATTCAATGCCTTGAGATTTTGAGCAAGATTCTCGTAGACGTCTAGACACGACTGATTGCTGCCCTTACGTGCATCTCTTAGTGGTTCATTTTCAGAACGTTTCTGGCAAAGAGCGCAAATGTTCCAGTCTGTTGGCATTGGAATTGTTGACGATGTTTTCTTTGATTTCGACATTGGATCTGAAAGAGAAAAAACATTAAAAAAAAAATTTATTGGAATGTCATGTGAATGTTCAGTTCCGGCAGAAAGTGTTAAATTTCACATACAGGGGTATTTTGGGGCGCTGAATTTCCCAAATTTCTACTGCCTTCGACAAAATTACAAACCCATCAGTAGATTTGAGATGCAACAATTTTCCAGTTATCATAATAATGCTCAAATGATTTAACATTATGACATTACCGTACACTGTGCTATTAAAGCAATGAAAACATCGATGTTTGTCTTGGCGGCCATATTGGAATTTAAAATGGCGGCCATACCGTTTGTCAGACATTTCAAATTATTGCATTATTGAACTCAGCATGTCAACATACCCTTGTGTACCAAATTTCAGCACCACAGGTCATTTAGAACCCAAGATAGGGAATTTCAACATTTCGTCTTGGCGGCCATATTGGAATTCAAGATGGCGGCCGGTCCATTGGTTAGATCTCTTGGATCTGCCAATTTTTGAAATCAGCGCCCCAAAATACCCCTGTATGCGAAATTTCACACTTTCTGCCGGAAATGAACATCTTTTTCACATATCTGCCCCACTATATAGATAAATGACTGTACCCGAGTTGCCGTTTTGTCATGGTTTAAACCAATCATAATTCAAACAATTATTTTGCACAAATGTATTTGTAATATACGTGATATCACATTTTATAAACAATTGAAGTTGAAAAGAAAAGAAAAAATTCCCAAAAAAATTCCCCCCCAAAAAAAAAAAATTGGAAAATTTTTCAAAACAAATACCCTTAGGACATACCGACGGGAGAGATATGTGCATTCCAGAAGTTTGGTACGATTTCACAAAAGTTTGAGAAAGTAGTTCAGTGACAACACAGGACAACACAGGACAACACAACACAACACAACACAACACAACACAACACAGGACAGGACAGACGCTGCACAGATATATATATATATATATATATATATATATATATATATATATATATATATATATATATATATATATATATATATAGATATATATATATATTATATATATATATATATATATATATATATATATATAGATATATATACAGACTTGGCATTTAATATGGAATATATATTTTTTTCTTGTCTTGGGTTTACTTTCTGAACTCGGTATATCAATCTGGTGAGTTTCTTTTATGCTTCGGTGATTTATTTGTTAAAAGAACCATGTCACTGATTGTCTGTCACAGCAAGTCAACAACAGGATTATATCACAGGTGGCATGACAAAATGTACGGACAGGTAAATGTGATGATTGGCTTCACAATCGGGTATATAAGGGTTGTTGCGTTCTGTATTAGTGGAAAACAACTGCTGCACATCGACAAAAGTTATTGCCACTTCCCCTGGAGATGGTCCGTCAACTCGACAATGCTGTTTGTCATTTAGTGGTGGCTTTACGAAATTCCGACATGAAACAGCGTGCTATTGCTTGGCAGTATGGCATCACTCAAGGTCAGGTGTCAAATATCCTGGAACGAAATGCTCAGAGGGGTGTCCCTACTCCAATACCGAGGCCAGGACGTCCCCGCAGAACCACAAGGAGGGATGATCGCCAGTTGCACCGGTTAGTCCGCAATGGCCGTACCAAGTCAGCTAATCGGCTTAGGGCTGAGTGGCAGCAACTGACAAATGTGCCTGTATCCAGAAGGCTAGTCAACCAACGACTGGTTCAAGCAGGCTATCATGCCAGGTGTCCCCTGAGAAAGCCACGTCTGACCAGACAACACCGCCAGCGCCGATTGCAGTGGGCCAGAGAGCACCGTCAATGGCAGCCAGGACACTGGAATCACGTGATCTTCAGTGACGAGTCTAGATTTCTGGTCTATCGTCAAGATGGCCGCGTCCGAGTGCGCAGACAAGTGCATGAAGCCGACAACAAAGATTGTATAGTGCCAAGAGTCCAAGCTGGAGGTGGTGGGGTGACCGTTTGGGCTGCTTTTCATGCAGGGGGAAAAACTGACCTGGTTGTTCTGAATGAAAACCTGAACCAGTTCAAGCACAGGGCCATTCTGGAAGAAACATTGCTTCCATTTATTCGTGCAGCCTTTCGAGGAAACGTTGTCTTCCAAGATGACAATGCATGACCTCATCGTGCCTGCATGATCCAACACTTTCTTGCTGACCATGGTGTAGAGTATATGAAGTGGCCTGCCATGTCTGCGGATATGAATCCGATAGAGAACTTGTGGGCAGAATTAACACGTCAAATCGACAACTTGGACCAGCAGCCTGCCTCTGTGCGTAAATTGCAGCAGGCTATTGTAACTGCATGGCAAGCGATTCCAGTCCAAACTTTGGAAAATCTCGTGAACAGCATGCCTCGACGTGTACTTGCTCTCCTGAATGCTCGTGGGGGTTACACGAAGTACTGAACTGTAATTTTACTGTCCGTAATCCCAGTCGTAATTTAACTTTTGTTTTTGTTAAAAAAAATTTTGGCTAATGTGCAAAATAAAGAGATACTTCTGGAAAACGCACAGAAGTTTAACACAGTACTGTCTGTGAATTGAGTTCGATATCAGTTTACATCACTTTCAAGGATCAATTTATTTGCTTCGAAATGTCAAATGTGGTTGTTGTTTCTTTTAAAGGTCACATTAACAAAACCTAGAATAATGTCAACATAATTCCAATGAACTTGTGGTTCTCAGTCATCTTGAAAAGTAAGTTCACCCCCACAAAAAAAAATATTCCATATTAAATGCCAAGTCTGTATATATATATATAGAATATATAGAATATATAGAAGATTAAAAACACCTCACAGCCACGTGATTTAAAAACACCTCACCACCACGTCATTTTACATCTCACCATCACATAATTCAAAATACCTCACCACCACATGATTCAAAACCACCACCACGTTATTAAAAACACTTCACAACCACAGAAACAAAAGTTTCAGGGAGTAGTTCAGTGACAACAGACACTGCCCAGATATGTAGATATATAGATAAATAAACCTGAAAATCGCAGAGCCAGAATTATTTTTTGGTCTGGGAAGCCCATGCGAGGTTTCTTCTTCTTCAGCCTCTCACAACCCTGGGTGAATATGCGATCTTTTTTTTAAAAGTTCGAATTTTGCCAAATCTGTTTTATTCGTTTGTTAATATACCTCAGGCACTGACAAATCTGGAATTATAATTTTATTTGAGGTTCAAATTAACCCGGGAGATTGTGTCAAACGATGCCTGCAAGTCTGTACATGTGATAAATAATTAATCGTCCACAGTCGAAGACTCTTGTTCTTCACGCAATAACAACTTCCAGCTTCCAGACCGTACATCCAATCATCTTCAAATTCTGCACACTTGTTACTCTTCATGACTTCTACTACAGTATGAAGTTGCACGTCGATCAATGAAGTGGTCCAAGAGATATAAATGTTTTTATTATTTGCGTTTAATTAACGATATCTGCCAAACCACGTGACCTATCGCAAATTCCAAAAGGACATTTTAGTAGACTGATATGCTGAACAGATTTCTGAAGTTTTCCCTCGATTGGATCACAAATGAGGGAGGAGCTAGGTTTTAAATGTTTGTGCTTAAAAACGTCATAACTCTGAAACCATGTGATGCATGACGTCATTCTCGCTGACTTTTTTGTTCGTCATGGGTATGCGATTCTGCCTGCAAAGTTTGGCCTCGATCTGTTCAGGCGTTTTGGAGAAAATTGGATTTTAGTGTTTTTCACTCAAAACAATATGGCGGCCGAACCACATGACCTGTGACGTCATAATTACCATTAAAATATTCTGCCGACAGAGTCCCTCCTATGGTAAAAATTTGCTCTTAATCGGTCCAATTATTGCAGAGAAAATGGTTTTTAAAGGAAAAAAGAAAAAAAAATCCCCAAAAAACTTCCTGGATCCGGAATAATTTCCTGAGCTTCACCAAAAACTAATCAATTCTTCCTTATCCCAAGTGCAATCATCCCACCAACTTTCATCCAAATCCGTTCAGAACTTTTCCAGATATCTTGTTCACAAACACACGAACACACACACGGACACACACACGGACACGAGCGAATGCATTACTCCCTGGCGGGAGTAATAATACATGCATCTGCTAAACAGACAAAAATCCTGGAATACATTTAATGAGCACCAACTTAAGAAGCCCACAATATTTACTCATTGTCATTAGATTCCCTGTTACAACATGATGGGAATCCACAACCAGAGGTATCTGAGCATAGCAAGCCTGCCCGTTCGCACTTGCATCGCACAGTCTGGCATGCAGTTTTGCAGATCAATGATGAAGATTAGGAAAAAGCTGGCGCCCAGAACACTGCCTTGGGGGCACTCCTGCCTTGACAGGTAGAGAAGAAGAAAATATTCAGTTGAGAGCCATAAATTGGCTTCGGGAATGGAGGAAGTCAGTAATCCAAGAGTGGAGTTGGCCTTAAATTCCATAGGCAGAGAGCAGGGCGGGATGCTAGACTCTATCAAAAGCACGAGATATGCCCAGGGAGATGGTCCTGATCTCATGTCTGACATTGAGGGCCTCCATTGATTGTTGGGAAAGTAGAAGCAGCAGCATTGAGTGATCTGGTATGAATCCAAATTGATGATCTGAGATGAGGTCGTTGGAGAAAATGAATGATTTTATGTCAACTGTGATGATGGATTCCATGACTACTGACCACTACTGACCACTACCACTACTACAGGATTCCACTACTGACGAATGGAAGTATGATAATTGGTTTGTGGTTGAGGCGATCAGTTTTTGCACCTTTTTATGGAATTCAGTGATGTTGTCTGACTTCCAAGCAGAGAGAAAATGATTTTGGACAAATGACAGGGTGAAAATGGCATAGAGAAGAAGTAAAAGAGCAGCAGAGCAGGTTTTTAAGACACGTGAGCTGATGTCGTCCGGCCCAGTTGCAGAGTCAGAGCCGAGGGTTGAAAGAACCTCCTCCACCTTCTCAGGTGCAAAACACAGAGTCCATTAGCAGTTGGGTACGATAAGGAAGGATGAGTGTGGAGGGGTTGGGGACAAGATTTGGAAGCAAACACAGAATTGAGGCATTCGGCCTTCTTACCAGCGGAGTCGGCTGTGCTGCCATTTGAGTAGAGGGAAGGAATTGAAGTGGAGCATACACCAGAAACAGACTTGACAAGGCACCACCAGGTTTTAGACAAGTTTTAAAGTTCAATCTTGAGATTGGACACATGTTGTTTTTGGCTCTTTTGAGAGTGGACAGACTTGTTGCGGGGTCTGTGGAATGATCTGAGGTTGCCTTCTGTCAGATTTGCCTTTCAGGAGGAGAATGCAAGTTGTTTGACGGCAACTGCCTCACCACAGGATTCAGTTTATCATGAGCGCGAGAATGGGCAAGATAACTGAAGACGAGATGGGAGGGAAAATGTGCATAAGGGTCTTGGAGCTTCAACTACCAAAGTCTTTTGATACTCCATACCCTCATTACATTTGGAGGACAGGATTTAACATCAAAGCTGTTCAGATTACTTTTATTCCTAATGAGTGAAATCCTTTTCACAGCGACTCCTTCAGCATATGAAACAGGCTTGACTGTACTTGACCTCCATTCCATTGTTTTCCTCTTGTACTATACAAGCATCGTACTTATCACCAATTTGATTTTCACAACTTTCACCTGGTGCCAAAAGTTTTCATTTTTCAAAGTTTCAAAGTTGTTTTCATTGCCAGATTTACTCAATTGCTGTTCAAGCACACTACTGGGTCATTCGTTTTTCATATGTCCACACTAACCACATTTATAACACTAGGGCATGCCCGTACTATATATAAGCTAGGACGTGTCCGTACGTGGGTGCCCGTTCCTTGCCAAAAAAAAAAAAAAAAAAAAATTTGTGTAGGGGTGTGTGTGTGTAAACATCCTAGGGCGTGCCCGTACGTGGGTGCAAAAAAACATGCGTGCAAACAACAACAACAAAAAAAAACTTTGAAACCACGTGGCAGTAACGACCACAGAACCCCCCCCCCCCCCCTCTATTTACATGAATGGTTTGGTCCATTCGCAACGACCACAGAACCCCCCCCCCCCTCTATTTACATGCAATGGTTTGGTCCAAAGCGAACGGTTTGGTCCATTCGATGTGATTCGATGATTCGATGTGAATGGTTTGGTCCATTCGCAACGACCACAGAACCCCCCCCCTCTATTTACATGAATGGTTTGGTCCATTCGCAAAGCCAAAGCGAACGACCACAGAACCCCCCCCTCTATTTACATGAATGGTTTGGTCCATTCGCAAAGCCAAAGCGAACGACCACAGAACCCCCCCCCCCCCCCCCTCTATTTACATGAATGGTTTGGTCCATTCGCAACGCCAAAGCGAACGGCGAACGGCTAAATCGCCATAGCTCGGTAAGTACTTGTCCGATTAATTTAAAACCTTGAAAAGGCACATCCTCGGGTCCCCAGCAATATACCTGGCAAGTTTCAAGTATATCGGACCGGTAGTTGTCGAGAAACAGCGGTCACAGACAAACAGACAAACGTACAAACGTACAAACGTACAAACGTACAGACAGAGATTACTGGAATTATAGATAGATACCAATGTCTGAAATCTAGCAAAGATGTAGTAAGTATAGTTAACATGTTTAATTTTCAATATTACTTCCAACAGACAAACGTCTGGCTTTACAATAATAAATAATTGATGCCAAAAGGAAAGAACATGTTTTGCAAGCTGATCCATAAATCATACAGGAATAAAAGTTATTTTGGAGATGGTTTGGAATTGTAAAATTTATCTATGAATCCAGTGATTTATATGAGCCACAAACTGTCAAAATCATGTGTTTAGAACCTACTCACCTCGTGTGCAAGTTTTTTTTTTTTAATGACTTCCATCAAGGAGTTTAAATTTGTCTCCAGTAGGTGAATTCCACTGGTCAACAGCCAAATTGGTTCTGACTTATTTTCAACTGTTTTTAACTAATTTGGTGCCCACAAATCCGAATCTGACCTTAACATTTCGCTATCACGTAACCTTGACGTAATACATCATAAATAAAAAAAATTAAAAAACCACCTTTAGAGGCCATTCTTCCCCGCAAGCGGGGGTTGGCCTTTTTCGGGAACTGTGGTTGTTGTTGTTTTTCGGTCCCCTTTTTGAAGCAATGTTTTACGGCCGGATGCCCTTCCTGACGCCAACCCTTTTTGCCGCCTTTAACGACAAGCAGGGAATTACCAGTGAACTGGTACTCAATTTGCCGACCTCGGAAGGATGACAGGCTGAGTCAACCCCCCTGGCGTTAATTCAGCGATTGACCGGGATTACGAACCCAGGATCCTAGGATCCTAAGCCGGCACCCTAGCCGCCAGCCCAACACCAGGGTCTAAACACAAGTGCGGCACCAGGGTCTAAACACAAGTGCGTCGTTTTCATACCTGTGTACGTAATACATCATAAGTGTGGAAAAAATCTTTAGAGCATGCGAATTTCTTGATTAAGTCTCAATAAGTTTATTTATTGTCACAAAAAATAATATGAACTTAAAGTTTTTATTTACATCACATAAAAAAATGTAAATCTCCAAAAATAATATGAACTTTATAAAATATCACAAAAAATAATATGAACTTAAAGTTTTTATTTACATCGCATAAAAAAATGTAAATCTCCAAAAATAATATGAACTTTATAAAATATCACAAAAAATAATATGAACTTAAGTTTTTATTTACATCACATTAAAAAATGTAAATCTCCAAAAATAATATGAACTTTATAAAATTTCACAAAAAATAATATGAACTTAAAGTTTTTATTTACATCGCATAAAAAAATGTAAATCTCCAAAAATAATATGAACTTTATAAAATATCACAAAAAATAATATGAACTTAAAGTTTTTATTTACATCACATAAAAAAATGTAAATCTCCAAAAATAATATGAACTTTATAAAATATCACAAAAAATAATAAGAACTTAAGTTTTTATTTACATCATATAAAAAAATGTAAATCTCCAAAAATAATATGAACTTTATAAAATATCACAAAAAATAATATGAACTTAAAGTTTTCATTTACATCACATAAAAAAATGTAAATCTCCAAAAATAATATGAACTTTATAAAATATCACAAAAAATAATATGAACTTAAAGTTTTTATTTACATCACATAAAAAAATGTAAATCTCCAAAAATAATATGAACTTTATAAAATATCACAAAAAATAATATGAACTTAAAGTTTTTATTTACATCGCATAAAAAAATGTAAATCTCCAAAAATAATATGAACTTTATAAAATATCACAAAAAATAATATGAACTTAAGTTTTTATTTACATCACATTAAAAAATGTAAATCTCCAAAAATAATATGAACTTTATAAAATATCACAAAAAATAATATGAACTTAAAGTTTTTATTTACATCACATAAAAAAATGTAAATCTCCAAAAATAATATGAACTTTATAAAATATCACAAAAAATAATATGAACTTAAAGTTTTTATTTACATCACAAAAAAATGTAAATCTCCAAAAATAATATGAACTTTATAAAATATCACAAAAAATAATATGAACTTAAAGTTTTCATTTACATCACATAAAAAAATGTAAATCTCCAAAAATAATATGAACTTTATAAAATATCACAAAAAATAATATGAACTTAAAGTTTTTATTTACATCACATAAAAAAATGTAAATCTCCAAAAATAATATGAACTTTATAAAATATCACAAAAAATAATATGAACTTAAAGTTTTTATTTACATCGCATAAAAAAATGTAAATCTCCAAAAATAATATGAACTTTATAAAATATCACAAAAAATAATATGAACTTAAAGTTTTTATTTACATCACATTAAAAAATGTAAATCTCCAAAAATAATATGAACTTTATAAAATATCACAAAAAATAATATGAACTTAAAGTTTTTATTTACATCGCATAAAAAAATGTAAATCTCCAAAAATAATATGAACTTTATAAAATATCACAAAAAATAATATGAACTTAAAGTTTTTATTTACATCACATAAAAAAATGTAAATCTCCAAAAATAATATGAACTTTATAAAATATCACAAAAAATAATATGAACTTAAGTTTTTATTTACATCATATAAAAAAATGTAAATCTCCAAAAATAATATGAACTTTATAAAATATCACAAAAAATAATATGAACTTAAAGTTTTTATTTACATCACATAAAAAAATGTAAATCTCCAAAAATAATATGAACTTTATAAAATATCACAAAAAATAATATGAACTTAAAGTTTTCATTTACATCACATAAAAAAATGTAAATCTCCAAAAATAATATGAACTTTATAAAATATCACAAAAAATAATATGAACTTAAAGTTTTTATTTACATCACATAAAAAAATGTAAACCTCCAAAAATAATATGAACTTTATAAAATATCACAAAAAATAATATGAACTTTAAGTTTTTATTTACATCACATTAAAAAATGTAAATCTCCAAAAATAATATGAACTTAAAGTTTTTATTTACATCACATTAAAAGTCTCGCGAGATCACGGTCACGGTCACAAAATCACGGTCACGGTCACAAAAGTAAAGGTCACGATCTCTCGAGATCACGGCGAGGTCACGTCTTTTCGAAGCTGTTCCATGCGCTCACGCTTTCAAAGCTAAGTGATCTTTCACATTTGTGTTTTTGTCGTATCTTTATCTTTCTTTCGGTGTATGTACCTATTGGGGTGACTTTAATAGGTTTCTCGGTGTTGGTTTTTCATACCTGTGTACAGAATCGTCGGTTTTTTCGTATCGTGTATTCTGAGGCCTAGTGTAGTACTAGTCGGCTACCGTGTCCTCAGACTTTGGCTTGAGGCTTTTGTTTTTTGTCTCAGCGGTTCTTCGATCACGCTGCATCTACTTTCGGTCTCTGTTTTTCACGGTCTTTTCACCCATACTCCCTTGTTTTAAAATCTCAAAAAAAACCAAAATTTTTTTTTCCTTCCCTGTTCTTATCCGCTTTTTGCGTTCTTATTTGTTCTTTCGTTCTTCTGCTCTTTCGTTCTTCGTTATTTCGTTCTTCGACCACGTTGTTCGAGATCACGTGATCAAGTTGTTAATACATGTTTCATCTGTCCCCTGAAGAACTTTATTATTATGTCATATTCTATAACACTTTTTTCTACTTCTTCTATAAAAGGATGCTTTCGACTTGCTCACCAATTCTATTCATTCAAAAAAAAAGTGCATCTTTCTCTTACAGTGCATCTTTCATTCATTCCCTAAACTCTCCAGAACTCCACCCACCCTTCAGCGTCCTCAAACGTATTTTTGACTCGAATGTCTCAAGAAACTCATTTTGCAATAAATGTTCGTTTCCCATAAATCGTACACTTTTCAAAATCCAATCACACCCCTCCCCTCCAAATCTTCCCCATCACCCATCTCTGTCAAATCTTCCCCCTTGCCCCTCCACCCCAAATCTTCCCAAACACCCATCCCTTTCAAATCTCCCCCGCTGCCCCTTCCCTCCTAAACTCTCCCCACACCCCTCCCCTCCGAGACTCTCCCTCACTCCTCCCCTCCTAGACTCCACTCTCACCCCTCCTCCTCAAAGCGTCCTCCCCGCTTCTTCCCCCTTCCAACTTTCACCTTCATCTTCCTCAACCTTCTGCCTCACTCTTCCCCCTCCTCAAATAACACCTCACTGCGCCTCACCCAAACACCATCAAACCTTTTGTCCGCCCCATTCTTCCCTTTCTCCAAGCTATTCTGTAATATCTGACACACCTGCAACAGCTCTCCCTACCTCTTCCTCCTCTTCCACATCCTGCCCTACCGCTCCCCCCCCCCCCCCCCCCCCACTGTTCTGTATCCGATGCTCCCCCTTCCTCTTCCTTAACAGTATGGACCTCAAACATCCGGGGCCTTCACTCAAACTTAACTGATCTCTCCATACAGGTTGCTTCTGATAAACCAGACGTGATCTGCTTAACAGAAACCTTCCTCCTTCATGATGTCTCTGATTCCTTGGTATCTCTCCCAGGTTACTCCCTCCTCCGGTATGATAGACCTGAGCCTCGTCCTGGAGGTGGGGTTGCTATCTTTATAAAAAACTCTCTTCCTCACTCGCCCTGCACTGCCCTCTCTCCACCTCACCCCCAGGAATACCTTTGGCTACGGCTCCCCTTCGCTCCCACCTTTTGTTCATATGCGTGTTGTACCGTCCACCAAACAGTGATGACTCCATCTACATCTCGCTGTCTGATAATATGGACCAACTTCTATCTACCCATCCCAACTCTCTCTTCCTCATATGTGGTGATTTCAACTGTCACCATGAATTAATCCTCTTTGAGATATCACCTCCCAGTTGAGCCAGACGTTCTGTATAAAGCTTTGTGAGATCGGCTAACTTGAAAGTGTAACTGTCATCTGTACACTTCATTTCTTCCAAATAGGCTATCAATTCGGCCAAAGCTACTGATTCTGGTGGCATATTTTCACTTGAACTGGCTTCCTCATTCTTTCTTACAAATGATCTGTATCGAGTGTGGAGAACAGTCATGCACTTCTTGTGATAAACAGCATCTGATGCCGTCATATCACCGACAGACAATCGAGCCAGGAGTTTTGTATCCCTCAATTCTGTTGCCATCAATCGAACATTGGAAGCTACATTTTTTGTTGCCGCTCTGTGGACTATTTCTTCATTACTGATAATGCTATCACAAAAGAAACATGTGCTAGTGTCGGTCGAAGACCTCAAGGGAAGGAAGAAGAAGAAGATCAGAGCAACAATGTTTAATGAAATCGATTACAAACACACAGTGTGGAGCCAGGCTCGAGAATGCACCGCCTGACATGCAGCGGGCAATTTCTCAAGGCACTCGCTACAAAATAAGCAAAAAGGCATTTCATATATAGCAAAATATCAGACAAGAATCTGCGCTAAAGACAAAGCAAAACTGAGCCGTAAAGGCCCACCTTCCATCGTTCCTTCCTGAAGAAGGCCAAACTTAGACAAAAAAGATGTAAGCATAGGATAATGATTGAATACACATGCTGAATACACAACAATCAAAGGATGTGTAATGTCTATATTTCTTTCCAAGGTTGGTTACGTCCTTAATTTAGGAGACAGACTAGAAACTACAAAGATATATAATTAATTATTCCCTTTGTGAAGAAGGCGTTTGGCAACATGTTTTCCCTGTACGTGGGCGGTGAGCATATTATCTACTGTCTGGCACATACATTCAAGGACTTGTTTATTGGGCTAAGGATCCACCCTGCACCTCGAGTCTCGAAACCACATTTTGTCCACCCGCCTCTGCCTGCAGCTGAGTTCAAATCAGTTTTCAGAAGCACGATATATAATTTCAGATGTTATGATCAATTGAGTCATGGGGTTTAAACCCTAATGGCTAACAGTTCCTCCCTTTGTCTTTACATGACAACTCCTTGGAAAGACACCGTATACCCTAGTGGTCAGCATCCCAATTAGTCACATGCCAGGCGCGACACAGCGTCACGCATGCTCAAAGAAAGATACCGGCCCTAACTGGCCGTCTAACATTCAACGCATAAATTGTTAGCCATAATTCGCGACGACGACGCCTGGTTAAGAGATTGCTGCCGCCCGGCCAGATCCCGAATCCACCCTCTGCACGGCGTAGGTGCGACCCAGTTGCCAGCCAGATTTAGGGCCCTCCTTATGCAGGCGTGGTCCTCGCGAATCAGGGCAAACAATCGACGTCCAATGCCATCAAGCCTTGTACATGTGATTGCTCTGTGGAAGAAAAGGAGGCACATTCGTCATCACCAATATCCATCTCCTCATAATCACAAATCTCCATCTCCACATAGTCTGTGTCAACGTCAGTATTCAAAGTGTTGGGTGTTTTAAGCTGAGACGATCCCAAAGTGGTTGTTACGGGTGGTGTAAGTGGTGGTGAGGGTGGTTCTCCCGGATATCCCGGATACATGTTTGCCATCCGCTCCTCACTGCTGGCATAATAGCAATAACTTTTAAAAGAACCTACACTTTCTAAATCACAGGTTAAATCATCCCAACTAAAATCATAATCATTATCAGAATCCCAAGCATCAATAGGTTCATCGATTTCAAGCCAGGAATCATAGATCCCTAAAGCCACATCCTCTTGCCACGAAACGTCGAGGCCATCAACCCAATCGTGGGGGTCCGAGACGATAGAGTTGGCTGGTTCACCAATGGCCTTTGGATCCTTCCCATATAGTGAAAGTAACATCCCGTTGGTGGTGGTGGATGAGGTCCATCCTGTGAAACATTTTCTCACACAAATCATGATTAGGGATTTCATTATAACTACGGTGAGTATGATTCCCACGATTATGGCCAGGCCTGTCAATAGCCATTTTACAATGACCCCTGTCCATCCTCTAAACCAGGCTGATATGCTGGACCATACATTATTGGCTTCTTCCCTTTCCTTTCGGCTATCCGTGAGATCCTGGGTCGCGGCCTTAAGCCGAATGATTGAGGCCTCTATGCCTTCCGAGTGATCTGGGATATATGTGCAGCATTTTCCATCAATTACCCCACATACTCCTCCCTTTTCTGCCAACAACATATCCAAAGCCACTCGATTCTGCATCACCATTGTTCGCATATGCACTAATTCGTCTTCCAATTGTAGTTCTGCGATTCGAGTTTCGTTTCCAATTCGTTCCATTACTAATGCGAGACTATCTATCCGCCAATCATTCATAGTCACTCCCGCTTGGGGAAAAAATGCTCCTAGTAGGACCTGCCACCAGCGTCCGTCCAGTCTTACTGTTCCATCCGGGTTCCAAAGAGAGAATCGTTTCTTCCTCTCGTGGGTAGGGGTGTACCCTGTTTCATTAAAATGATCTACCAAATTTACCTTGGGAAAAATGGATCCCAGATAACAAGTCCCTCCCCACTGGTCGGGTAAGTATGGATATGCTTTATTTCCGCAAATAAACATCACTCCATGGGGTGGGATAAGGGCCGAGGCCATGCATTTACTGATCTCAACGCGGGTGGCGCTTGGTGCTCCCCAAGATATGGTTAGCTTGGTTACGTTATGCTGGGCCTGGTCATCTATGGTTATTACAAGGGGACCTCCCTTTTCTCTTGATCTGGTGTCGGATGGCAGGGTATGGGTGCATTCCGAGGTTCCCATCTGAACGTGTCCCTTTCCTATAAGACACACCCGTCCCTTTTGCTCTGTCACCCAGACTGGATCAGGTGGTTTGTCTAACAAAGCCTGCTTAATGGGTGGGGTATATCGAAACTCCCGGGAACACACTGCTGGGGATTTTGGGCCTATCAGTTCCAAGGTTGTGGTCAGACATGGGGTACGCAAGGGTCCTGAGCACATATCTCGTAGGGACAGGGGCAGCACTACCATTTCTATCCCTGTCATACTGGTGTGCGGAAAATGCATACACATCCAACATCGTGATCGGTTCTGTACCTTCGCCATTGCACGGGTCACTGTCCAATACGTATTTTCCTTTGGCTTTTTCTTGCTTTCGATCCGTGGGTGCGGAATTAATATGTGTGAGATGCATGGTGGCCTATAGTCGTAGGGGGAGCTCTGTGACGTCATGAATTCACATTGTAGTATCAGAGTAGTGCCGCTGTTCAGTAATACATGCGTGGTTAAATTGTTCGAGTCCTTTCCCCATTTGTAACCTGGCCTGGCCATGTTTACTATTGGTGCGTCGCCTTGTTGTGGCGCTTGCTTCAAACGACTGAGGGCAGCAAAACCTGTCTTCCTTCCATGTGAGTCTGGGTACAACGCCCTCCACATTATCCGTGTCCATACGTCTTCCTTCACATGGCAGCAGGGTATATTTATCCTCTGACCCCAGATAACTCTCTGCCGGTAGACCTTAACGGTTTGGTCGCCATATGCATATGTCTCCGTGTTTGCCCATGCCCTCGTGTCCCCCCACTTGAGGCGTGACGCGGCAGGTGCAGTGCTGGCAAAGCGGTATATTAAACTAAGTGTGATTGCCACCCCTAACAGGCGGTGGTGCAGCATCCTCGATCTGTGGTGGTGCGTTTGAGGTGTCTGTGTTTGTGGGTATGGCCAACTTACAATGTGTGGCATGTACCCAGGACGACTTGCCCTCACAAAACACCGCTGTTGGTGTGATCAGAAGAACTTGGTATGGCCCCGTCCACCTTGGTTCGAGCGCAGTCTTACGGGTGAAATGCTTCACCAGCACGTAATCTCCTGCCTCGAAGGTGTGGATAGGCTTGCTTGTTGGCTCCGGCAGGGCCTCCCGAACACGTTCATGTATGCTGCGCGCCACATGGGACAAACCTATGCAAAACTTTAGAAGCATGTCATCCATGATAGGTAATTCAAGGGCTGCCATATCCACTGGCGCCGATACCGGCAAACTCATGGGCCGACCCATTAATATCTCGTGCGGAGAGAGACCAGTGGTGCGCCCTGGAGTAGAGCGCACGCTCATTAACGCTAGCGGAAGGGCCTCCGGCCACTTGAGGCCTGTCTCGTCGCAAATCTTTGCCAACTTACCTTTCAGTGTGCCATTCGTTCGTTCTACAAGTCCCGCCGATTGCGGGTAGTAAACACAGTGGAACGACTGTATCACTCCCAAGGCCTTTAACACGGCTTTAATGACGTCCCCTGTGAAGTGCCCGCCCTGATCGGATGACACTTTCTGCGGGACGCCGAATCGACATATAAAGTGCCGCAAAAGGCACTTGGCCACCGTTATAGCGTCAGCCTTGACGCATGGGTAGGCCTCCACCCACTTGGTGAACATGTCCACCACTACCAATACATGCTTAAAGGACATACAAGGCGGTAAATTGAAAAAATCGAACTGGATATGACAGAACGGCCCGACGGGAGCCGGGTGACCCGCGTTGTGGCGGCGCCTGGGGGGAGCCCCCCTATTATGCCGTTGACATATAGCGCACGAGCGACAGACCATGGTAACCACAGCCGAAAGGCCTGGTGCTGCCCAGGTGGAAGTGACCTGCCTCATCACCCCCCTATGGCACACATGGCCATTTTGATGCGCCATGCGTGCCAACCATGGCAATAAAGCTCGCGGTGCCACGGGTTTGTCATTAATCGTCCACATTTGTCCTTCTGCGGGGCGCTGAGCTCCCAATTTAATCCAATCTTGATGTTCTACGTTTGAGGCCGCGGCTTGTAATTGTATTACATCGAACTCTGTAGGTGCGGATGTCGGAACGTCTGTCTGGGCGGTCGCTTTAGCGCCCTGTTTGCGCGTAACTACTGGCATATTATACCCAATCTGTTGGTTTGCCGCTTGTGCTGCTGCTTCGTCGGCTCGGGCGTTTCCACGGGCCACAGCGTCGTCTGTACGCTGGTGACCTCGGCATTTAACTACAGCTATTTCACGTGGAAGCATAATACTATGAAGCAGATTACGCACTAAGTCCCCATTTTTGATGAGTGCTCCCGCTGAAGTGAGGAACCCTCTCATTTTCCATATGGCCCCTTTGTCGTGGACCACTCCGTGTGCGTATGCCGAGTCAGTATAAATTGTCACTGCTTTTTCCTCGTTTACTTCGCACGCTCTCGTGAGTGCGTACAGTTCAGCTTGTTGTGCTGACCAGGTGGGCGGGAGGCGGCCGCTTTCGACCGTCTCCGTATCCGAGCATACTGCGTACCCAGATAACAGGGATCCGTCCCAAGCCCGTTTGGCTGAACCATCGACGTAATAGGTATGATCGGCTTCCTGTAGCGGTGTGTCCTGTAAGTCAGGCCTTACCGTTGATATTAACTGGACCACGTCCGTACAGACGTGCGGGATTCCCTCCTCCTTTGTTGGCAAAAGTGTCGCTGGGTTAAGAACGGTACACCGCATCACCGTCACGTTGGGTGCCATAATTAATGCCGTTTCGTATTGCATCAGTCGAGTGGCTGTGAGATGCTGTGTGTTTCGCTGTTGTAGTAGCGTATGGACGCAATGCGGTACCTGTAAAAGGACCGGATGTCCCATAACTATGTCGGCCGTCCGCTCAACTGCGTATCGGGCAGCCGCCACGGCTTGTAAGCACAGCGGAAAGCCTTGTTCTACCGCATCAAGCTTTTTGCTGAAATAGGCTACCGGACGTTCCCTATCTCCATGAGTCTGAGTTAACACGGATTGCGCGAATCCCCCTACTGCATGGGTGAAAAGTGTGAAGGCCTTTTTATAGTCGGGAAGGCCCAAGGTTGGGGCCGTTACCAGGGCTCGTTTGAGTCCTTCGTAGCAGCGTATTCGATTTTCCGTCCAGTTCACCATCCGTGGCTGGTCGTTTTTCGTCGCCTCATATAGAGGTTTTGCTAGTAACGCATAGTCAATTATCCATGTACGACAATACCCTGCCATTCCCAAAAATCGCAACACCTCCCTTTGTGTACGAGGCAACGGGGTTTCCATGATGGCCGTGACCCGGCTCGCGTTGAGCTCGCGTCTCCCATGCGAAATCGCGTGTCCCAAGTATGTAACTATCTCCCGCACAAATTGCAATTTTTCCCGGCCTACTTTGTGGCCTTTTTCGGCTAGCGCATTTAACAGTGCTAGTGAATCCGTCTCGCAGGCTGCCTGGGATGGAGAGCAGATTAATAAGTCGTCGATGTACTGCAACAGCACCGAGCCGCCTTCCAATTGGACATCTGCGAGATCGCGGTGCAGCGCTCGTGAAAACAAGGTAGGGCTATCTGCGAAACCCTGCGGAAGCACTGTCCAGGTGAATTGTCTCCCCCTAAAGGTGAAAGCGAAGAGGTACTGGGACTCTGGAGCTATTGGTACTGAAAAGAAGGCGGAACACAAGTCTATGACTGTAAAATGTGTAGCATCTGGCGGAATGGAAGTCATCAGAACTTCTGCATTTGGTACAACCGGATGAATACCCTGAATTATTTTATTAATCTCTCGCAAATCCTGCACAAATCGCCACTTTCCTGTCATTGGTTTTGGCACTGGGAAAACGGGGGAGTTACATGGGCTGTTGGTTTCGATTATTATTCCCTGCTGCACGAGCGATTCTATCACCGGAAAAATGCCTGCGTCAGCCTCGTGCCGAAGTGGGTACTGCCGAATGTGTGGTAAAGGTAACCCTTCTTTAATTGGAATCACCAACGGGGGTGCATTCCTAATGCGCCCTACTTCATTCTCGTGTTGCGCCCATAGTGACGGGGTGACGGTGTCGAGCAATCCATCGGAGTCCCCTGGAGTCGTGGGGACCGCCCTGACCATATGTGCCGCTTTGGGTGGCAGTTCCACCATCTCAAATCGAACTCGTCTGTCCTGAGGTGCCAAATTAATTATGAACCCTTCATTGTTGTCCAACACATGGACCGTTCGGTGTTCAACATTGTATCGACGCCTTACTGGCGTTTTCCGCAGTCGGTCCATCATCCATCCAATGCTCTCGGGTGGCCATCCTCTGGCGGTGCTAAGGGTAACATGCGCTACCATCCCCTCGGGGTACTTAGCCTTTGATCTCTGGCGCGGCGACAAGGTTACCGTAATCCCAATGCCCTCTCGGCCAATCCATATGTGTGATAATTGAAGATCAGAGGTTTCCCCTAAAGCTACCGCAACCATGTCTAAATAATAATCATCGCTTCCAGTCGCGTCATAACATGCGGTGCAATGCGGCGGATTATATTTCAATTTTGTGGCTATGTGGTGTTCTTCTAGCCAATCACGAATTTCTTGCGTTTGCGCGCCAATCGTGTCAATCACATGGGTCCATGTTGCTAGAGCCCCTTCCTCCAACCGCCACCAATACACGGTGGGGCTGGCGCGCTGCAATGCCATCATTAACAAATCACGGTTCGATTCTCCGACGTCGACGTATACACCTTCTTTGGTGCACGCAATGTTACAACCTAATCGACACAGCAAATCCCGTCCTAGTAAATTAGTTGGGGCAGTAGTGGTCATGAGAAATGCATGCTTAGCTTCTAGCGGTCCGAGCATTACTCGGGTCTCCTTTGATACGGGGAGAGCTTCTAATTTTCCTGAAACGCCCTGAATTTGGACGCTTTTGTGTGTGGGTTTCAAAGTAGGTAGTTGTCCCTTATTGATACAACTGCGAGTCGCACCAGTATCCACTAAGAATTGTAGTGGTTGTCCATTTACATCTAACGTCAAGGTCGGTTCCTCATCTGGGGTCATTGTTATCAATGGACATTCCTTTGGCGGCCCGCATTCGTCCCGTCAATAGGCGTTTCCGTATGACGGCCCTTGCTGTCCCTGGGGTCCTCGTGGTCCCCTTGGATAATTTGGACAATCCCGTCTCCAGTGGCCCATCTGTCCACATTCAAAGCATGCCCCTCTCCCTGGGGGTCCCTGTCCTGGACCCCCCTGTTGGTTTGGCCTTCGCCCCCCTTTGTAGGGAGGTGGGCGCCCTTGCCCTCCCCTCGGCATTTGTTGGACTGGGGCACAAGGCCCGTATGGCATGCCCGAATTGGGGGTAACCCATGGGGTGGGGCCCATATTGGAGGGTCCCCATTGCGGTGCCCATCCTGGCATGGGTGTTTGTGGTGGCCAATAGGCCGGTGGGGGACCTAGCACAGAACATGGTGGAGCAGCCCATTGGGGTTGTTGGGGTTGTCTCCACGTCTGATTCCCTGGCCCACTAGGCCCTTGTGGTCCCCGGGGTACTTGCATCACAGCTGCCTGCAGTGCCGGACCGAGTGTCTCGTCATCACTTGACTCACTCTCACTGTCACTTCCCATTATTCCTGCCCCCTTTTGTTTCTTCTTCTTGCTCCCCATTGTTTTTGTTGCTTGTTGCTGGGCCAATTTTTCCCTTACCAACATCTGCAACATTTCTTCTTTAATTTCCTTCTTTTCCTCCAAAGAGGAGCCCGGACATTGTTCGAGTTTTGTACATAATTCATTGGTCCCCATTCCTTTCCAACCGAAAAGGACGGCATGCACTTGTTTTATTAATGCGGGCCGAAGCCCTTCTACTAGGTAATTGTTCACCAGGGGAGCGGGTAGGTCCTCGACTTGGATTAATCCTAACCCGCCCCATCGAGCTATCGCTTTTTCTATTCTCTCTCGATAGTCGCCGATAGTCTCTCCTGCTTTCTGTTTTATGTTCCCAATTTTTCCCCAATCTGGCCCTCCAGGTGGCGCGAGCGCATTGCCAATGTTGGTCAGGAGATGATTTTTCAAAATGACCCAATCGTTTCCGGTCATGGGTGGCACCCGAGCCATGGGGTCATCTATTGGCCATAATGAAAGGGTTTTAGCCTTTACCCATACCTTTGGTGGCAATATAGATGCTCCCAAATGACAAATATCTCTCCAATCCGGGGCATCCTCTGTAATCCAGTGACGGAGCAATATTACTATATCCAAAGGTTGGTCGATCAACATTTCCTGAACCCTCTTTTGCATGGCCGTTAAATCAGATTCTTTCCAAGGCACACGTTCCCTTACTACCACGCCGTTTGCGTCTATTCCCACGCATCGCATGGGGAACACTCCCTTTGTTTCTATCGCACGTTGCACTGGTGCTTGATACTCCACTAGTGAAGGGTATACTTTCTGACCTGGACCTATCGGGGGTGGAAACCCCGGGGTGTCTGTGCCGCTATCTCCATCGTCCTCGACTTGAGGGGCTGATGGTTGTGGGGTCTTTTGAACTTTAGGGGGTCTCCCATTTGTTTCCCCTATAGCGCCCTGGTGTCGGGTACGTGCCTTAGATCCTGGGACTGGACCATGGGGGGAATAGGAAACAGGGATTTCATCTTCCTCATCCTGTTCCTTCTCATTGGAATTAATCCGGGCTACCATTAGCCTCTGACTTGTCTGCGCTGCGAGCGCCTTCATCTGTTTACCCTGCTTCTTTGGACCCTGTTTGCGCTCATCCTGGTATTTGCCCAACTCTCCTCGCAAACTCGCTTGTCTGGAGGCTGCCTGTCTCTTCAAGGCCTCCACCTTCCACCAACTATAGACCTTCCATGAATCAGGTGGGAGTCTCTTCTTCTTCTTCTCTAGGGCATCTAAAGCCCCATATAGCACATCTAACCTGTCTATTGCAAATGACCCTTCCTCTGGCCAAGGCGTATTCAAACCCTCGGTCAATATAGTCCATGCCTTGCCCGGTTGCAAAGCAGCATACCCATAATCTATTTTCATGTAAAACGCTGGAGTGTTCTTCAACGGCTCTCCCTCCTTTCCTACCTTATTACCCATTCTTCCTACCTTCTTGGGTTAATCCCTCCTGGTAGTCCTAAGATCGGGTCTCCCCCCGATCTCTAGCCTTAAACGCAGTTCTCACGCCGGAGTAACTTAACACCTATTATCTATCTCCCACATATGGGTCTACCTGCTTCCCACGCAGGAAGCTTACCTGAAGGGTATCCCTCCTTATCTCGGGCGCCCTGTATAATCGATTCGTTACCCACTGCTGCTCTGGTTAGACTAAATATGGTTCGGAATACAAGCCAGGTAGTACAGCCGACAGAGGTCCACACATCCAAAGTAAGGCAGGAGGCTTTCAATTTCGATGTGCAAAAATGCTTACCCAAATTAGGTGCCGGCAGGCCTCCTTTCCGACCTGGAACGTGAGGGTCCACCTCGTCTGCACACCTGGATGATCCCACTTCTGACACCAGATCTGTCGGTCGAAGACCTCAAGGGAAGGAAGAAGAAGATCAGAGCAACAATGTTTAATGAAATCGATTACAAACACACAGTGTGGAGCCAGGCTCGAGAATGCACCGCCTGACATGCAGCGGGCAATTTCTCAAGGCACTCGCTACAAAATAAGCAAAAAGGCATTTCATATATAGCAAAATATCAGACAAGAATCTGCGCTAAAGACAAAGCAAAACTGAGCCGTAAAGGCCCACCTTCCATCATTCCTTCCTGAAGAAGGCCAAACTTAGACAAAAAAGATGTAAGCATAGGATAATGATTGAATACACATGCTGAATACACAACAATCAAAGGATGTGTAATGTCTATATTTCTTTCCAAGGTTGGTTACGTCCTTAATTTAGGAGACAGACTAGAAACTACAAAGATATATAATTAATTATTCCCTTTGTGAAGAAGGCGTTTGGCAACATGTTTTCCCTGTACGTGGGCGGTGAGCATATTATCTACTGTCTGGCACATACATTCAAGGACTTGTTTATTGGGCTAAGGATCCACCCTGCACCTCGAGTCTCGAAACCACATTTTGTCCACCCGCCTCTGCCTGCAGCTGAGTTCAAATCAGTTTTCAGAAGCACGATATATAATTTCAGATGTTATGATCAATTGAGTCATGGGGTTTAAACCCTAATGGCTAACACTAGCAGTACTCTGTTCAACGGATGGAGATTTGAAACTTGTTCTGAGTCTTTTCTTAACAGGCGAGTAAGTTTCTTCACCAAGTTTAAGGTCTGAACTTTGCTTTCTTTCCCTTGATTCAGCCCTGGCCACACGAGAGCTGCTGCACTGCACATAACAGTTTTTGTGCCATTTGGCAGCATGCGCAGCTAGGGTTTCTGCAATACCGCAACCATCATCTAGTCGGGAAATGTTTATCCCGCAAGGCAAGGCACCTAAATCATTCAATGCCTTGAGATTTTGAGCAAGATTCTCGTAGACGTCTAGACACGACTGATTGCTGCCCTTACGTGCATCTCTTAGTGGTTCATTTTCAGAACGTTTCTGGCAAAGAGCGCAAATGTTCCAGTCTGTTGGCATTGGAATTGTTGACGATGTTTTCTTTGATTTCGACATTGGATCTGAAAGAGAAAAAACATTAAAAAAAAAATTTATTGGAATGTCATGTGAATGTTCAGTTCCGGCAGAAAGTGTTAAATTTCACATACAGGGGTATTTTGGGGTGCTGAATTTCCCAAATTTCTACTGCCTTCGACAAAATTACAAACCCATCAGTAGATTTGAGATGCAACAATTTTCCAGTTATCATAATAATGCTCAAATGATTTAACATTATGACATTACCGTACACTGTGCTATTAAAGCAATGAAAACATCGATGTTTGTCTTGGCGGCCATATTGGAATTTAAAATGGCGGCCATACCGTTTGTCAGACATTTCAAATTATTGCATTATTGAACTCAGCATGTCAACATACCCTTGTGTACCAAATTTCAGCACCACAGGTCATTTAGAACCCAAGATAGGGAATTTCAACATTTCGTCTTGGCGGCCATATTGGAATTCAAGATGGCGGCCGGTCCATTGGTTAGATCTCTTGGATCCGCCAATTTTTGAAATCAGCGCCCCAAAATACCCCTGTATGCGAAATTTCACACTTTCTGCCGGAAATGAACATCTTTTTCACATATCTGCCCCACTATATAGATAAATGACTGTACCCGAGTTGCCGTTTTGTCATGGTTTAAACCAATCATAATTCAAACAATTATTTTGCACAAATGTATTTGTAATATACGTGATATCACATTTTATAAACAATTGAAGTTGAAAAGAAAAGAAAAAATTCCCAAAAAAATTCCCCCCCAAAAAAAAAAAATTGGAAAATTTTTCAAAACAAATACCCTTAGGACATACCGACGGGAGAGATATGTGCATTCCAGAAGTTTGGTACGATTTCACAAAAGTTTGAGAAAGTAGTTCAGTGACAACACAGGACAACACAGGACAACACAACACAACACAACACAACACAGGACAGGACAGACGCTGCACAGATATATATATATATATATATATATATATATATATATATATATATATATATATATATATATATATATATATATATATATATATATTATATATATATAGATATATATATATATATATATATATATATAGATATATATACAGACTTGGCATTTAATATGGAATATATATTTTTTTCTTGTCTTGGGTTTACTTTCTGAACTCGGTATATCAATCTGGTGAGTTTCTTTTATGCTTCGGTGATTTATTTGTTAAAAGAACCATGTCACTGATTGTCTGTCACAGCAAGTCAACAACAGGATTATATCACAGGTGGCATGACAAAATGTACGGACAGGTAAATGTGATGATTGGCTTCACAATCGGGTATATAAGGGTTGTTGCGTTCTGTATTAGTGGAAAACAACTGCTGCACATCGACAAAAGTTATTGCCACTTCCCCTGGAGATGGTCCGTCAACTCGACAATGCTGTTTGTCATTTAGTGGTGGCTTTACGAAATTCCGACATGAAACAGCGTGCTATTGCTTGGCAGTATGGCATCACTCAAGGTCAGGTGTCAAATATCCTGGAACGAAATGCTCAGAGGGGTGTCCCTACTCCAATACCGAGGCCAGGACGTCCCCGCAGAACCACAAGGAGGGATGATCGCCAGTTGCACCGGTTAGTCCGCAATGGCCGTACCAAGTCAGCTAATCGGCTTAGGGCTGAGTGGCAGCAACTGACAAATGTGCCTGTATCCAGAAGGCTAGTCAACCAACGACTGGTTCAAGCAGGCTATCATGCCAGGTGTCCCCTGAGAAAGCCACGTCTGACCAGACAACACCGCCAGCGCCGATTGCAGTGGGCCAGAGAGCACCGTCAATGGCAGCCAGGACACTGGAATCACGTGATCTTCAGTGACGAGTCTAGATTTCTGGTCTATCGTCAAGATGGCCGCGTCCGAGTGCGCAGACAAGTGCATGAAGCCGACAACAAAGATTGTATAGTGCCAAGAGTCCAAGCTGGAGGTGGTGGGGTGACCGTTTGGGCTGCTTTTCATGCAGGGGGAAAAACTGACCTGGTTGTTCTGAATGAAAACCTGAACCAGTTCAAGCACAGGGCCATTCTGGAAGAAACATTGCTTCCATTTATTCGTGCAGCCTTTCGAGGAAACGTTGTCTTCCAAGATGACAATGCATGACCTCATCGTGCCTGCATGATCCAACACTTTCTTGCTGACCATGGTGTAGAGTATATGAAGTGGCCTGCCATGTCTGCGGATATGAATCCGATAGAGAACTTGTGGGCAGAATTAACACGTCAAATCGACAACTTGGACCAGCAGCCTGCCTCTGTGCGTAAATTGCAGCAGGCTATTGTAACTGCATGGCAAGCGATTCCAGTCCAAACTTTGGAAAATCTCGTGAACAGCATGCCTCGACGTGTACTTGCTCTCCTGAATGCTCGTGGGGGTTACACGAAGTACTGAACTGTAATTTTACTGTCCGTAATCCCAGTCGTAATTTAACTTTTGTTTTTGTTAAAAAAATTTTTGGCTAATGTGCAAAATAAAGAGATACTTCTGGAAAACGCACAGAAGTTTAACACAGTACTGTCTGTGAATTGAGTTCGATATCAGTTTACATCACTTTCAAGGATCAATTTATTTGCTTCGAAATGTCAAATGTGGTTGTTGTTTCTTTTAAAGGTCACATTAACAAAACCTAGAATAATGTCAACATAATTCCAATGAACTTGTGGTTCTCAGTCATCTTGAAAAGTAAGTTCACCCCCACAAAAAAAAATATTCCATATTAAATGCCAAGTCTGTATATATATATATAGAATATATAGAATATATAGAAGATTAAAAACACCTCACAGCCACGTGATTTAAAAACACCTCACCACCACGTCATTTTACATCTCACCATCACATAATTCAAAATACCTCACCACCACATGATTCAAAACCACCACCACGTTATTAAAAACACTTCACAACCACAGAAACAAAAGTTTCAGGGAGTAGTTCAGTGACAACAGACACTGCCCAGATATGTAGATATATAGATAAATAAACCTGAAAATCGCAGAGCCAGAATTATTTTTTGGTCTGGGAAGCCCATGCGAGGTTTCTTCTTCTTCAGCCTCTCACAACCCTGGGTGAATATGCGATCTTTTTTTTAAAAGTTCGAATTTTGCCAAATCTGTTTTATTCGTTTGTTAATATACCTCAGGCACTGACAAATCTGGAATTATAATTTTATTTGAGGTTCAAATTAACCCGGGAGATTGTGTCAAACGATGCCTGCAAGTCTGTACATGTGATAAATAATTAATCGTCCACAGTCGAAGACTCTTGTTCTTCACGCAATAACAACTTCCAGCTTCCAGACCGTACATCCAATCATCTTCAAATTCTGCACACTTGTTACTCTTCATGACTTCTACTACAGTATGAAGTTGCACGTCGATCAATGAAGTGGTCCAAGAGATATAAATGTTTTTATTATTTGCGTTTAATTAACGATATCTGCCAAACCACGTGACCTATCGCAAATTCCAAAAGGACATTTTAGTAGACTGATATGCTGAACAGATTTCTGAAGTTTTCCCTCGATTGGATCACAAATGAGGGAGGAGCTAGGTTTTAAATGTTTGTGCTTAAAAACGTCATAACTCTGAAACCATGTGATGCATGACGTCATTCTCGCTGACTTTTTTGTTCGTCATGGGTATGCGATTCTGCCTGCAAAGTTTGGCCTCGATCTGTTCAGGCGTTTTGGAGAAAATTGGATTTTAGTGTTTTTCACTCAAAACAATATGGCGGCCGAACCACGTGACCTGTGACGTCATAATTACCATTAAAATATTCTGCCGACAGAGTCCCTCCTATGGTAAAAATTTGCTCTCAATCGGTCCAAGTATTGCAGAGAAAATGGTTTTTAAAGGAAAAAAGAAAAAAAAATCCCCAAAAAACTTCCTGGATCCGGAATAATTTCCTGAGCTTCACCAAAAATTAATCAATTCTTCCTTATCCCAAGTGCAATCATCCCACCAACTTTCATCCAAATCCGTTCAGAACTTTTCCAGATATCTTGTTCACAAACACACGAACACACACACGGACACGAGCGAATGCATTACTCCCTGGCGGGAGTAATAATACATGCATCTGCTAAACAGACAAAAATCCTGGAATACATTTAATGAGCACCAACTTAAGAAGCCCACAATATTTACTCATTGTCATTAGATTCCCTGTTACAACATGATGGGAATCCACAACCAGAGGTATCTGAGCATAGCAAGCCTGCCCGTTCGCACTTGCATCGCACAGTCTGGCATGCAGTTTTGCAGATCAATGATGAAGATTAGGAAAAAGCTGGCGCCCAGAACACTGCCTTGGGGGCACTCCTGCCTTGACAGGTAGAGAAGAAGAAAATATTCAGTTGAGAGCCATAAATTGGCTTCGGGAATGGAGGAAGTCAGTAATCCAAGAGTGGAGTTGGCCTTAAATTCCATAGGCAGAGAGCAGGGCGGGATGCTAGACTCTATCAAAAGCACGAGATATGCCCAGGGAGATGGTCCTGATCTCATGTCTGACATTGAGGGCCTCCATTGATTGTTGGGAAAGTAGAAGCAGCAGCATTGAGTGATCTGGTATGAATCCAAATTGATGATCTGAGATGAGGTCGTTGGAGAAAATGAATGATTTTATGTCAACTGTGATGATGGATTCCATGACTACTGACCACTACTGACCACTACCACTACTACAGGATTCCACTACTGACGAATGGAAGTATGATAATTGGTTTGTGGTTGAGGCGATCAGTTTTTGCACCTTTTTATGGAATTCAGTGATGTTGTCTGACTTCCAAGCAGAGAGAAAATGATTTTGGACAAATGACAGGGTGAAAATGGCATAGAGAAGAAGTAAAAGAGCAGCAGAGCAGGTTTTTAAGACACGTGAGCTGATGTCGTCCGGCCCAGTTGCAGAGTCAGAGCCGAGGGTTGAAAGAACCTCCTCCACCTTCTCAGGTGCAAAACACAGAGTCCATTAGCAGTTGGGTACGATAAGGAAGGATGAGTGTGGAGGGGTTGGGGACAAGATTTGGAAGCAAACACAGAATTGAGGCATTCGGCCTTCTTACCAGCGGAGTCGGCTGTGCTGCCATTTGAGTAGAGGGAAGGAATTGAAGTGGAGCATACACCAGAAACAGACTTGACAAGGCACCACCAGGTTTTAGACAAGTTTTAAAGTTCAATCTTGAGATTGGACACATGTTGTTTTTGGCTCTTTTGAGAGTGGACAGACTTGTTGCGGGGTCTGTGGAATGATCTGAGGTTGCCTTCTGTCAGATTTGCCTTTCAGGAGGAGAATGCAAGTTGTTTGACGGCAACTGCCTCACCACAGGATTCAGTTTATCATGAGCGCGAGAATGGGCAAGATAACTGAAGACGAGATGGGAGGGAAAATGTGCATAAGGGTCTTGGAGCTTCAACTACCAAAGTCTTTTGATACTCCATACCCTCATTACATTTGGAGGACAGGATTTAACATCAAAGCTGTTCAGATTACTTTTATTCCTAATGAGTGAAATCCTTTTCACAGCGACTCCTTCAGCATATGAAACAGGCTTGACTGTACTTGACCTCCATTCCATTGTTTTCCTCTTGTACTATACAAGCATCGTACTTATCACCAATTTGATTTTCACAACTTTCACCTGGTGCCAAAAGTTTTCATTTTTCAAAGTTTCAAAGTTGTTTTCATTGCCAGATTTACTCAATTGCTGTTCAAGCACACTACTGGGTCATTCGTTTTTCATATGTCCACACTAACCACATTTATAACACTAGGGCATGCCCGTACTATATATAAGCTAGGACGTGTCCGTACGTGGGTGCCCGTTCCTTGCCAAAAAAAAAAAAAAAAATAATTTGTGTAGGGGTGTGTGTGTGTAAACATCCTAGGGCGTGCCCGTACGTGGGTGCAAAAAAACATGCGTGCAAACAACAACAACAAAAAAAAACTTTGAAACCACGTGGCAGTAACGACCACAGAACCCCCCCCCCCTCTATTTACATGAATGGTTTGGTCCATTCGCAACGACCACAGAACCCCCCCCCCCTCTATTTACATGCAATGGTTTGGTCCAAAGCGAACGGTTTGGTCCATTCGATGTGATTCGATGATTCGATGTGAATGGTTTGGTCCATTCGCAACGACCACAGAACCCCCCCCCCCCTCTATTTAC